>NC_092373.1:174793016-175100694 GCF_030028105.1 Mobula birostris | reverse complement strand
CAGGTGTTGGTAGAGATTCCCAGATTAAAGGTTGTTTTCATTTAATTTTTCCAAAGAACTCTATTTTATTATTTGTGTTCTTTATTTCCATTTCATGTTTATTCAGGCTTTTGGTATCTCTTTGATGCTTTCAGCAACTTAAAATATCAGAAATAAGTGATTTATGTTTACCCAATCATTCTTTGTAGTATTGTGCAGGACAAGTGCAGATGTGTTGTTGTTGATTGTTTCCTCCTGAAAATCTAATCTGAAATCAGAGGTGACTCATTCTTATTGCTACATTTAGCTTGTATCATTTGTGGCATCTTTGCTGCAGGTTAGTCCAGACCCACACTTGTAACTCTCTGGTCATGAATGTGATATCTTTCTTCATTCAGTCATGCTTTTATTTTATCTTGGTATTTGGATTTTCCTTACTGAAAAGGAGCAATTAATTTATAAACCATCTCCTCAAAATTAGAAGAATTATTTGCAAGGTATTTCAGGAAAAGCCAAAGTATATCCTGAAATAGGTGAGAGATTTTAAATTGAATGCCGGTAACTGTTCTGAAATCCAGAGGTCTAACTGGCATATTTGAGAGTCAAAGCCTCACATATGAGTGTTCAGTCTGAAGTTCTTGATGGGTAACTTGCTCTGGTTAGTAAGAACTCACCAGCTGCAAACTTCCCCTTTAACTAGGGTTATAGCAAGGCCATGCTGAAACTCCGACTGCGGAAGACAACTGTCAATGACATCACGGAGACTCTACGACAAGCTGGAGGAAAAATAAATTTTGATGAATTACGACAAGATTTGAAAGGGTCAGTAAAGCTTTTCCAGATGTTGCAGAATGTTCTTTAATTGATATATATGGATTTCAATCCTTCGACTTTGTCCTCTTTTTTTTTTAGGAGGGGTCACACAGATGCTGAGATAGAAGCAATCTTTGCTAAATACGATCAGGATGGGGAACAGGAGCTGACAGAACATGAACATCAACAAATGAGGGACGATTTGGAGAAGGAGAGAGTGAGTTAGCCATATGATTGGGCTCATTTATATTGGTTCAAGTGTACTTCAAGTCTATTTGATTTGTAGAGTGTAATTCAGTGAAATCTTACTTTAGATGATGGATTACATATTACTTGTTTTCAAAAGAGTCTCTTGACTAATATGAAATGAAATATTAGCCAATGTCAAGCAGGTGTAGCTTGCAATTAGTTAACCAACCATGCTTAAAGTGTCACAGAATGTTACTTCCGAATGAGAAATAATATCAAAATATTACAAGTAGATTTTTAGTTTATATTTAAGTATTTAAAACATCTGTGATACAAAAGTGGATACTTGAACTTCAATATTTAATGAAATGACACTTTTAATACAAGGTCACATAAAGCATCGTTCAAAAGAATAGATGAGTTGGCTGTGAATTGACTTGGTAAGCTGTGAATTTGTCTTTGATCTTAGCAGTGTTATTGGGTTAGTGGACCCATGAGTTGTTTTGCCATAAGTACATTCAAAGATTTCCCACATTAAGTCTCTGAGATGAGAAAAGCTATTTTGGGTGTTGGCCTATTCATTTTACCTTTCTGTTCAGCCAAGTAGCATGATTCTGTGGTCCGGCAACTTTGTTGTTCTGCACAGATTTTGAATAGAGAGCAGGCCCTTAATTCTGTGAAGTTGGTACTTGAGGGGTAGGTCTCACTAACGGGTGCTATGGGCCTGCTGTGGTTGTCTCAGACCTTGAATCTATGGACTCGCTTTCGTTCTGAATGCTGTTGGTTGTTTTTATTGTTTGCCCAGTTTGTGTTTTTTTTTCCTCTCTCTGCACATTGGGTGTTCGTTGGTCTTTTTTTTAGTGGATTCTTTTGGGTTTCTTGTTTTGTGGCTGCCTGTAAGGAAATGAATCTCAAGGTTGTAATAATAAATTTACTTTGAACTGTGAAGCATCTGTTGCTACTTTTGTGTTTTATGTGGGGGAAGAAGAGTATGTGCGGTTTGAGTTCTGCCTCTGATGGAAAATATACATAAATTAAAAGTTCATATTTTAAATCCTCTGGTTTTAAAGGATGATTTGGACCTGGACAGAAGCTCACTTCCTCGATCAACCAGTGGCCGAAGCTTCCCGCGGAGCATGGATGATTCCGAGGAAGAGGATGATGAAGACAGTGGTCATAGTTCGAGAAGAAGAGGGAGCAGTTCCACAGGGGTGTCCTACGAAGAGTTTCAAGTGTAAGAATTCAGATTGGAGGACCATTACATCCTTTACTTCAGAAGGTCACACATGGCAGATGTAACTCAATGCAGATGATAGAGATCTGATTCTTTTCGGTAGGAAGAATGAGTAGAGATAATATTGGCTAAAGATTGCAATTTATAGTGCAGAATTACAAACCCAATGATCCAAGAAAAGTTCTCTTTGAGGAAATGCAACTATTTAATTACTTTAAAAAAATGTTTAACCTTGAATTAAGTAATAGAGTCATGGGAGTACAAAAACAGGGAGATATTTGCTGATAAAATTAGAAAATGCAGGGAAAAAAACCATTGGAACCACCTAAACTGCAGATTAGGCCTCTTCCTATGTCTTGATGAAGGGCTCGGCTGAAAACAATGATTGTTTATTCCTCTCCATAGATGCTGCCTGACCTGCTGAGTTCCTCCAGCATTTTGTGTGTGTGTGTGTTTAAGATTAGGTCTCTCTTAGTGTATCCACTCTTGGTGATCCCACTTGTAGTGGGAATGAAAGGGCCTTGACAAGGAAGCGAGGGAATATGATAGAATGGTAACAGGGGGATCTTCAGGAATGCTGAGAGACTGGAGATTTGAGATTATTTTTCTTAAACCAGCAATGCTTAACAGGAGATTTAATGGAAGTAGTCATACTTCCTACTTGAAATGGATAAGGAGAAACTGTTTCATGGACTAAGTGGTTAGTAACTGTAGGGGATATATTGAAGGTAAACAGCAAAGGAACCAGAAGTAGAAGGAAAATAACAGGAATTCTGCAGATGCTGGAAATTCAGGCAACACACATCAAGGTTGCTGGTGAACGCAGCAGGCCAGGCAGCATCTGTAGGAAGAGGTGCAGTCGACATTTCAGGCTGAGACCCTTCGTCAGAAGTAGAAGGAGATTTTTTTTAGTGAGGAATTGCGTTTTGGAATATTCTAAATGGTTGCTGTAAGCAGACACTGTAATTTTAAAACAGTAAGTGAATGCTCGAAGAGCAAAGTGGTCGTGTCTTCTAACACTGATTCGCAGTAGAGTCATTTCCACTTGCCCCATTACCTGGCTTACAAAATACAAACTTGTTCTCTGTGAGGGTCTCTTGATAGCCCAGCACTGTAATTTTCTTACCCATTGGCAATCTCATCAGTTAACTCCCAGTGTTCACAGTGATTGAAGCAGAGGTGGGCAACATCAATCTTCGCCTTGTTTGAAGAGTATGACGTTGGTTGTTTCAGCTTCTACAGTGAGCCCTTATCAAAGCAGGTACACTCACCAGTGGGCAACTTAGTGCTGAAGAGTTCTATCTCATGAAAGAGTACAGTCAGCTTTTGAGAATGCAGTTCCTTATCTGAACCTGTGACATTTGTGTTTACCAAATACAACAAAAATATTCTTGGAATTCAAAATCTCTGCCAGAAATATTTGACCAAGTAGTTTAATAAATTATTCACTGCTATTCAATAGAGGCTATGTAAATCTGTAAGCAGTAACTGTATAATTAAACATGTATAGTTAATTTTAAAGCTATATTTCTAATTGTATCTTGTTTCTTTGATGCTTAGCCTTGTGAGGCGTGTGGATCGAATGGAGCATTCCATTGGGAGCATCGTGTCAAAAATTGATGCGGTGATTGTGAAGTTGGAAGCCATGGAGAGAGCCAAGCTGAAAAGGAGGGACGTACTGGGCAGGTTGCTGGATGGTGTTACAGAGGTGAGCCCATCTGAATTATTGATGGATTTTATCAACATTAACAGAGCTCTTGATCATGTTTTTTTAAAAAATTGGTCCTTTGTTTTCATCTCTGCTCCCAGTCCTAAAGCCCTAAAGAAAAATAAAGATTTTCAATTTGAACTACATCAGCTGTACTGATTTTTTTTCAGTAAGTCAGTTGATGTCTGGATAAGGGAAAAAAATGGTTTTTAAGTGTAATTTGGCTTTTTTTTGGTGTTTCTACAAATGATCACTTTGCACTATGGGCAGCAGGAAACTATTTAATCTGGTGAAGATCAGGAATAAGGAGAGAAGCCTTGAAGTGAGAGGCTGTTTCGAGGTGATGTTTGGAAGTGAATGTACAAACAGAAAAAAAATTTACCCCTGCCCTCACTCCACTAAGAAAATCTTGAATCTGCCAGAACTAGGATTGTTAGATAAGTGTTATAAGTGGACAAATTTAGAGTATGTTCTCAGTATTATTTATTATTTTTTTTATTTGCACAGATTGTTTTCTTTTGCACATCCGTTGTTTGTCAGTCTTTGTGTGTAGTTTTTCATTGAATCTATTGTATTTCTTTCTTCTACTATGCATTTCTGCAAAACGAATCCGTTTAGTATCAGTCAAGCATCTGCAGATTTTCTTGTTTTTACTCAGTTTATTATATGTTTAGTATAACTTTGCTTTGAACTTTGAGAGTGCTTCAGGGTTGAATGACAATCTCCTGCTACCTGTTCTTCCTATGTTTAATTTTTCTTTAATTAATGCATGCCTGCCTCCACCTCTAGCCCTTAGCTGACAGCTATAAACTCTCAGAATCTGATACCTTAGACCTGCATCAACTCCAGATTTTCAGCCTGATCCCAGAAGATGAATCACAAGGAGCAGTTACTGTTTATAAACTTTAAATGAAGCTTCCAATATGTGATGTGAGTAAAATGATCCTTTGTCCCACAGGACGAGCGCCTGGGTCGGGACAATGACATTCACAGAGAGCAGATGGAGCGCTTGGTACGAGAGGAGCTGGAACGCTGGGAATCTGATGAAACGGTGTCACAGCTGAGTCATCACCTTGGGACGCCGCTGGGAATTAATGGGCGTTCTCGGTCCCGCAGTTCTCGCCCATCTTCGTCTCAGTCTACCGAGGGTTTGGATGCTGGGGGCCTTGGAGGCAGCCACGTTTAGCTTATGTATCCTGGAACTGATGATGTCCGTATCCAGGGATATACATAGTCATGTTAGTTTGACATTGCATCAGTATTTACACATCTGATCGATCACACACAACACTTTGGGATGGATTGTATAGCCATGAAATCGTTGATTTTTATGAACTATCTATAGCATGTATTTCATCAAGAAGTTTAGAGAAAGTTGAACACCATTGTTTTAATGCACCCCACCCTTGTTTGGTGAAACTCCCAGTAAATTAGGAAAGAGCCTGGTTTTGGGCTTATTTGGAGATTACAATTAGGCAATGAGATACAATGAATAAAGAACAATAGACAGTTTACCTTGAAGTTTTTCACAGCGTTAAATAAAATGGGGAAAAACAGATCACCTATCTAATCCCTCTTATGATGGGAATTGGTAAAGTCCTGGCTTTGATGTTTTCAATGAGTATTGGAGTTGGTATATAGGTCTGAATTGAGGTTCACTAAATGCACATCAACTTCCTTCCTACCCAAGCTTGTGGCTAAAAGAAGCAAATACCTTTGTAAGTTCTATTTAAAAAGACATTATCAGATCTTTATGATTTCTCTTGGCCCCCATCATTGAACTGTTTAAAATGGCAATATTTTGATTGTATCCATGAGTGGCCTCAACAAATTCTTTTCTGATGACTGTCAATAGTGACTGAATCTAACGATCTTTTAGCGAAGATTTTACTAAATATTCTCAATACTATTGGCTTCATGTTATTGGGCTGCTGCCTGTCAATTGATTTTAATTTATTAATGTCATCAGATTTTGGAATGAGGACCATCCACCTGTTCTAATGAGGCAGTACCTATATAATTGGCCAATGGCTATGGCCCACAATATGTTCATTTTTGTTATTGCATATTCTGAGGAAGATGAGTGATAACCTGCTGGTGTGCTGTTTTTTTTTCCCTTTCCATGTACTCTACTGTCTCCCTTAGGAGGATGTGATGTTTTAGAACACCATGTTATGATTTTCAAAAAGTTTTTTTTTACTCACTTCTCTTCAGACCCCTTTTAACTGATTGATGATGATGGATTGTGAATTTGGTATGGGGGAAAGGTCAAAGCTAGAAAAGTACAACACAGAAACAGGCCCTTCAGCCCATCTAGTCCATGCTGAACCATTTAAACTGCCTACTTCCATTGACCTGCACCAGGACCATAGCCCTCAATATCCCTACTATCCATGTACCTATCCAGGCTTCGCTTAAACACTGAAATCGAGCTGGCATGCACCACTTGTGCTGGCAGATCGTTCCACACTCCCACGACCCTCTGAGTGAAGAAGTTTCCCCTTGTGTTCCTTTAAACGTTTCACCTTCCATCCTTAACCCATGACCTCTGGTTGTAGTCCCACCCAACCACAGTGGAAAAAGCCTGCTTTCATTTATTCTATCAATAACCCTCATAATTTTGTATACCTCTATCAAATCTCCCCTCAGACTTCTATGTTCTAAGGAATAAAATCCTAACCTATTCAATCTTTCCTTATAACTCAGATCCTCTAAACCCGGCAAAATCCTTGTGGATTTTCTCTGTGTACTCTTTCAACCTTGTTTCAATCTGTAGACAGGCAACCAAAACTGCACACAATATTCCAAATTAGGCCTCACCAACATCTTGTACAACTTCAGCATAACACCCCATCCTGTATTTAGTACTTTGATTTATGAAGGCCATTGTACCAGAAGCTTTCTTTATGAACAAGTTGGGCCTTTATTCTTTGGAACATAGAAGGTTGAGGGGGGACTTGATAGAGGTATTTAAAATTTGGAGGGGGGATAGATAGAGTTGACGTGGATAGGCTTTTTCCATTGAGAGTGGGGGAGATTCAAACAAGAGGACATGAGTTGAGAGTTAAAGGGGTAACATGAGGGGGAACTTCTTTACTCAGAGAGTGGTAGCTGTGTGGAACAAGCTTCCAGCAGAAGTGGTTGAGGCAGGTTCGATGTTGTCGTTTAAAGTTAAATTGGATAGATACATGGACAGGAAAAGAATGGAGGGTTATGGGCTGAGTGCAGGTTGGTGGGACTAGGTGAGAGTAAGAGTTTGGCATGGACTAGAAGGGCCGAGATGGCCTGTTTTCATGCTGTAATTGTTATATGGTTATATGGACATGGAAGTGATGATGTTGGGGATGATTCCAAACTGGAGCTACCAGCCCCATCACCATGACTTCTGAAAGTGCCTCCAGTGGAATTTGTTAAACAAAGTTGATTTTTTACCCAAAAGCTTTTTCATAATTTTCTTCATGAGGCAGCAATGAGAGACCTAAGTATTATGTTATATGTTATGTAGTTCTCTATGTGAGAGCTGAGCATCCTGATAAATGAGATTGTTGCTAACAGTACTACATCTCTATCACATATCTTTCACTTTCAATTGAGGACTGTGAAGCTGCCCACAGAACAAGAGTGTAGTAATGTTTGGAAGGGGCAGGATTTTGTCTGCATCACAGAAACTGACCACTTGGCCCATGTGGCCTGTACTGTTGCTCCATATGAGTCTACTCTCAATTCCATTACTGCATTCTTCCTTAGAATCTATATAGACGCAGTTTACTGGTTGTAGTCTTCAAGTCTTGGTTATCGGTTCACATGCTTGAATCAAAAAGGTGTAGAAAACTTTGATCTAATGTGGTAAAAGTGATTTAAGTACTGTAGGTAGATGCAGTGAGCAGCAAAGATGCGGTGGACTGAAGGACATGACTCTGTTTAATGAACAATGGGAATGTTTTGTAGTTTTGAGTACCCATTTTTAAGAATGGAAAAGCAATGGACAAAGGTACAGTTTAGGATGAGGTGACTATTACACACTTGGTTAACTGAGCTGACAGTCCGACTCTATAAATGGTTAACACTGTTACATTTGATCCATGAGAAATCATTGCAAGGAATTAAGGTACATTATGGTTGAACCCTGGTATTTTCTACTCAAACCCATTGCTGAAACTCACTAAAAAGAAATAGTTAAAAAATTATTTTGCATGATATAGGTAGTAAGTGGATATTGAGTACATTGGATACATTTGGGTATACTGTGTGGAGGAGCTGTGCTAAACAAAGACATGAAGGAGTTCAATGCCTTGTATCTATTCTTTAATGTCACAAGCTATAATTGGACAAAAACCTGGCCTTGCTGTGAGCAAAAAGTCCTGAATGCTTCCAGTGAGTTTGCTCCTCTGAAACACAATAATGAGATCATGCCTGTGTTGAATGTAGGTTGTACACAATTACAGCCCAAGAACCTCTCAAAGCCACTTTCCATCAGTGCCTTAATCACATCCTAAAAACAAAATGAGGTGCTTGACACTCACAGGTCAGTACCATGGTCAAGATAACAATGCTATATTGTTATTCTGAAATTTTGGAAATGAATATGTTTGCACAATGAGAGCATTTGGTTTGTCAAATTTACCTAGAGCAACAGGATTTTCAAGTAACCTGTGCTGTTATTAACAATCTAAATCTTATTTTCAACATAATTGCTTTTTGCACAGTTGCATTTCCAAATATAGAATGAAAGTGCCTTTGCCAAATAATGCAACAAATAGTTTTTGTTTTTACTTAATCATGTATATTTTCCTCGTAGTTTAGATTTGACATTACTTGCATAATGTTGAATAAAAATTCACGTACCTATTAATGCATCACCATTTTTATGAACCAAACAGATTTTTATTAAAGTGATGTGTAGGAATTTTAACAAACTTCATTTTGAAGTGCATAATTTCATGGGGTATCCATGCTGTATCTTGACGCTGTGCGTACCAATGCATAAAGTCTAGTTTGTAGAATTGATTTTATATTTTTTCTTAATCTCAAATGAACTATCTAGCTTTAATTACTACTCTTTTTGTTTTATGTAACCATGTACACTTTGTTTACAAATGTTGTAACAGAATTACAGTTGATAAATTTTGTCTTCCATTGTTTGGTTTTTTTGTAGTTTGTAGCATGTTGTATTTGAGCACTTTAATAAACTATATCTTTGCAGATTTACTCATCTTCCTGTAATTTTCATACTCCAGGAAGAAATAAAATATTTTGGGATGTTAAACCCAGGGAGTTAATTCTCGGGGCCATTGTTGAGTTCCCCTATAAATGGGAATTGAGGTATTGAAAAATTTGAATAACAAGCACAGGGCTGGAAAGCTCCCCTTCCTCTGTAACAGAGGAAGAGAGGTTAGGATGCAACAAGATGGGAGTTAGATTGGCTCTATGTATTTTGTCATTTGAGGATGATAGCTGATTGATCAGCTCTTATGTTACAATTTCAAAATTCTGAATAGTGCCAATTTGAATTGTTTGGGTGGCTCAGTTCTGATGCTATCTATAAAGAGTTTTGTACATTCTCCCTGTGACTGTGTGGGTTTCCTCCAGGTTTTTCAGTTTCCTCCCACATTTCAAAGTTGTATGGGGTTAGAGTGAGTTAGTTGTGGGCATGTTATTTTGCCACGGAAAGCATGGAGGCACTTGTGGGCTGTACCCAGCACATCCTCAGACTACGTTGGACGTTGACACAAACAACACATTTCACTCTTTGTTTTGATGTACTGTACATGTGACCAATAAAGCTAATATTTATTAATCTTCAATCTTTCTTGAAGTGCAGTTTACAATGTATGAAGATTTGGGTATTAATTTGATGGTGCTTTGTACAAAGTTTTCATGTTTAATCACCTGATATAGTACTTCTGTGCATACTGCTGGGTTGGTTGGAATAAGGGCACTAGGTCAGGCAGCATCGATGGAGGCAAGTAAATAGTTCAGATGGTTCAGTTATTGAGATCAATCAAAATAGAGGTCAATTTCTGATATCAGAACTGGGGGATTATATTAATTACTATCTGTTGTGTTTGTGAACATGGCAGAGAATGTAGGACATGGCCTCTGAACCACTTTGAACAGAGACAGAACCTTTAGCCCATCAAGTCTGTACTGGCCATCACCCACCCATTTACAAACCCCATTTCCAGAAAAGTTGGGATATTTTCCAAAACGCAATAAAAACAAAAATCTGTGATATGTTAATTCACGTGAACCTTTATTTAACTGACAAAAGTACAAAGAAAAGATTTTCAATAGTTTTACTGACCAACTTAATTGTATTTTGTAAACATACACAAATTTAGAATTTGATGGCTGCAAGACACTCAACAGAAGTTGGGACAGAGGCATGTTTACCATTGTGTTACATCACCTTTCCTTTTAATAACACTTTTTAATCGTTTTGCAACTGAGGATACTAATTGTGGTAGATTTGCAATTGGAAATTTTGTCCATTCTTGCTTGATATAAGACTTCAGCTGTTCAACAGTCCGTGGTCTCCGTTGTCTGATTCTCTTCATGATGCGCCATACATTTTCAATAGGAGATAGATCTGGACTGGCAGCAGGCCAGTCAAGCACACGCACTCTGTGTCTACAAAGCCACGCTGTTGTAGCCCGTGCAGAATGTGGTCTGGCATTGTCCTGCTGAAACAAGCATGGATGTCCCGGGAAGAGACGTCGCCTTCATGGCAACATCTGTCTCTCTAAAATCCTAATATACACCTCAGAGTCGATGGTACCTTCACATACATGCAACTCACCCATGCCGTGGGCACTGATGCACCCCCATACCATCAGATGCTGGCTTTTGCACCTTTCGCTGATAACAATCTAGATGGTCGTTTTCATCTTTGGCACGGAGAACTCAACGCCCGTTTCACGACACACGGTTCCACAGTCTTTCGGTCCATCTGAGATGAGCTCGGGCCGGAGAACTCGCCGGCATTTCTGCATAGAGTTGATGTATGACTTACTCCTTGCGTAATACAGTTTCAAGTTGCATTTCTGGATGCAGTGATGGACTGTGTTGAGTGACAATGGTCTTCCGAAGTACTCCCGAGCCCAGGTGGCTATAATTGTCACAGTAGCATGACGGTTTCTTAGGCAGTGCCGCCTGAGGGCTGGAAGATCACGCGCATTCAACAGTGGTTTCCGACCTTGCCCTTTACGCACTGAGATGTTTCTGAATTCTCTGAATCTTTTCACAATATTATGTCCTGTAGATGTTGAAAGACCTAAATTCTCTGCAATCTTACGTTGAGAAACGTTCCTTTTGAACTGACTAACAATTCTTACGAATTTTGGCACAAAGGGGTGAGCCACGACCCATCCTTGCTTGCAAAGACTGAGCCTTTGATGGACGCTACTTTTATACCCAGTCATGATGCCTCACCTGCTACCAATTAGCCTGCTTAATGTGGAGTCTTCCAAACCGGTGTTACTTGAATATTCTGTGCACTTTTCAATCTTATCTTAACTCTGTCCCAACTTTTGTTGAGTGTGTTGCAGCCATCAAATTCTAAATTTGTGTATGTTTACAAAGTACAATTAAGTTGGTCAGTAAAACTATTGAAAATCTTTTCTTTGTACTTTTGTCAGTTAAATAAGGGTTCACGTGAATTAACATATCACAGATTTTTGTTTTTATTGCATTTTGAAAATATCCCAACTTTTCTGGAAATGGGGTTTGTACATTAATCCATCATTGATCCCTTTTTTTGAAAGTTCTTGTATTCCCATCAATCTCCCCCTCCCAAATTCTACCCTAGATGAAGGGTCTTGGCACTCCATAGATACTACCTCATCTGCTGAGTTCCTCCAACATGTGTGTATTGCTGAAGATTTCCAGCATCTGCAGAATCTCTTATCTCTTGGTTGGAATAAGGGTTGCAGTATAATAAATTCTATGTGAAGTTTATATTCAGCTGGGGAAATGACTGCATCTCAACTTTTATATGTTGAGTTCATTCATGATTTAATGATTCATTTATTCAAACTATTAACCTGTGTTATCTGACTTGGTCTACTGTTGTATCTGCTGTTGGGTTAGACAGCTCACTCTATTGCTTTTCCCCTTTTCCCAGTAATCTGACAGGATAATTATGGAATCTCTGCAGTTTATGCAGAAAGATACCAATGAAATAGCACAGACTTTAAGAGCCAAAGTAAGCCTTCTATTTTGAATTTGCAAGAAATTATTTTAAAAAAAACTTGAATCACAAGAGACTGCATGTACTGGGTCTGGAGCAAGAAACAAACCGCTGGAGGAACTTGGTGGGTCAGGTGATATCTGAGGAGGAAATGTACAGATATCATAGAAACATAGAAACATAGAAAATAGGTGCAGGAGTAGGCCATTCGGCCCTTCGAGCCTGCACCGCCATTTATTATGATCATGGCTGATCATGCAACTCAGAACCCCGCCCCAGCCTTCCCCCCACACCCCCTGACCCCCGTAGCCACAAGGGCCATATCTAACTCCCTCTTAAATATAGCCAATAAACTGGCCTCAACTGTTTCCTGTGGCAGAGAATTCCACAGATTCACCACTCTCTGTGTGAAGAAGTTTTTCCTAATCTCTGTCCTAAAAGGCTTCCCCTCTATCCTCAAACTGTGGCCCCTCGTTCTGGACTTCCCCAACATCGGGAACAATCTTCCTGCAATCCCCCCTCAATCTTCTAAATTCCAACGAGTACAAGCCCAGTTCATCCAGTCTTTCTTCATATGAAAGTCCTGCCATCCCAGGAATCAATCTGGTGAACCTTCTTTGTACTCCCTCTATGGCAAGAATGTCTTTCCTCAGATTAGGGGACCAAAACTGCACACAATACTCCAGGTGCGGTCTCACCAAGGCCTTGTACAACTGCAGTAGTACCTCCCTGCTCCTGTACTCGAATCCTCTCGCTATAAATGCCAGCATACCATTTGCCTTTTTCACCGCCTGCTGTACCTGCATGCCCACTTTCAATGACTGGTGTATAATGACACCCAGGTCTCGTTGCACCTCCCCTTTTCCTAATCGGCCACCATTCAGATAATAATCTGTTTTCCTGTTTTTGCCACCAAAGTGGATAACTTCACATTTATCCACATTAAATTGCATCTGCCATAAATTTGCCCACTCACCCAACCTATCCAAGTCACCCTGCATCCTCTTAGCATCCTCCTCACAGCTAACACTGCCACCCAGCTTCATGTCATCCGCAAACTTGGAGATGCTGCATTTAATTCCCTCATCCAAGTCATTAATATATATTGTAAACAACTGGGGTCCCAGCACTGAGCCTTGCGGTACCCCACTAGTCACCGCCTGCCATTCTGAAAAGGTCCCGTTTATTCCCACTCTTTGCTTCCTGTCTGCTAACCAACTCTCCACCCACACCAATACCTTACCCCAATACTGTGTGCTTTAAGTTTGCACACTAATCTCCTGTGTGGGACCTTGTCAAAAGCCTTCTGAAAATCCAAATATACCACATCCACTGGTTCTCCCCTATCCACTCTACTAGTTATATCCTCAAAAAATTCTATGAGATTCGTCAGACATGATTTTCCTTTCACAAATCCATGCTGACTTTGTCCGATCATTTCACCGCTTTCCAAATGTGCTGTTATCACATCCTTGATAACTGACTCCAGCAGTTTCCCCACCACCGACATTAGGCTAACTGGTCTATAATTCCCCGGTTTCTCTCTCCCTCCTTTTTTAAAAAGTGGAGTTACATTAGCCACCCTCCAATCCTCAGGAACTGGTCCAGAATCTAACGAGTTTTGAAAAATTATCACTAATGCATCCACTATTTCTTGGGCTACTTCCTTAAGCACCCTGGGATGCAGACCATCTGGCCCTGGGGATTTATCTGCCTTTAATCCCTTCAATTTACCTAACACCACTTCCCTACTAACATGTATTTCACTCAGTTCCTCCATCTCACTGGACCCTCTGTCCCCTACTATTTCTGGAAGATTATTTATGTCCTCCTTAGTGAAGACAGAACCAAAGTAATTATTCAATTGGTCTGCCATGTCCTTGCTCCCCATAATCAATTCACCTGTTTCTGTCTGCAGCGGACCTACATTTGTCTTTACCAGTCTTTTCCTTTTTACATATCTATAAAAGCTTTTACAGTCCGTTTTTATGTTTCCTGCCAGTTTTCTCTCATAATCTTTTTTCCCCTTCCTAATTAAGCCCTTTGTCCTCCTCTGCTGAACTCTGAATTTCTCCCAGTCCTCAGGTGAGCCACTTTCTCTGGCTAATTTGAATGCTTCTTCTTTGGAATTGATACTATCCCTAATTTCTCTTGTCAGCCACGGGTGCACTACCTTCCTTGATTTATTCTTTTGCCAAACTGGGATGAACAATTGTTGTAGTTCATCCATGCAACCTTTAAATGCTTGCCATTGCATATCCACCGTCAATCCTTTAAGTGTCATTTGCCAATCTATCTTAGCTAATTCACGTCTCATACCTTCAAAGTTACCCCTCTTTAAGTTCAGAACCTTTGTTTCTGAATTAACTACGTCACTCTCCATCTTAATGAAGAATTCCACCATATTATGGTCACTCTTACCCAAGGGGCCTCTCACGACAAGATTGCTAATTAACCCTTCCTCATTGCTCAATACCCAGTCTAGAATAGCCTGCTCTCTAGTTGGTTCCTCGACATGTTGGTTCAAAAAACCATCCCGCATACATTCCAAGAAATCCTCTTCCTCAGCACCTTTACCAATTTGGTTCACCCAATCTACATGTAGATTGAAGTCACCCATTATAACTGCTGTTCCTTTATTGCACACATTTCTAATTTCCTGTTTAATACCATCTCCGACCTCACTACTACTGTTAGGTGGCCTGTACACAACTCCCACCAGCGTCTTCTGCCCCTTAGTGTTACGCAGCTCTACCCAGATCGATTCCACATCTTCCCGGCTTATGTCCTTCCTTTCTATTGTGTTAATCTCTTCTTTAACCAGCAATGCCACCCCACCTCCCCTTCCTTCATGTCTATCCCTCCTGAATATTGAATATCCCTGAACGTTGAGCTCCCATCCCTGGTCACCCTGGAGCCATGTCTCTGTGATCCCAACTATATCATAATCATTAATAACAATCTGTACTTTCAATTCATCCACCTTATTACGAATGCTCCTTGCATTGACATACAAAGCCTTCAGGCGCTCTTTTACAACTCTCTTAGCCCTTATACAATTACGCTGAAAAGTGGCCCTTTTTAATGCTTGCCCTGGATTTGTCGGCCTGCCACTTTTACTTTTCTCCATAGTACTTTTTGTTTCTACCCTCACTTTACACCCCTCTGTCTCTCTGCACTGGTTCCCATCCCCCTGTAGTGAACTAACCTCCTCACGCCTAGCCTCTTTAATTTGATTCCCACCCCCCAACCATTCTAGTTTAAAGTCACCTCAGTAGCCCCCGCTAATCTCCCTGACAGGATATTGGTCCCCCTAGGATTCAAGTGCAACCCATCCTTTTTGTACAGGTCACGCCTGCGCCAAAAGAGGTCCCAATGATCCAAAAACTTGAATCCCTGCCCCCTGCTCCAATCCCTCAGCCACGCATTTATCCTCCACCTCATCGCATTCCTACTCTCACTGTTGCGTGGCACAGGCAGTAATCCCGAGATTACTACCTTTGCGGTTCTTTTTCTCAACTCCCTTCCTAGCTCTCTATATTCTCCTTTCAGGACCTCATCCCTTTTCCTACCTATGTCATTGGTACCTATGTGTACTACGACCTCTGGCTCCTTACCCTCCCACTTCAGGATATCTTGGACATGATCAGAAATATCCCGGACCCTGGCACCAGGGAGGCAAACTACCATCCGGGTCTCTGGACTGCGTCCACAGAATCGCCTATCTGACCCCCTTACTATCGAGTCCCCTATCACAACTGCCCTCCTCTTCCTTTCCCTACCCTTCTGAGCTACAGGGCCAGACTCTGTGCCGGAGGCACGGCCACTGTCGCTTCCCCCGGGTAAGCTGTCCCCCCCAACAGTACTCAAACAGGAGTACCTGTTGTTAAGGGGCACAGCCACCGGGGTACTCCCTATTACCTGACCTTTCCCCTTCCCCCTCCTAACCGTGACCCACTTGTCTGCCTCCCGTGGCCCCGGCGTGACCACCTGCTGGCAGCTCCTCTCTATCACCTCCTCACTCTCCCTGACCAGACGAAGGTCATCGTTTCAGGTCAAGACCCTTCACGTCGGCTATCGGTCCAGATTCCACTTTGAGTGTGTTTATTAAAAAATAAATGCATTAATTATAATTCCAAATGTATGTTAAACTTTAGTTCACAAACACAACAGATCGTAGTTAATATAGTCCCAGTGGGGAGCATTATAAAATATTTAAAATGTCCCTTGGTGTACTTAGGGTTATTAATCTGATGCTGTTTTGTTAATTGAGCAGGGAATTTTATTAACTGCTCAGTCACAGGGTAACCAGGAAAAATCACTGTGTGTGGAAAGAAGAAAATCAACCTGAACATTAACCACTGTACTGGGAGCATTCTCTACTTCTCCAGTCTCTATGGGTGAACTGTCAGGCTATGGTGTTCTCCGTGGAGCAGAGGAAGTAGTGAAGGGATGTGATGGGAATATTTTAAAACAGAACAAAGTGAGAGAAACTGTTCTCAATGAGGGGTCAAGAGCTAGAAGACAATGAAGGTGCGAAAATGAGCTATTGGTATTGGTTTATTATTGTTACCTGTACCAAAATACAATGAATAGCTTGTCTTGCATACTGTTTATACTGATCAAATTATTACACAGTGCCTTGAGCTAGAATAAAGTAAAACAATAAGAATGCAGAATGAAATGTAAAAGCTACTGAAAAAGCACAATGCAGGTAAACAGTAAGGTGCAAGTTGATAATGAGGTAGATTGTGGGCCAAGCGTCTCTCTCTCTTCTCTCTGGCTATCCATCCCATAGGATGATGATGGTTCCTTTCAGTCAGTTAGTGGGGTGGTACCCCACTCCTCAGAAAGAAACAGCGTGTGCGTGGATGGATTTTAGGTGAGCAGGGGGTTGCACAGGTCCAGACCCACCCTCTCGACATCCCCTCCTGGATCCAACGGCATGGTGGGGTCCAAGACGGCTGGGGGAAGTTCTGTTGCAGTGAATGGCCAGACCAAGCTTCGATGCAAGGGATGCCCTTTCCGCGCTTCACGACACGGGTTTGCTAGATGGCCGTTGACCCTACGAGAGGGTTCATTCGCCCTTTGACAGGTCTTGTTTTTCATCCTGCAGGGTGTCTAGCCACCCTCCCCACCAGGCAAGCCTGGTGGGGGAGCCGGTTTAGTCGCTGACCACCCGACCATGCGACAGGTAGTACTGCGTTACATGGTACCAGTAGCACTCAGACGAGTGGGCCAAGAGTGCATCTTAAATTACAAAAGTTTGATAACAGTGGAATAGAAGCTGATTTGGGAGGGGTGTGGGAAGAGAGAACAACTGGGGTGGGTAGAGCCTTTGATTGTACTGGCTGTTTTAGTGAGGCAGGGAGAAGTATCATCAGAGTCTATAGGGGGAGCCTGGTTCCTGTGATGTTCTGAACTGTGTTCACAATTCTCTTTCATATGCAGAGCAGTTGCCATACCTGGCCATTATGCATCCAAATAGAATACTTTCTATAGTACATCAATAAAAATTGTAAGAGTCAACAGGCACATGCCAAATTTCTTTAGCCTCCTGTGGAAGTAGAGGTGTTCGCGAGTTTTCTCGGTCATGTATTCAATGTGGTTGGACCAGAAGCACTAAACCATTGCTGTAGACAAGAGCATGTGCGCTGTCTCCCGACTCAAGGAACTCGCCAGGTCAGGCAACATTTGTGGAGGAAATGTCGTGGCCCTTCATTTGGACTGAAAGAGTAGGGGTGAGAAGGTGATAGCCAACATAAAGAGTTGAAGGGGAGGGATGGTGGATCTGAGTTTGGAAGGGTTGATTGAATTTTAATAGATGTAGGAAAAGTATAGTGATAGAGGCTGGGGGAGATTGATAGGTGGAGGTAACAAAACGGCTGCAGATAAAGGAAGGTGGGGCAGGGAACCAAATAAGGGAGGTGGGGACGGCAGATGGGGACAGTAGAAGTATGTGTGTGATGGATAAATGGAGTGGGGGGGGGTTGAGTGTGCAGTAAGGTGGTGTGTGGAAAGAAGGGGATGTGGGAGAAGACCTGGAGAGATCACAAGGAAAGAGAAAGGGCTAGAGGATGAACAATTTACCTGGAATTGGAGAATTCAATATTCGTGCCATTAGCTGTAGACTATGTTAGTGGAATATGAAATGCTGTTCTTCTTGTTTGTGTTTGGCCCCATCTGGCAGAGGATGGGAACGGGGAGGAGAATTAAGATAGCTAGCAACTGGGAGTACTAGATGGCTATAGACAGTGCAGGTGCTTGGTAAAGCTATCACCCAGTCTGGGCTTGGTCTTATTGACATTGAAGAGACCCTTGAGTGGGAGATCTGAACAGCTTCTTTACAACCCTCTCCACCTCTGCTGCTATTACAGCATGGAGCATTCTGAAGTTCAGAGTTCAATTCCATGTAAGGAGTCTCTGTGGAATGTGTGGGTTTCCCGGGTCTCCATTTAACCTACCACAGTCCAAAGGCATACTGGATAGGTTAATTGGTTGTTGTAAATTGTCCCATGCCTAGGTTAGGATTAATCAGGTTTGTAGAATTGCTGGGGTGGTGTGGCTCAAGGGGCCAGAAGAGCGTACTCCACAATGTATGGCTAATTAAAAAAAAAATTACATACTACATACTGCAAGCAGCAGAGGTCTCAGTACTAATCCTTGTGGAACATCACTGATCACACACCTCCAGTCAGAATAACACCTCTCCAACACCACCACCCTCTGTCTTCTATGGCTAAGGCAATTTTGAATCTGCCAAGTCTCAATGAGGATTATCCTACCGTGTGGGACATTTCTGAAGGCTTTGCTAAAGTGCGTGCAAACAACATCCACCTCCTTGCCCAGATCGATCATCTCTGTCACCACCTCAAAATACTTAATCAAGTTTGTAAAGCATGACCTCCCTGTACAAAATCATGCTGATTGTCCCTAACGTCAGTATTTATTGTCTACTTCTGGAGCATTGAACATAAAGTATGTTCAGTGAGGTGTGATTTTGTCCCATTGTTATATAGAATTTTCAGCTGAGGCTGCTCTTCTCTGTGTATCACATCCTTTTCCATCTTCTCTTTTCCCGCTTCCTTCTGTTTTCTTTCCCTCATGTTTATCCAACTTCCCCTCACTACCTTACTCCGAAAGGGGGTAAGTCCAACATTCTCCTCACTCCCTGGCTGGTTTATAAAACCATCCTTAGCACGTACTGTATACACATTCAGATTTTTCCAATTTCAGCAAAAGGAAATGGAGAACTGGTCACCTCAGTTAAGATTTTGTAGTTTATTCCGACAATAACTGTGACCATATGTCAGTTTCAGTGTCTAAAGACTGATTACCTGTGGAGGAAGCTGAGAGACGTGTGTCTCAAAAGGACGGGCAGGTAGGCTGAGGTGCTGGCATGACTCTGTTGGTACAAAAAAGATTAAATCAAATCATTAGAAAGAAGTGACATATGATCAGAAGGTGTTGAATCATTGTGGGTAGAGCTAAGGAACTACAAGGGTAAAAAGACACTGATGGGAGCTGTATACAGACCCCAAACAGTAGTAAGGACGTGGTCTACAAATTACAACAGGAGATAGAAAATGTATGTCAGAAGGGCAATGTTACAATGGTCATGGGGGATTTCAATATGCAGGTAGATTGGGGGAAATTGGGTTGGTTCTGAATCCCAAGAGGGGGACTTTTTGGAATGCCTACAAGATGGCATTTTAGTTGTGTGCACACTAGAGGGTCAGCTGTTTGGGACTGGGTGTCGTGCAATGAACTGGAACTGATCAGAGCTTAAAGTAAAGGAACCCTTAGGGCCTGAAATTTGAGAAGAAAAAATTAAAGTCAGATGTATCACTATTACAGTGGAGTAAAGGAAATTACAGAGGCATGAGAGAGGAGGCGGCCAAAATTAATTGGCAAAGAACTGGCAGGGATGATGGCTGGAAGTTCTGGGAGCAATTCGCAAGGCACAGTATATATACATCCCAAAGAGGAAGAACATTCTAAAGGCAGGATGATACATCCATGGCTGACTAGAGAAGTCAAAGCCAACATAAAAACCAAAGAGAGGGCATATAATAGAGCAAATATTAGTGGGAAATTAGAGGATTGGGAAACCAATAGAAGCCATCTAAAAAAGTCATAAAGGAGGAAAAGATAGTATAAGAAGTTAAGCTAGCCAATAATATAAAAGAGAATACCAAAATGTCTTCAGATGTATAAAGTGCAAAAGAGAGGCAAGAGTAGATATCAAGCAGCTGGAAAGTAATGCTGGAGAGGTGGTAATGGGGAACAAGTATACGGCAGACCAAATGATTACGCATCTTGTGTCAGTCTTCACTGTGAAAGACGTGAGCAGTATGGTGGAAGTTCCAGGTGTCAGGGGGCATGAAGTGTGTGAAGTTATCATTACTAGAGAGAAGGTTCTTGGGAAACTGAAAGGTCTGAAGGTAGTTATGTCACCTGGTCCAGATGGTGTACACCCCAGAGTTCTGAAAGAGGTGACTGAAGAGATTGTGGAGGCATTAGTAATGATCTTTCAAGAATCACTAGATTCTGGAATGGTTCACTCCAGATGTCACTCCACTCTTCAAAAAGGGAGAGAGGCAGAAGGAAGGAAATTATAGGCCAGTTAGTTTGACCTCAATGGTTGGAAAGATGTTGGAGTTAACTGCTAAGGATGTGGTTTTGGGGTACTTGTAAGCACATGATAAAATAGACCATAGTCATGATTGTTCCCCTCAAGCCTAACAAATCTGTTGGAATTCTTTGTAGAAATGAGGAGCACTATAGACAAAGGAGAATCAATTGATGTTGTGTACTTGGGTTTTCAGAAGGTTTTTGACAAGGTGCCACACATCAGGCCGCTTAACAAGTTTAAGTGCCCATGGTATTACAGAAAAGATACTTGCATGGATAGACCATTTGCTGATTGGCAGGAGGCAAAGAGTGGGAATAAAGGGAGCCTTCTCTAATTGGCTGCAGTGACTAGTGATGTTCCACAGAGGTCTGTGTTGGGGACTGCTTTTTTATGTTATATGTCAGCGATTTGGATGACAGAATTGATGACTTTGTGGCCAAGTTTGCAAATGATACAAAGATAGGTGGAGGGGCAGGTAGTTTTGAGAAAGTAGAGAGGCTACAGAAGACTTGAACAGATTAGGAAAATGGGCAAAGAAGTGGCAGATGGAATATAGTGGTGGGAAGTATATGGTCATGCACTTTGTTAGAAGAAATAAAAGCTAGACTATTTGCTAAATGGAGGAAAAAAATTCAAAAATCTGAGGTGCAAGGGATTTTGGGAGTCCTCGTTCAGGTTTCCCTAAGCGTTAAATTGCAGGTTGAGTCAGTGATGAGGAAGGCAAATACAATGTTTGCATTCATTTGAAGAGGACTAGTATATAATAGCAAGGATATACTGTTCAGGCTTTATAAAGCACTGGTGAGGTTTCACTTAAAGTATTGTGAGCAGTTTTGGGCCCTTTATCTAAGAAAGGATGTGCTGACATTGGAGAGGGTCCAAAGGATGTTTACAAAAATGATTCTGGGGTTGAAAGGCTTGTCATATGAGGAGCATTTGATGGTTGTGGACCTCTACTCAATGGATTCAGAAGAATGGAGGGTGGTCTAATTGAAAACTCTTGAATGTTGAAAGGCCTCGATAGAGTGGATGTGGAGAGGATGTTTCCTGTGGTAGGAGAGTCTAAGACCAGAGGACACAGCCTCAGAATAGAGGGACGTCCTTTTAGCACAGAAATGAGGAGGAGTTGTTTTAGCTAGAGACTGGCGAATCTGTGGAAGTCATTGCCACAGGCAGCTGTGGAGGCCAGGTCATTGCGCATATTTAAAGCAGAGATTGATAGATTCTTGATTAGTCAGGGCATGAAGGGATGTGGGGAGAAGGCAGGTGATTGAGGCTGAGAGGGAAAATGGATTAGCCACGTTGAAATGGTAGAGCAGACTCAATGAACCAAATGGCCTAAATCTGCTCCTATATCTTATGGTATTATGGACTCTGTTCCTGACACACACAGCCCATAATGTGAATTATTGTTCACTTCTTGTCTGAGACATCTGTCCGTAGCATTGTCCAGTATCAACACACCGCCAGGCATCTCCACAGTCGTGGTTTTTTCAGTCGGGTTGATCTATTTGCATTTCCACTAAGTAACTCATTGGCTGATCTCCAGTGAATTGAGAGCTATAGAAACTTCTGCAGTGAGATCTCCTGTAGCCCCTGCGGTGCCATTTACATCAGAACCTTCCTCACAGTATCTTTTTAAAGGCCTCTGTCATACCTCCTCACATTCCTTCCTTCTCTAGTAAGGGGCAAATTGCAACATGTCTCGTTTATGAAGCTAAGCATATGTTACATCTTTCTCTTTTCGTATACTACCTGCAAGCTCAAAGAACACTCTCCTAATGCTATCCAGAGCATTGTGTTGATGAAGGAGAAGGGATTTCACCATCCCATCCCCTCTGTTTGGGCCAATGTCTGTCACCAAGCCCATGGTAATCGGAAATGATCACTTGGCTATTTTTAATTGTTTTTTTGTAGGACTGTGCTATACACCAACTGACTGGATTTCCTACATCACGATACTCTATTATCTTCTGCATTAATTACAGCAAAGTAATAGGGGGATGTACTTAACGTATTGTAGAATTTATAGCACTTTCGAGCTGGAGCAGCCTAGCCTGATCCCATTTGACTGGCCCTCCTTTGCCAAATGCTGAAGTCCTTTGTACCTTCCCTCAGTGTCTCCTCCTAGCAAGGTGACAGCAGTACAACAAACACCTTGGGTATTAACGCTACATGGTGAAACAGCAAGAGCTGTACTCAGCTAAGGTTCCAAGCCCGGAGGCGGAAGGGCAGTGTCTGAGGGCTCACCGCGGTGACACAGACATGAGGGAACAGGTTGTAGGAAAGTTTTGCCATGGTGCTTGTCTTCACTGTCAACTCCATGGGAATGAGGGTGAAAGGACCCTCTGTTGGCCGTGCTGATGTTAGTGATGGTCACTTGTTTACCTCGGTCCCAGTTCGAATCTTTACCTGGTTATACTTGTTTATGTTGAGAGTCACAAATTAGACAGGGTTGGAACCCAGGCTCACCACAGACAAAACCAACAGCTCCCTCTGCATGACAGCTGTAAATACCCGTGGGTGTGTTTACCTGAATGACTAAGTTTAGTGGGACTCTAAATCTTGCCAATCCCCTGTGGATTCGTGTGTTTGATAAAGTGAAGTAGGAAAACTTTCTCTGGGGGACTGAATACTCTTCACTGTTGGCAGTTGGAATCAGCGGCAAGAACTGTGCACAGCCAGGGGTAGGCAAAGCTCTCCCTGCCTTAGCCCTGTCCCTGAACCAGTTACTGAACTTTGAGGCTTCCACACAATCTGAGGGAAGACCTTATTGAAACATACAAGATACTCATAAGGCTTGACAAGTTACATTTCAGAATATGTCACCTTTGGGAGAGTCGAATAAGGGGACAAGGTGAGGAGTGATGATTTTAAACTGTGGAACATGGAAATCTCTTCCTTACAGGGAAGGCGGATCTCTAGAAATGCCTTCTCCTGTGGAGGCTGTATCAGTGAGGGTATTTATAGGGGAAGGAGATATATTTTTGAAAGATTGAAGGGAGAGAAGAGACTCCTGGGATATGGCACAGGAGGAGACAACTGGGGGGAGATGAGCCATATTCATAATGAAGATCAGGCTTGAGAGACTGAGCAGCCTACTCCTATGTCCTTGTGATCAGCAAGTTGAAGATTGGTGACGTTAATGTCCTGTTCGATATAGAGAGGCCGTCAGTCTTCTCTGACGAACGTGATGCTGGAGTTGGTCAGTGATATTCTGGATGGTCTACAAATCATTAATGAGGTGGTATGACAGCACTTTGAGTGGATAAATCCCTTGGCCCAGGTGCAATGCACCATGGCTCACGGAGGGGAGTCAGGGGAGAAATTACTGAGACCGTGGACAGGCCTTCCAAACATCTTGTTCAGAGGCTATTGTCTGCAAAACAGCAAATGTTAAACTGTGTGCAGGGATGAAGCAGTAATCACAGATCTGTCTCTTTAACTAGGCAGTGAGGAAAGTTCTGTGAACAGCTAGGACAGAATTAGAGTGATTTCAATAAGTGTTGAACTGGTCAGTGAAATCCAAGGTGGATTTGTCAAAGGCAAATTGTGCTTAACTAATAAAAGAAAGGTGTTATAATCAGAATCAGCTTTATCATCTCTGGCATGTGTCATGAAATGTGCGGTTCAATGCAATGCATGATACTTTAGGAAAGAAAAATATAAATATGTAAATCAATTACAGTAAGTATATATGTATATCAAATAGATTTAAATAGTGAAAAAACAGAAATAATGAAAAAAGTAAGGGAGTGTTCATGGGTTCAATGTCATTTAGGAATCAGATGGCAGAGGGAAAGAAACTGTTCCTGAATTGCTGAGTGTGTGCCTTCAGGCTTCTGTACCGCCTTCCTAATGGTAACAATGAGAAGAGGGCATGTCCTGGGTGATGGGGGTCCTTAAAAATGGACATCGCCTTTCTGAGCCACCGCTCCTTGAAGATGTCTTGGGTACAATGGAGGCTAGTACCCAAGATGGAGCTGACTAATTTTACAGCATTCTGTAGCTTCTTTCAGTCCTGTGCAGGAGAACCCCCCCCCCCCCCCACCAGACAGTGATACAGCCTGTCAGAATGCTCTCCACGGTACATTATAGAAGTTTTCTAGTGTTTTATTTGACAAAGAAAATCCCTTCAAACTCCTAATGAAGTATATCTGCTGTCTTGCCTTCTTTAGAGCTGCGTTGATATGGTAGAAGCAGGTTAGATCCTCAGAGAACTTAACAGTCAGGAACTTGAAATTGCTATGTCTACTTCCGATTCCTCTGAGAAATGGTTCGTGTTCCCTTATCTTACCCTTTCTGAAATCCACAATCAGCTCTTTCGTCTTACTGACATTGAGTTGTTGCTGTGATACCACTCAACTAGATGGTATATCTCGCTCCTGTACTCCCTGTCCTTTCCATCTGAGATTCTACCAACAACAGTCATATCAACAGCAAATTTATAGATGGTATTTGATCTATACCTAGCCACATAGTCATGGGTATAGAGAGAGTAGAGCAGTGGGCTAAGCACACACCCCTGAGGTGTCCCAGTGTTGATTGTCAGTGCTTCCAAACGAGACCAGAGAAGATGTAACGTAACAGACTTATTGTCAAGAATGAGTCCCATGGAACAAAGTTGGCTTGTAGTAGCACCAGTAAAAACATGTCCAATTATCATGGGGCAGCAGTAAAGGGGTGTTTCTCAGTCTGGCCAGATTTCAGATTGGAGATCCGGGAGTCAGCTTTACTTAATTGTCCGGAGTTGGGTGTAGAGCTCGCAGTGCACAAGCTGAAGATGGGAGGCACTGTAGACTGTGATTGTCTACACTGGAGGCTATGATTGTCAAGGCTGGTGGAAGGAGTGCATAGGTGCCAGGTCTCAGGAGTTCAAGTTATAATAATAAGTTGGGTAGGTCTGGGACTTTATTCTTTGCAGCGTAGGAAACTGAAGAGTGACATTATAGAGATCTATAAAATCATGAGGGACATGGGATGAATGTGTAATTCTTTCCCCAGGGAAAGGGCATGGATTGAAGGGACCTGAGAGGCAACTTCTTCACATCGAGGGCTTGGGCATGTGAAACAACATGAAAGTAGTTGAGGCAAGTACAGTGCCAACATTTAAAAGACATTTGGATAGGTTAATTCATAGGGAAAGTTTAGAGAGATTTGGGCCAAACATGGGCAAATGGATCTAGTTTACATGGGTATCTTGGTTGGCATGGATGAGTTGGGCTAAAGGGCCTTTTTCCATGCTGAACGACTCTACCATTCTATGACTTTAAATCGGATTAAATGAGGAGAAACATGAAATGTTATCCTTTGGTAGGAAGAATAACAGGAGGGAAAGTAGACTAGAGGCCAGAAAGGGACAAAAGAAGAGGGTAATCTAGGGTCTCTCTGCATGGGTGCATTGAAAATGGCAGAGCAGGCTGAGAAAGTGGTTGAAAATATGAACAGATAAATAATAGCACATAATACTGCAACAAGGAAGTCATAGTCGAAGGAAGATTGGTCCACCTACAACTGAAATGTTATATCCAATTCTCGCTGCCGCACTTCAGTGAATTTTTTCTGCATCTTCCACAAAGCCTTCTCATCATCCCTAAAGTTAATCCAGAGATGATGGAATAGAAGGTTATAGAAGCTGGGATTTAACATTCTGAAGGGTTTAGACAGAGTAAATAAGATGCTGATCCTGTGTGTGGAGAATGAAGAACCAGAGGATGTTGAAGGATAGTAATTAGGAATAAAACTAAAATGACGTAAGGAACAATTATTTTTTCCTCAAGACTAGTCTAGGTTTGGAATGCATTTCTAGGGCGAGCACAAGGGCCAAGTTCATTTGTAGCAACAGGAGGGACCTGGATGAGTATCTGAAATGAATGGGTGTGGGACCAGTTGAATTGCTATTATTTAGATCTAGTACAGACATGAAGGGCTTCTACATTATAATTATTTCTTGATAATGTCACAAATAATTATTGTTTCCTCTGTGTCTTGCAGTTTCTTCCTTTCCCTGTTCTGGGAGTGGCAGCAAAGGGGTTCAGTGATTGAACTGTATCCACATGTATGGATTCATGGATAGTTTCAATCCCAGCATAGCAATTTGGAATGTAAATTCACTTAATTAAGGAAATCTGGAATGAAAAATAGGGTTCATGTGTGTACAGAGCTGATAGTAGATATTATCATTCCTCAGAAAAGGCCAGACTGAACCAAACTCATTTAGTCACCCCGCAGGGAAACAAGGCTTTCGACCCAAAGACCAACCATTTACACTAATTCTACATTAATCCCACTTTCTATTCTCACCATATTCCCATTAACTCCCCCAGATTCTATCACTCAGTTACGCTTACATAGAAAATAGGTGCAGGAGTAGGCCATTCGGCCCTTCGAGCCCACACCGCCACTCAGTATGATCATGGCTGATCATCCAACTCAGAACCCTGTACCTGCCTCCTCTCCATATCCCCTGATCCCTTTAGCCACAAGGGAACTGGCCTCAACTGTTTCCTGTGGCAGAGAATTCCACAGACTCACCACTCTCTGTGTGAATAAGTTTTTCCTCATCTCAGTCCTAAAAGGCTTCCCCTTTATCCTCAAACTGTGACCCTTCGTTCTGGACTTCCCCAACATCGGGAACAATCTTCCTGCATCTAGCCTGTCCAATCCTTTTAGAATTTTATACATTTCAATAAGATCCCCCCTCAATCGTCTAAATTCCAGCGAGTATAAGCCTAGTCGATCCAGTCTTTCATCATATGAAAGTCCTGCCATCCCAGGAATCAATCTGGTGAACCTTCTTTGTACTCCCTCTATGGCAAGAATGTCTTTCCTCAGATTAGGGGACCAAAACTGCACACAGTACTCCAGGTGTGGTCTCACCAAGGCTTTGTACAACTGCAGTAGTACCTCCCTGCTCCTGTACTCAAATCCTCTTGCCATGAATGCCAGCATACCATTCGCCTTATTCACCGCCTGCTGTACCTGCATGCCCACTTTCAATGACTGGTGTATAATGACACCCAGGTCTCGTTGCACCTCCCCTTTTCCTAATTGGCCACCATTCAGATAATAATCTGTTTTCCTGTTCTTGCCACCAAAGTGGATAACCTCACATTTATCCACATTAAATTGCATCCGCCATGAATTTGCCCACTCACCTAACCTATCCAAGTCACCCTGCATCCTCCTCACAGCTAACACTGCCGCCCAGCTTCGTGTCATCCGCAAACTTGGAGATGCTGCATTTAATTCCCACGTCTAAGTCATTAATATGTATTGTAAACAACTGGGGTCCCAGCACTGAGCCTTGAGGTACCCCACTAGTCACTGCCTGCCATTCTGAAAAGATCCCGTTTATTCCCACTCTTTGCTTCCTGTCTGCCAACCAATTCTCTTATCCACATCAATACCATACCCCCAATACCGTGTGCTTTAAGTTTGCACACTAATCTCCTGTGTGGGACCTTGTCAAAAGCCTTTTGAAAATCCAAATATACCACATCCACTGGTTCTCCCCTATCCACTCTACTAGTTACATCCTCAAAAAATTCTATGAGATTCGTCAGACATGATTTTCCTTTCACAAATCCATGCTGACTTTATCCAATGATTTCACCGCTTTCCAAATGCGCTGTTATCACATCTTTGATAACTGACTCTAGCATTTTCTCCACCACTGATGTCAGGCTAACTGGTTTTTAATTCCCCAGTTTCTCTCTCCCTCTTTTTTTAAAAAGCGGGGTTACATTAGCCACCCTCCAATCCTCAGGAACTAATCCAGAATCTAAAGAGTTTTGAAAAATTATCACTAATGCATCCACTATTTCTTGGGCTACTTCCTTAAGCACTCTGGGATGCAGACAATCTGGCCCTGGGGATTTATCTGCCTTTAATCCCTTCAATTTACCTAACACCACTTCCCTACTAACATGTATTTCCCTCAGTTCCTCCATCTCACTGGCCCCTCTGTTCCCTACTATTTCCGGAAGAATATCTATGTCCTCCTTAGTGAAGACAGAACCAAAGTAGTTATTCAATTGGTCTGCCATGTCCTTGTTCCCTATGATCAATTCACCTGTTTCTGACTGCAAGGGACCTACATTTGTCTTAACCAATCTTTCTCTTTTCACATATGTATAAAAGCTTTTACAATCAGTTTTTATGTTCCCTGCCAGCTTTCTCTCATAACTTTTTTTCCCTTTCCTAATTATACCCTTTGTCCTCCTCTGCTGGACTCTGAATTTCTCCCAGTCCTCAGGTGAGCCACTTTCTCTGGCTAATTTGTATGCTTCTTCTTTGGAATTGATACTATCCCTAATTTCCCTTGTCAGCCACGGGTGCACTACCTTCCCTGGTTTATTCTTTTGCCAAACTGGGATAAACAATTGTTGTAGTTCATCCATGTGATCTTTAAATGCTTGCCATTTCATATCCACCGTCAACCCTTTAAGAATCATGTGTCAGTCTATCTTAGCTAATTCACGTCTCACACCTTCAAAGTTACACTTCTTTAAGTTCAGAACCTTTGTTTCTGAATTAACTATGTCACTCTCCATCTTAATGAAGAACTCCACCATATTATGGTCACTCTTACCCAAGGGGCCTCTCACGACAAGATTGCTAACTAACCCTTCCTCATTGCTCAAAACCCAGTCTAGAATGGCTTGCTCTCCAGTTGGTTCTTCGACATGTTGGTTCAGAAAACCCTCCCGCATACATTCCAAGAAATCCTCTTCCTCAGCACCTTTACCAATTTGGTTCACCCAATCTATATGTAGATTGAAATCACCCATTATAACTGCTATTCCTTTATTGCACACATTTCTAATTTCCTGTTTAATGCCATCCCCAACCTCACTACTACTGTTAGGTGGCCTGTACACAAATTCCACCAGCGTTTTCTGCCCCCTTAGTGTTATGCAGCTCTACCCATATCGATTCCACAACCTCCTGGCTAACGTCCTTCCTTTCTGTTGCATTAATCTTACGCTTTGGGTACAATTTACTGCAGCCGGTTAACCAGCTGACCCATGCACTTTTGGGATGTGCAAGGAAACCAGGTCACCCAGAAGAAACCCATACAGTCATAGGGAGAACGTACAAATCCCATACAGACAGCACCAGAGTTCAGAATCGAATTGGGTCACTAGAACTGTGAGACAGTAGTTCTACCAACTGTGCTGTTGTTCTGCCTTTGCAGTAATCTGCTGTTCCTTACTTTTTATTTTTTATTTAAAGATAGAGCACGGTAGCAAGCCCCTCCAGCCCAATGAGCTCAACTGCTAAGTTATGCCCATACAACCAATTAACCTACTGAACTATGCACTTTTGGAATGTGGGAGGAAACCGGAACACCCGGAGGAAACACACGCGGTCAAGGGGAGAACGTACAAACTCCTGACAGTCAACTGCAAAATCGAACTGGTGCTGTAATAGCATTACACTAACCCTGCTGGCCGTTTGATTTCTCTGGTGTTAATCCCCAACATCCATGTCAGTTTCCTAATCTGTAATTACACTCATTATAGTGCCTGTCATGGAAGGAAGGTATAATTACAACGTGAATGTTGACATAGTCACTTGCTATTGTAAATGTGGCCACAGGGGTTAATTACAGACAAACTACCGAAAGAAATGTAGATGAAAGATTTTTAATACATCTCGAACCTCCATATCTATGTTGGCAACTATCCAGATTATTTGACTAAAACTAATATGTTTATGAAAATTGACATTCCAGAAAAATTACTGAGGGTTCAAAATCATTTGGAATAAATAAGGAATTTTCTTCCAGTGTAAATATTGTTTTCTTGAATGTTTGCGGAGGTTTGACTCGGATATTTATTTAATATTCTCCCCCGCACCGGAACAGATTGAACTCAGGCAAGGTAGGTGTTTTTCTTGATTCTGGAGTAAAATGTTATCAGTTTTTTCACAGCTTGGCATGAGAACCAAAAGTAGTCCCATGTACTTTGGCAAGCGGCCAAACTGAAAATAAGCGCGAGTTAGTTTAACGAGAGTTGGGTACTGATTTTTAACCGAGGGCTTGCAATGGGGAGATGTTCCTAATGTCACTCATTGTCGACAAGGGCAAAGATCATGCAAAGCTGTATAAATATGCCAAGCCACTAAATCTGTGTATGTCAATGGAGGTTAGTATTTTAAAAGTGAAACATAAAGACTTATTTTAATATAAAATTGGAAGGGAAACTGATGGGAAATGGGAAGAATGCTGATCTTACACCACATGACTCTGGGCACAGCTGTTCGAGCCGCAGTCTCACAGCTCCAGTGACCCAGGTCCAATCCCTCGGGTGCTGTCTGTGTAGAGTTTGCCTGTTCTCCTTGTGACCCTGTGGATTCACCCCACCCCTCAGTGCCCTGATTTCCTCCCACATCCCAAAGTCGGGCAGGTCAGTGAGCTAATTGTCTTGTAGTTGGGGAAGGGTGGAATCTGGGAGGAGCTGTTAGGAATGTGGGGAGAACAAAAAGGGATTATTGTAGGACTGGTGTAAATGGAGCTTGAAGGTTGTATGGACTCACTGGGCTAAGAGGTCTGTTTCCATCAGGATGTCTCTACAAGTGACAGCTTACCGAAGTAGAATTAATAACCTTGTCAGTCTCCCACAAGAAGATGCAGGTTAAAATTATCACTTTTTATCATTTGGCAGATCATTGGTTCATAATGTCACAGGAAATGGAATGAATTCCTCCTGGGTTTCTTCCTTCAGGCTGTGAGGCCGCAAGGCCGTCAGGAAGGAGATTCAGGAGCATCAGGACCAGGACTGCCAGTCTGGGTAAAAGCTTCTTCCCTCAGGCTGTGAGACTAATGCCACCTCTGAGGTCTCATCAAAGTTCAAAGTACAATTTATTATCAAAGTACCTATATGCCACCATATACAACCCTGAGATTCATCTGGCAGGACAGAGAGCTGTTTACTTGCTGAGCACTACATGTGCGTTGAATTATATTTTATTAACTTAATCCTGGCTAATATTTTGTTTTATGTGGTGTGTATGATGTAAGTTTTATACATCACACCGTGGTCTGGAGGAACGTTGTTTCGTTTGGTTGTATATATGTATAGTCGGATGACAGCAAACTTGAACTTACTCCCAAGATAATGGTGAGTGCCCCTTACTGTCAACACAGCAGCCATCCTGCAGGTTCTGGCAAGTGACAAACAGTTTAAGAGTTGTGAATCACTGGTGGACTACCAGCCAGCTGGAGAAAACGGCAACTCGGGTTCCTGGCGAGGTTTAGAAACTACTGTCCTTGTGCATTAATCTTCCCGTGAAAGTAGGGCCAGTATTTAACACCTTGTAGAGGTTTTCTCTTAATGAGGAGATTTACATTCTTGCAATGCTATTAACCTGTGGTCTGGAAAAGGAGCAATTCTACTTTGCACAGTACCATATGTTTCTGTACAATTTGCAAAAAATAACTGCAGCTATTTTCAGACTATCTGTCTTTATGTTTACCTCAGCAGAATCTCCATCCCTAAGTAGTTCCTGGAGACAGTTTAATGAATTTTGTTATAAATTATGTTTAAATCTCTTCATCTAAACTTTCTTTCTCTACTTCTGTCCTAGATATGACTTCACCTAGTTTCTTTTTCCAGTGCTCCCAGGTTTTTTTTTCCAAAGTTCCCACCTTTGTTGGTCATGAGGAGGAACTGTTGGAACTGTCCAAAACGAATTATCTGGTTCACAGCAGGCTACTCCTCTCCAGCTAATGACTCTTTACCCCTCATAGGATAGGCTGATTGTCTCCATTTAAACAAATGAAATCTTTTCACTTGTTTGAAACATAACAAAATAAGATTCAAATGAACAGTGTCAAATTCCCTGGTCACACTCTCCTGGGGTGACTTGTTCATTCTCTAACAAACCTAACAAATGTTGTTATAAATTCTCTAAATTTACATATCTTATCTTCTTGTAAGTAAAATTAAATCCAAGAAGACTGATCTGTTGCTTCATATACAGAGCTGAAGCATTGTTACTGAAATGTAAATTGTTTCTCATTTAGTATAACTAAGGGAATGTAGTACTGTGTGAAGGACGGTGCCGAGGGTCTGTCACAATATGGGAGGCTGGGTTCTGAGGGAGCGCGCATTGTGGGAGGAGCAATCTCCTACAAGGGATGTTCTTTACAAGAATTTGCAACTCTGAAAGCCTGCTGGGTAGGACATGGATTAGATTTTAAAGTTTTCTAAAATTATGAAGGGCTTTTAGAGATTAAACAATCCATTTCCTCTGGTCAGTAAACCAACAGAGGCTAGGCACTGGTTCAATGTCATGGGCAAATCCGCAAACCCAGCGGTCATGGAAATTTTCTTCCACTGCCGTGGGTTGTTCAACCGCAATTGGCTTTCAAGCAGTGACGCTGACAGCAGGAATTGACCATGGGCTTGTAAAACAGGAGAGTCAACGTCTACATTTCTGTGATGGATTTTATAACGGAGATGGACATTTGTGTACCCCTGGCCAGGCCTGTGCCTGGCTGACCTCAGAAGGCAGTGGTCTGCCAGACCTCAAAACCACTGAGCAAAGGGGTGAAGATGCTCACAGCTCCCACGTTATGCCATGGTAAATCAAGGGTTTACATTTATATAGCACCTGACATGACCTCAGGATATCCAAAGAGCTCAGAAGCAAGGATATTACCCACATAGAAAGTTAAAACTACAACCCGGCGTGTTTCCTTCCACAGTCCAAAGACCTACCGGGTAGATTAATGGTCATTGTGAATTGTCCTGTGATTAGGTTTGGGTTAAATTGGAGTTGTCGGAGATTGTTGGGGTGGTGCTGCTCAAAGGGTTAGAAGGGGCTACTCTGTATTGTATCACTAAATATATTTTAAAAACCACCTCCTCCTTCCTCTCATCCAATCCCTCCACCCTTCCCCTCACAGAACCCTCTTCCAAACCCACCCACTCCCTGACTCCTTCAAGACACCCCTCCTCTCCTCTTTTGATGTTTCTTTACCTACCCCCCTGTGGACATCTCTGCAATGTTGCCTCCAAATATTTTTTTGCTGAGCACTCCAACAAAGTTGCTTGGAATTTACAAAATGCCCTGGAATGGTTTAGGCTCTTCAGCCCCTCGAACCTGTTCCGTCTTGTGTGCAGACACTCCAGTGCCTAGCATCACTTTTTGAATGTACAAAAATCGATGTATATAAGCTATCTTATGCATTTGCATTTATTGTGACTTTTTATTATTCTGTTCTTTATCTTATTGTGTTTTTGTGATGCATCTGATCTGGAGTAACAAATTTTGTTCTCCTTTACACTTGTGAGCTGCAAATGATATTAAACAACCTTGAATCTTAAATCTAAGGTCACCTCCCGGGGTTTATTTTGCAGCTCTGACCTCATAGCTGAACTCCACATTGCAACACTAAAGCCACAATCGGTCATGTTTACAAAGAGTTTTGAACCTGGGCTCTGGTGAACTCGGAGCAGACTGATCAGACTGGAAGCAAGGAGCATAAATGGCTGCTTAGAGTTTCACTGGCAACCCAGGGCACTAGCCTTCCACGGTTATCCCGGATTCTCCGGGAAATGGATATAGACCTCTGGGATGCACTACGCCCACACTGCGAGGAGATCCTTGGAAATTGAACTGGATTGTGTAGGTGGCGACTATTCTGTGTGCATCTATTTATTTTGGCTGTTAAAGTTCTTTAAGTTAGCCGGAAGGTTGCTTCACGGGGGGACAGTTGGAAATGAGATGCTCCCAGAATGGGTCCAACCCATGTGGGGAAGCTGGTGCTGGAGACCTGCCAAACAGATGATTCAAACGGGACTATTAATTGGGATAAATGGCTTCCAATGTGGCTTTATAAAGGGAAATTTACAAAGTAATTCCTCTCTCACTACAGACTGCAGAATATGGCAGCTTGGTGTCACAAGACACACGCACACCCTTGTGTCTAGACTGAAGGCATGTTTACAGAGGCAATGAATGATTGAATGTTATAAAATCATTCCTGTGGCAATGTTGGCAGACTGTGTGTGCCCAGATCAAGAAGCAGTTATCCACAGATGATTGACATTACAAAACTTATTAGCTTTAGGTGATCTGGAATCATTTTAAAATTCTCTCCCATTCACTTTTTCTGTGGAGCCCTGCCCAGCTGATTATTTGGTTTGAAGATCTGACGGAAAGTGATATCGCAGTAAATCATTGATATTGAAAGCACAGCAAACATATGTTTCAGATAAAAACGTAATGCAGCTAAGTGATGCTAAGTTCCATGGTGAGAAGCTGGCAAAGCTCCTCGCTGACTGTGTCCCGGCGTGAGCTATCCGCACGGTGCTGCCCACATTACCTCCCTCTGCTCCCTTGACACTCAGTTTTAAAGTTCGCTGTTCAAGTTCTCCCCGTTCTCAGTGCTCACTTTCTGTGACCTCTCCAACCCAACAACTGGCAGTGACTTCAGTGCCCTTCCAGCTCTGGTGGTCTTGGTCCTCCCTGAATTTAGTCATCCTCCTGATGGTTAAAAAAATTACACCCCCCCCCTTTGAACCTCATCCTTGAATAGCCTTTGGTCAGCTGCCTTGACAGCTTATATTAACGGTGTCATTTTTTTCGAATAAATTTTCCTCTGAAATGTCTGGGACATTGTGCAATGGTGAAGATGTTGTGTGGGACTTTCTTTAATTTGTATTACTTTATTTAGTGCAGGGGTACTCAACCTTTTTTATGCCACGGCCCCCTAGCACTAACTGAGCGGTCCATGGACCCCAGGTTTTAGAGATGCAGGCCCTTCTGGCCGAACAAGCCACACCCTTCAGCAACCTTCTTATTTAACCCAAGCCTAATCACAGGGCAATTTACAATGACCAATCCACCTATTAACTGGTGCGTGTTTAAAAAGTGGGAGGAAACCCAGGTGTTCACAGAGGGAACATACAAACTCCTTACAGACGGCGTCAGAATTGAACTCCAAACTCCGATGCCCCAAGCTGTAATATCGTCGCGCTACTACGTTTGACTTGAAACTTCACACCTGTGAACAGAGTCAAACCTGTATCACAGTAGTGTTCTACCCTCATTTTATTCTGATCTGGACTAATAACAATGAGTTGTATCAATAATTTAATATCTGATCCTCATTAATGTTGCATGCCGCTATAACTGAAGCAAACACATAATTCCATCAACCAGAAGGGTATGAAGGATCCTTCTCTCTCCAGAAATTTATCATTCCCCTCCTCTCCTGTTACACAATCACTAGCAACTTGTGATCCTCACCAAAAAAAAGAGTATAAATGAAACACAAGAAATTCTGTAGATGCTGGAAATCCAAAGGAACACACTCTAAATGCAGGAGGAACGCAGCAGATCAGACAGCATCCATGGAAGTGAACAAGCAGGCAATGTTTTGGGCCAAGACCTTTCTTCAGGACTGGAAAGGAAGGGGGGAAGATATCAGGATAAAAAGGTGGCGGAGGGAAAGGAGAATAGCTTGAAGGTGATGGGTGAAGCCAGGCACGTGGGAAAGATCAAGGCTTGGGGAAGAAGGGATCTGATAGCAGAGGAGAGTTGACCATTGGAGAGAGGAGGGGCACTGGGGGAAGTGATAAGTAGGTAGAGAAAGAGGTGAGAGGCCAGAGTGAGGAATAGAAGGGAGGGGGGATTTTTTTAACCAGAAGAAGAAATCAATATTCACGCCATCAGGTTAGAGGTTACCCAGTTGGAATATAAGGTGTTGCTTCTCATCGTGGCACAAGAAGAGAGCATGGACCAACATGTCAGAATGAGAATCAGAATTAAAATGGTTGGCCACCAGGAAGCTTTGCTTTTGGCCGATGGAGCAGAAGTGCTTGACCAAGCAGTCACCCAGTTTACCACAGGTCTCACCATTGTAGAGGAGGCCACATCAGAAGCACTGTATACAATAGGTGACCCAGCAGATTAGCAGGTGAAGCGTTGCCTCACCTGGAGGGACTGTTTGGGCCCTGAATGGAGGTGAACGGGCAGGTATAGTACCTTGGCCGCTTGCGTGGAGGGACATTACTGGGGAGGGACAACTGAACAAGAAGGTTAAGGTTCTGGTTGAGAGGTTGGAAAAATGGATGGTTGCTAGGGAGAGTGGTGAAATCTTCGCTGGGGCAACATGTTCACCATCTCATTGTGATCCTGTGGCTTTGGGGCATTGATCCCTGAATTCTAACTGTCAGCCCAGTCCTCACCAATAATTTCAGCAGGGAGGCTGAACCAGCACAGATCTGACCTGGAGAAGAATCGTTATATGAAACCAATAATTACCAGACATTCTGTGGCTGTTGTGGATAGCAAAGTGCTACCATGGCTTTGAGAGGGCGAATTATTCTGACAGATTAGTTCAATCTGTGCCCACAGCCAGCTGTGAAACATGAGGCTGCATGCAGAACATAGGCCACAACAGCACAGCTACAGGCCCTCAGTGTACGATGTGCTGAACTAATTAAACTGGTAATTAAATGCCTAACCAAACAAATCCCATCCGCCTACACAATGTCAGTATCCTTCCATTCTCTGCATGTTCATGTACTTTTCTAACAGCTTCTTAAATATATATCGACTCTATTTGCCTGCACTGCCACTGCTGGCAGTGCGTTACAGACACTCAGTCTGTCAAACAAAACTTGCTCCGCACAGCTCCTTTGAATACAACCTCTCTCAAAGTTCAAAGTAAAACTTATTATCGAGGTACATGCATGTCACAACATACAACCCTGCAATTCTTTTTCTCTCTCTTTTTCTGCAGGCATACTTAGAAAACCTATATGAACAGTAACTGAAAACTGTAAATAAATAACGAGCATGAAATAACAATATAACATCCGTCAATATAACGGAGTCCTTAAATGAGCGTAGATATCCCCTTTTGTTCAAGAGCCTGATGGTTGGGGGGTAGTAACTGTTCTTGAATCTGGTGGTGTGAGGCCTGAGGCACCTGCACCTTCTACCTGATGGCAGCGGTGAGAAAAGATCATGGCCTGGGTGCTGAGGATCTTTGATGATGGATGCTGCTTTCCTACGGCAATGTTTTGTGTAGATGTGCTCAATGGTTGGCAGAGTTTTAACTGTGATGTATTGCACACCAATGCCGTTGAGCAGAAAATTCTTCAAAAGATAGTGGATTGGGCCCAGTATATCATTGATAAAACCATTCCAACCATTGAGCACATCTACACGAAACGTTGCCGTGGAAAAGCAGCATCCATCATCAAAGATCCTCACCACCCAGGCCATGCTCTTCTCACTGCTGCCATCAGGTAGAAGGTCCAGGTGCCTCAGGCCTCACACCAACAGGTTCAAAACCTGTTACCAGGTCATAATGCAGCCAGTCAGCACCACTCCGCCCCACATCTATAGAAGTTTGTCAAGATTTTCCATTTCATGATGACCCTCTGCAGACTCCTGAGGAAGTAGAGGTGCTGTTGTGCTTTCTTCACAATAATATTTATATGATGGGTCCAGGACAGGTCCTCTGAGATAGTGATACCCAGGAATTTAAAGTTACTGACCATCTCCACCTCTGATCCTCCGATGATTACTGGCTCTTGGACCTCTGGTTTCCCTCTCCTGAAGTCTTCAATCAGTTCCTTGGTCCTATTGACATTGAGTGAGAGGTTGTTGTTATTACACCACCCAGCCAAGTATGCAATCTCCCTCCTGTATGCTGATTCATCACCTCCTTTGATACAACCCAGTCAGAATCAGGTTTATTATCACCGGCATGCGATGTGAAATTTGTTAACCTAGCAGCAGCACTTCAATGTAATATATAATCTAGCAGAGAGAAAAAGAAAGTAAAATAAAAATAATAATAATAAATAAACAAGTAAATCAATTACGTATATTGAATAGATTTTAAAAATGTGCAAAAACAGAAATACTGTATACTTAAAAAAAGTGAGGTAGTGCCCAAAGATTCAATGTCCATTTAGGAATCGAATGGCAGAGGGGAAGAAGCTGTTCCTGAATCACTGAGTGTGTGCCTTCACGCTTCTGTACCTCCTACCTGATGGTAACAGTGAGAAAGGGCATGCCCTGGGTGCTGGAGGTCCTTGATTATGGATGCTGCCTTTCTGAGACACTGCTCCTTGAAGATGTCCTGGGTACTTTGTAGGCTAGTACCCAAGATGGAGCCGACTAAATTTACAACCTTCTGCAGCTTCTTTCAGACCTGTGCAGTAGCCCCTCCATACCAGGCAGTGATGCAGCCTGTCAGAATGCACTCCACGGTACGTCTATAGAAGTTTTTGCGTGTATTTGTTGACATGCCAAATCTCTTCAAAGTCCTAATAATAGAGTATAGCCACGGTCTTGCCTTCTTTATAACTGCATCGATATGTTGGGACCAGGTTAGGTCCTCAGAGATCTTGACACCCAGAAACTTGAAGCTGCTCACTCTCTCCACTTCTGATACCTCTATGAGGATTGGAATGTGTTCCTTTGTCTTACCCTTCCGGAAGTCCACAGTCAGCTGTTTCATCTTACTGACGTTGAGTGCCAGGTTGTTGCTGCAGCACCACTACACTAGTTGGCATATCTCACTCCTGTACGCCCTCTCATCACCACCTGAGATTCTACCAACAATGGTTGTATCATCAGCAAATTTATAGATGGTATTTGAGCTATGCCTAGCCACACAGTCATGTGTATATAGAGAGTAGAGCAGTGGGCTAAGCACACACCCCTGAGGTGTGGCAGTGTTGATCATCAGCGAGGAGGAGATGTCATCACCAATCTGCACAGATTGTGGTCTTCTGGTTAGGAAGTTGAGGATCCAATTGCAGAAGGAGGTACAGAGGTCCAGGTTCTGCAATCAGGATTGTGGGAATGATGGTATTAAATGCTGAACTATAATCGATGAACAGCATCCTGACGTAGGTGTTTGTGTTGTCCAGGTGGTCTGAAGCTGTGTGGAGAGTCATTCAGATTGTGTCAGCTGCTCTCACAACACGTTGAAGGAACTCAGCAGGTCCTGACGAAGGGTTCCGGCCTGAAACATTGACTGATGGTTTCCATGGATGCTGCCCGACCTGCTAAGTTCCTCCAGCGTGTTGTAAGTGTTGCTTTGACCCCAGCATCTGCAGAGTATTCTGGACTTGCATATGCCGTTGACCTATTGTGGTGATAGGCAAATTGCAATGGGTCCAGGTCCTTGCTGAGGCAGGAGTTCTGTCTAGTCATGACCAACCTCCCAAAGCATTTCATCACTGTCGATGTGAGTGCTACCGGGCGATAGTCATTAAGGCAGCCCACAATATTCTTCTTAGGCACTGGTATAATTGTTACCTTTTTGAAGCAAGTGGGAACTTCTGCCAGTAGCAGTGAGAGGTTAAAAATGTCCTTGAATACTCCTGCCAGTTGGTTGGCACTGGTTTTCAGAGCCTTACCAGGTACTCCATCAGGACCTTCCGCCTTATGAGAGTTCACTCTCTTTAAAGACAGCCTCACATTGGCCTCTGAGACAGAGATCAGAGGGTCATCAGGTGCAGCAGGGATCTTCACAGCTGTAGTGGTGTTCTTCCTTTCAAAGCCGGCATAGAAGGCGTTGAGTTCCTCTGGTAGTGAAGCATCACTGCCATTCATGCTATTGGGTTTCACTTTGTAGGAAGTAATGTCTTGCAGATCCTGCCAGAGTTGCCGTGCATCTGATATTGCCTCCAACCTCATTTGAAATTGTCTCTTCACCCTTGAAATAGCCCTCCACAGATCATACCTGGTTTTCACTGATCACAGTCAGTGGTGTTTCTGCAGGTTTTAAGCAGTGATAGTTCATTTAAACGTATTAAGACATGTTTGTTGACTGTACTGACCTTGGAAGCAGTTGTGCTTTTTAGCTGTAACAGGCTGAAACAGGGATATTTAATTGTACCCATTGAGAGTACTGCTGCTACTCAAGTCGTGCCTGGGCGCCCCAGTGGTGCCATCAGCAAACTTGTATATGGAGTTGGAGCTGTGCTTAGCCACACAGTCAATGGTGTAAAGTGAGTAGAGCAGGGGGCTAAGCACACATCCCCGTGGTGCTCCTGTACTGATGGAAATTGCGGAAGAGATGTTGTTGCTAATCTGAACTGACTGAGGTTTGCAAGTGCAGAAATCCAGGATCCAATTGCACAAGGGGGTATTGAGGCCCAGGTCTTGGAATTTTCTGATTAGTTTTGAGGGGTTGATGGTGTTAAATGCTGAGCTGTAATCGATAAAGGGCATCCAGATGTATGCACCTTTGCTGTCCAGATGTTCCAGGGTTGTGTGAAGATACAAGATGGCATCTGCTGTAGACCTGTTGCTTCAGTGGGCAAATTGGAGCAGATCCAAGTTGCCATTCAAGCAGGAGCTGATATGCTTCAACACCAGGCTCTCATCTCTGTGAATACAAGTGCCAACTGGGTGATAGTCGTTTAGACCGGTTACCACGCCCTTCTTGGGCACCAGTACAACTGAAACCTGCTTGAAGAGGGTGGGTACCACATACTGCCAGAGCGAGAGGGGGAAGTTATCCGTGAATACACCAGCCAGTTGGTTCGCACAGGTCTTCAGTACTCGGCCAGATACTTCGACTGGACCGGATACTTTCCTTGGATTCGCACCGTTGAAGGCTGGCACGTCACCTTCAGATACTGAGACCAAAGGATCATGGGGAGCCATGGAGATGCGGGATAATTCCTCCCTGTTCTGGTGGTCAAAGTGAGCATAGAAGGCATTGAGCTCATTTGGAAGCAAAATCTATATTGCTAGATTTAGCTTTGTAGGAGCTTATGGCATTCAAACCCTACCTCAGTTGTCAAACATCCTTTGCTGATTCCACTTCGCCCGAGAGGTGGCTTTCCGGAGATCATACCTGCACCTCTTGTAGCATTCTTGATCTCCAGACTTAAGTGCCTCTGATCAGGCTCTCAGCAGGTTCCAGATTTCATTGTTCATCCAGGGTTTCTGACTGGGGAAACTCCTGAACGATTATGTGGGGACACTCTCATCCACAGCTGTTTTAATGAAGTCTGTAACCACCCTGCTGTAGCCATTCAGGTCCTCGGATGAGTTCTTGAACACGGCCCAGTCCACTGACTCAAAGCAATCCTCTAAATCTTTATCATCATAAATACCTTACCTGAAGTTTCCTACCTGTCTCACTTTAAATACATGTGATAATTAGATATTTCAACCCTGGGAAAAAGATACCTATCTATACCATTCAAAATCTTAATTCAAAATCTATCGTGCTTCCCTTTAGGTTCCACCATTCCAGAGAAAACAACCCAAGTTTGTCCGATCTCCATACTTCTAATCTAGGCAGTATCCTGGTAAACCTTTCCTGCAAACTCTCCTAGCTCTCCGTTTCCTTTCTATACTGGGGCGACCGGAATTGAAGACAAAACTCCAGGTATAGTCTAACTAGAACTTTCTAAAGATCAGAAACAGATTTAATATCACCGGCATATGTTGTGAAATTAGTTAACTTTACAGACTGATGAAATAGATGATAAATAAATAAATATAGAGAAAAAAATGAGTTATATTAAGTATATATATGTCTATTAAATAGTTTAAATAAGTAGTGCAGAAAAAGAAATTTAAAAAATAATGAGGTCATGTTCATAGGTTCAATTACCATTTAGAAGTCAGATGACAGAGGGGTAGAAGCTGAGTGTGTGCCTTCAGGCTTCTGTACCTCCTTCCTGATGGTAACAATGTGAAGAGGACATGTCCTGGGTGGTGGGGATCCTTAATGATGGATGTTGCCTTCCTAAGGCACTGCTCCTTGAAGATGTCTTGGATACTACTGATGCTAGTGCCCATGATAGAGCTGACTGATTTTACAAGTTTCTGCAACTTATTTCAATCTTGTGCAGTAGCCCCCCTCCCCATACCAGCCTGTGATGCAGCCAGTCAGAATACTGCAACATAACTTGCTGACTCTTGAACACTGTACTTCAACTAATAGAGACAAGCGTGCCATGTACCTTCTTTACCACCCCACCTACCTGTGTAGTCCCTTTCTGGGAGCTATGGGTCTGAACCCCAAGATCTCGCTTTACATCAACACTGTTAAGTGTTACAATTAACAGCATTCTGGCCAGTTTGATGACCCACAGCTCAACACCTCATATCTGGCCTGTTTAGACACCATTTAGCATTTCTCTACTTACTTCTGGAGCTTATCTATATCCTGCTGTATTTTTAGTAATATTCTATATCATCTGCAACACCTCCAGTCTTTGTACCATCTGAAACTTAGTAACCCACCCACCTACCAGACTACGGAGGTACACAAAGGACACAGAGGCCAAGTGAATAAGTACGCTCTTCCCAAAGAATGAGGAAAAGTATTCACACAGTTCCAGAGCAATGACACGCCGGTTCCTGAACCAGGCAAAACAGCAACTGAGGAGTACTGGAAGAGTATGTGGGAGAAAGAAGTATCACATAACACCAATGCCAAATGGCTGAAAAATCTAGAAGCAAGTCTGTGCAATCTCCCGGAGGAAGAACCAGTCACCATCGCAGCAGTAAATGTCCAGCAACAGGTAGCAATTATGAAGAGCTGGACAACACCAGGGCCTGAAATGATCCACGCCTACATATGCGGCTGGCAGCTCAAATAAACCAGCTGCTTGAAGCAGATTCCCACCCTGACTGGCTAACTCAAGGAAGGACAGTACTCATAATGAAGGATCCTCACAAAGGAGCAACAACATCGAGCTACCAGCCTATCACCTGTCTGTCAACAACATGGAAGCTCCTAACAGGCTTCATAGCCACCAAGCTGAAGGAACGTGTGTAAATTCCCGGCCTGCTCAGAGGGGTCTGGGTAATGGACCCAGAGGCTCCAGGCACCAACTACCGGTAGACAAAGCAGTCATGCTAGACTCCAAGACCAGGTAAACCAACCTAAGCACAGACTAGATCGACAACGAGAAAACACACGATTCAACGCCCCACACGTGGATCCTGGAATGCCTGTCTCTGTACAAGGTCAGCAAGTCGCTAAGGACCTTCATCAGGAACTCAATGGGCCATTGGAGGACAATGCTAAAAGTTAACTCAAAGCCAATAGCACAAGTGACCATCAGATGTGGAATATACCTGGGTGATGCACTCTCCCCACTGCTGTTCTGCAGAGACTTGAACCCCCTCCGCCAGATCATCTCAAAGAGTGGATATGGGTACAGGTTCAAGAGTGGAGCGACCATCAGTCATCTCCTGTAATGGATGACATCAAGCTGTCTGCCAGAAATGAAAGAGACATTGGCTCACTTATCCACCTGACAAGGGTATTCAGCAGAGACATCGGAATGTCTTTTGGACTGGAAGAGTGCAGCCGGATGGTAGTGAAAAGAGGCAAACTCATCAAGACTGAAGGAGCCAAGTTACCCGAAGACCACATACCAGAGGTACAGGAAGCTACAAATACCTGGAGATCCTGTGGGTGCATGGAAGCCACGATGAGGACACAAGGAAGACTGCAACATCCAAGTTCCTCCAAAGAGTGAGACAGGTCCTAAAACGCCAGCTGAATGGGAAGGACAAGCTCAGAGCCATCAACACATTCACCCTACCCATCCTCAGATACCCAGCCGCAATAGTGTGCTGGCTAAGGAATGAACTGGAAACCGCTGACATTGATACCCGGAAACTACTAACAATACATGGAGGATTCCATCCAAAGTCCAACGCTGAGCGACTGTACACTTGTCGGAATAAAGAAGGACAGGGACTTGGAAGTGTCAAGACCACAGTCCTGGAAGAAAAGTGATATATCCATGAGTATGTCAGGAAGATGGCCCCTAGTGACGACCTGCTAGGAGAATACCTCAGGCAGCAGGCAGGGGACATGGAAGTGGAAGTGGGTGAAGCAGAGCCAGAGGAGCAGAGGCCATGGCAGGACAAGCCACTGCACGGGATGCACCATCACCAGATATCAGAGGTGGCTGACATCAGAAAGTCCTACCGATGGCTGGAAATGGCAGGGCTGAGGGACAGCACAGAGGGCACTGCTCATGGCTGCACAGGAACAGACGCTGAGCACAAGAGCAACAGAAGCAGGGGTCTATCACACCAGACAAGACCCAAGATGCAGACTGTGCAAGGAATCTACTGAAACCATCCAGCACATAGTAGCAGGGTGCAAGATGCAGACAGAGACAGCATACACTGAACAGCATAACCAAGTTGCAGGAATTGTGTACAGGAACATCTGTGCTGAGTACGGATTGGACACTCCCAAATCCAAATGGGAAACACCCGAGAAGGCAGCAGAGAATGACAGAGCTAAGATCCTGTGGGATTCAAACCAAACACAGACTGATAAGCAGGTACTGGCCAACCAGCCAGACATTGTAATACTGGACAAGGAACAGAAGAAAACAATAGCTGTGGCAATCCGGAATGACAGTAACATCAGGAAGAAAGAATACGAGAAGCTGGAGAAATACCAGGGCTTGAAAGAGCAGATAGAAAGGATGTGGAAGGTTAAAGCCAGAGTAATCCCGGTGGTGATGGGAGCACTTGGAGTGTGACAGCTGGTCTGGGAGAGTGGCTCCAACAATTCCCAGGAAAACCATCTGAGATCACAGTGCAGAAGAGCGCACTACTAGGAACAGCAAAGGATACTGTGCTGATCCCTCAGATTCCCAGGCCTCTGGTAGAGGACCCAAGATTGAGGGAAAATTATAAATACTGTATATATCACAAACAGCAGAGGTCCCAGCACAAATCCCTGCTGAACACCACAGGTCAAGGACCTCCAGCCAGAATCACTACTTCCTGTCTCTATGGATGAGCTAATTCAAAATCCAAATGGCCAAGTCACCATGAACCCCATGCATCTGAGTCTTTGGACTTTGCTATATGCCTCAGTAAAAGGAGTTGGACTGTGACCATTCACTGAGCGGGAGTATGTGAAGATCGCTACCTTTTCAATCAGTACTCAAGATTAAAAAGGCAAAACTTCGAGGGAGTTTTTCGGAGTTGGACTGCGACCAATCACCACACAGGATCATTGGAAAGGGCAAATAAAAATAACGCACGTAGAAGCAGAGTGACCATTGTTGTGAGTGGGTCATTGTTTGGAGTGGTTTTCTTCATTCCTCATCTGTTCAAGCATTGTAATGGAGTGAGAATGACTCAAGGAGCAGTGTTTTGTAATGTGTGTGAGATGTGGGAATTCTGGGAGACCTCCAGCCTCCTGGATAAACACATCTGCAGCTCCTCAGAAAACATGAGGAACTACAGCTTCAGCTCATGTGGGAGAATGAGGAGGTGATAGACAGGCGCTACAGGGTAGGGGTTACCCCTAGACTGCAGGAGATAGATAACTGAAGATTGTCAGGAGAAGGAGTACACCTGTAGCCATTCCCCTCAGTAACACGTATACCACTTTCGATGCTGTTGAGCTGTCGACGTGCCGGGGGGATCGGCAGTGACCAGATCTCTGGTACTGTGGCTCAGGAGGGAAAGCTCAAGGTACTAATCTCTGGATTGCTGCCCATGCCACGAGCCCGTGAGCGTAAGAATAGGATGATTTAGCAGGTGAGTGCGTGGCTGAGGAACCGGTTCGGGGAGGGCTTCAGATTTTGTGTATCATTGGGATCTCTTCTGGGTTAAGTACAACTTGTACAAAAGAGATCGGTTACACCTGAACCAGAAGTGGACCAATATCCTTGTGGGCAGGTTTGCTACAGTTGTTCAGGAGGTTTAAACTAATTTGGTAGGGGTTGGGAACTGGAGTGATAGTGCTGAGGATGAAGTAATTAGAGCGAGCAAGGAGAGGCTGATAATAGGGTAAAATTGCAGTCAACAGGATGAGTTGCAACGTAAAAGGCAGACAAAATCGAAAAGGGTGAATATAGGACTGAAGGTGTTATATTTGAATGCGCGCAGTATACGGAATAAGGTAGATGAACTTGCAGCACAATTGCAGATTGACATGCATGAAATGACATGTATAAAATCCTAAAAGGATTGGACAGGCTAGATGCAGGAAGATTGTTCCCGATGTTGGGGAAGTCCAGAACGAGGGGTCACAGTTTGAGGATAGAGGGGAAGCCTTTTAGGACTGAGATTAGGAAAAACTTCTTCACACAGAGAGTGGTGAATCTGTGGAATTCTCTGCCACAGGAAACAGTTGAGGCCAGTTCATTGGCTATATTTAAGAGGGAGTTAGATATGGCCCTTGTGGCTACGGGGATCAGGGGGTATGGAGGGAAGGCTGGGGCGGTGTTCTGAGTTGGATGATCAGCCATGATCATAATAAATGGCGGTGCAGGCTCAAAGGGCCGAATGGCCTACTCCTGCACCTATTTTCTATGTTTCTATGATGTGGTCACCGCTGATTCGTGGATGAAAAAAGATTGTAGCTGGGAGCTTAATGTCCAAGGATACACATTGTATTGGAAGTACAGGCAGGTAGGTTTGGGGGTGTAGTGGCTCTGTTGGTAAAAAGCAAAATCAAATCATTAGAGAGAGGTGACATAGCGACGGAAGGTGTTGAATCATTGTGGATAGAGTTAAGGAACTGCAAGGGTAAAAAAGACCCTGATGGGAGTTATGTACAGGCCCACTAACAGTAGTAAGGAATGTTGCATATGGGTATGATTCTGCTGCAAGTAATCTTTACATTGCGCGTGTACATACATGCGGTTGTCCATGTGACAGTGAACTGGACTTTGACTTTATACAGCATGGGAGCAAGCCCTTTGGCCCAACCATATGAAATGAGAGGCACAATAGCATGAACGCACACTGTTGTTTTCCTCCCCCAGGGATGTGGGATCAAGAACTGGAGGACAGAAAGGAAAGATTAATAGGAGCCTGAGGGACAAGAGTTTTGGCCAGTGGGTGGTCAGTATACGGACGAGACGCCAGAGGAAGTGGATGAGGCGGGTATAGCAACAGCTTTAAAAGACATTTGGACAGGGACATGGATAGGAAGGACATGGACAAATAGGACTAGCTTTGATGGACATCTTGGTCAGCATGGACTAGTTGGGCTGGAGGATGTCTATGCTGTATTACTCTAGGCTCAATGGGGAGGAAGTAATCTTTCTTCTGGCTGTTGTCCTGTATGTCTGGTGAGGGGATGCTGAGGGCCGGCTGGTGGCGCAACAACATCGGCGCCAGACCCGGGAGCGGAGGTTCCCGGGTTCGAAACTAACGGGGTCCACTACCAAGCACGCTTTCCATCCGTGCCGGGTTGAGAGTCGAGATCGCAGCTTGCCCTCGTAAAACAAAGCGAAAACACTGCGAAAAATGTCGATGTGAGGAGTGACTCTTTCTCGCGCTCCGCGCCTTGTAAAAGCCATGAAAAAGACATCATCATGGACGCGCGCGCGCGCGCACGCACACAGGCACACGCCACAGAAAAAATTAGGATGAGTGATGGCTGTGTATTAGTGGAGCCATGTGGTTCCCGATGTTGGGGAAGTCCAGAACGAGGGGTCACAGTTTGAGGATAGAGGGGAAGCCTTTTAGGACTGAGATTAGGAAAAACTTCTTCACACAGAGAGTGGTGAATCTGTGGAATTCTCTGCCACAGGAAACAGTTGAGGCCAGTTCATTGGCTATATTTAAGAGGGAGTTAGATATGGCCCTTGTGGCTACGGGGGGTCAGGGAGTATGGAGGGAAGGCTGGGGCGGTGTTCTGAGTTGGATGATCAGCCATGATCATAATAAATGGCGGTGCAGGCTCGAAGGGCCGAATGGCCTACTCCTGCACCTATTTTCTATGTTTCTATGTTTCTATGTTTTCTCACTAAAGCACGAATTGAAGTGCTCAGATGGATGAGGGGCAGCGATGGGACCAGATCAGTGACTGCTCTTTCAGCTTCTTCCCTTTCACTCAGCCGGTTCTTCTGCAAATCCCCAGCTCCTGCTTCTGAAGTCATCCTGCAGTATCTTTCCTGTCAATGAAAGCTTTGTGTCCTCACCCTCTTGAACAGCTCCTGACGAAGTACTGAGCCAAGCTGAGGATGGGAAAGGTGAGATGGAGGGATGCAACATTCTTCATTAAAAACTAGCTGATGGCTCTGGGTGTGAATCAATCCTTGTTACTGAGCAGACAAGTTTTAGTCTGTGATTGTCATACTCCAGGTTATAGAGTTATCAGGCAATACGAATCTGGAGCAAGATAAAGTGATTTTGGAATCTGTCCAAAACATCATCAGCTAATATAATTCTGCAGCTCTCAGTAACCTGGTTCTCATCCTAATTTTCCCACTCCTACCCTTCTGCATTTCTCAACCCAAGCTCCAGATATAGCACCTCAACCCCTGACCAGACACATTGACATTTTCCCTGACTCAATGTTGACTTTCAACTTTGGGATAATCACCATCCCTGCTTTCCCTGTATTAATTACAGATCAGAATTCCTTCACCTACTTTGACCCTCTTCTTCAAAATGACAAATGCTCACCCTCCAATAGCAACCCCTTTTATGTTCCAGTCATGGTGGCCTTCACCTGTCACGCTCCTCTCTCGGAGTCATAGAGCCATGCAGCATGAAAACAGGCCCTGGCGGATCAACTGGACCACGCCAAGCAAGGTGCCCCACCTAAGCAAGTCCCATTTGTAGTGTTTTACCCATAACCCATCATACTTTTGTCAGTCCTGTGAGAATTTGTAAAAGGGTGAAGACTCTGTACTCATTCATCCTCAATGGGGAGGGGTAACTGACAGTTCTTTTGACTGTGAGAGCTAGAGGTGGTCTGTCTTTTTCCCCTTTGTGCTCCCAGTAGGGTTTGACTGGATACAACTCTATAATTCACAGTCCACTCTCATTCAGACCTCACAGTTTTCATTGGAACTGCACTAGGCTGAGAATCGTAGATCCAGAAAGCTGGAGAATTGATGCATTCATCCTCTGAGTAGGCATGATATGTACAAAAACAGAACCTCAGCAATGTGTGATCCTGGTACTCGCAGGGAATCTTTACAATATTCCAGATACTGAATTGAAACCATGCAATTAAATCACTCCTCAGAAAGATTATTTTCAAGGTACTTTATTTATAGGAATTGAGCAGTTTTTCAAATAGATTTAAAAACAGCCGACACAACCAATTTGCACAACCGAATTCAATATAGGAATGACTGCTTAAAACCCTTTCTCTCTCACATATACATATAAATAAAAAATAAAAACATGTACAGATAAATGCGGCATCACTGTGTCGAATAAAAATATTTAGATCCCTTGATCTCTAATGAATCAGTACAGGAACTTCCCGAAAGGGACGTGCCAAAGGAACGATGAATGTAAATGTAGCAACTTGCCAAGAGTCTTTGGCAGCACCTTCCAAACCTGCAACTCAACCGCTAAGGACCAAAGGAGGATAGGGGTAACTGGGTCATGAGAGCACTATAACCCTCCAAATCGAACACCATCCTAGTTCAGAAGTACGAATTTGCCTCTTTGTAATAACTAGGTCTAAATCCGGAGACTCCCTTCCTAAAGCTAACACCTTCACTACATGTGTCTCCAGTGTTTCTCCATTACCTTGTCAATGGTTTTTTGGGGATGGGGGGATAATATGGATCTTGCCATCAAATGCCCATGTATCAAGAACAAGTAGCTTGAAAAGAGATTGCTTTATAGTAAATGGTTGTTTAGATTCTTCTAGATGTATCATCAGCTTAGGGTAAAGATCCCTGATGGTTTGGCCAATAGTGTGAAATATATATTCTATATAATGTCAGAAAACCTTACCCCCCGAATGAAGTGAGTTTAGTTAAGCAAAAAGTCCATAATTTGCATGTTTAACATCTCCAATGATGAAATTAACACATTCTGTCCATCAGTTCCATTTTACTGTTCAAAGACTGTAAAAGGTATAAAGAATCACTTTAATCCAACATCTTTGGCACGTCCATCAGCACATTAGAAGAAAAAGTTGGCTTCGCTGTCTGCAACAAAAAATAATGCCACAGGTTAGTTTCAGCAATATTCACCAGGCGGCCTTCAAATTCTGTATACATTCCTAGGCTATGCAGTACCACAAGTGGTGTAAGCCTTAGAACATAGAACAGTACAACACAGTACCTACCTTTCGGCCCACAATGTTGTGCTAATCTTTTGACCCTGATACTGCTTGACTGTATAGGCAGGCACTTAGACCTGACATTCTTACTAAGCAAGTAAAAGAAGATAAGGGCTGCAGATTGTCACTAAAGTCAAGTAGAGGCGATGAAAGCAAGTCGCCTCCTGCCATTCACCAGACGATACATCTAGATTCACCAACTAGGAGAACTACCACCCATGTAGATGAATTTTAGAAATTATTACTGATAAATCTGCAGTGTGGGGATACTTACAGTCGTCAAGTACACTGTCATCTTCAGCAGTGCCCTTGCTGGTGACATCCTCACTGGAATCCTCATCATCACTGTTGTTCTCATTGAACTCAATTCCACCGGCATTGAAGTCAGTCTCAGCTGAATCTGCTGAAATTTTCTGATTGGAATCCGGTTCGTTGAATTCAGATTCAGTTCCATCATTGTGATTTTGGTTATTGTCAGCAAAACCATAATCATCATCATAATTATCATCACCTTCATAACTGTCACCATCTTCATCATTATTATAGGGGGTAAAATCCGTATCCCTTAGATTGGCATCAACATCCTGTGTCAATAGAAACACCAGCATAGGGTGACAAGTTACTGTTGGAGCTGTTAAAAATCTATATACACCAGTCAGATTCTACGTCAGAAGAAGCCAACAAAAAAATCATTGTTTTAAAAATAGTTTTGGGTCATTAGCAACGTACGAGTGAGCTACCTCAGGACTAATTTACCCAAGTCAGACTATCTCGTGTTAAACAATTCTTGGACTTCTTAATATATTTTCAACAAAACTAGAGAATCCTGGACTGAGATGCTGTAAAGGAGTGAGAATAATTGTGGAAATGACAGCTGAGGAAACATGGAAGTTCATTCTGTACTGGAAAGCATATTATTCACACCCTCTGAAAGACTGTGGATAAAGTGGCTTGAAAGCATCGTAAAAGATGGGTAGTGCCCTCAGCTGGAGGTCAGCTCACTGAACAGTCTGCTGGGCAGTAAACAGATGAAGAGAAAACCTACCTCATGGGATTGTGGTTCCTCGGCCAAGTCTTCATTAGTCCTTTGCTGCTCCACATATTCCTGGCTTTTCAAGCTTTCCCCTTGATCAGCGTCCTTTCCTGTGGGTTCACTGACTGCTTCATGATGACCATCATCCTCATTACTGCCTACAACCATCTCATTATCTTCCCGGGTTAATCCGAGTGAATCAAAATTCTGCAAGGAGTCTGAGTATGGTAGAACACCGATGGGCTCCTCTACACCTTCTGTGTCCTTGGAGCTTTGCTGGTGAAAGTCAACATCCACTCCTGTATCGACTCCTGGTATGAAAGGCTCCTCGTAATCTGGCACTCTAGGGAACTCTTCATCGGGTGTTACGGGACCCTCATAATCTGGCACCCCAGGGTATGTGTAATCTGGCACACCAGGATACTTGTCATCTGGTAGCTCACTTGGCGCATTCACAGAGGTTATCCTGTAATCATCCTCAACACTGCTGGAGTCCTCAAGGGAAACTTCAGAGCTGATACTAGCTCCATTGACCATGGAATATTCCTCTGGGGCACTTTCTTCCACATCATTCTCTTTCACATTTGATGCCCCAGGATTGACATGTCTTTCAAAATCGTTAAATACAGGTACCTGTCCATAGCCAGGATAGATGAATCCAGGAAAGTAAGAAAATTTGGGGTGTCGGTAGAAGGGAAATCTATGGTATGGTGAAAAGGGGTAATAAGATGGGTAAAAAGGTTGAAAGTAACGACTGTATCGCTGTAATTAAAAATCAAAGAGGTTCATTATCAAAACCTTATCATTACCTGAGGTTTAATACATGTCCTAACTTGTTCTATCTCAGTCTGAATGGGTGTTGTCATGTTGAATGATGTTATGTCAAACGTTCAACTGAGTTGTGCTTTATTCCTGGGCCTGTTGATTGCAGGGAGAGGTGTTCCCTTGGAACATTCTGCTGGGGTTATGGACCAACTTATACCAGAGACAAATTCAGCTGGATGACCATGGATCAGCGCTGGGTGGCGATTCCACTCTAAATGACTCATGCTCAGGGACTTTGGGACTTAGCACCAACAGTGTCCTCCCCACATCCACCTCACCTTTTCCAGGCCCCAAGGGATTGTTAGCTTCCACTCCCAGCCCTTCTAGTTCTGATCTTGATTGGATGTCTCTCCCAACTATCCACCACCTTCATCAACCCATTTCTCTGGCTTCACAACAGTTCCCCTAACATCCCATCCCGGAGCTCAGCATCATTTTGTTGTCACCCCTCTTCCACTTTCCAGAGTAACTGAAATTGACTTTACTATCACAGGTAGTATCAGACTCACCTCGTTGCTGCCACTATTCAAACTTCTGGCTTTCCACACCTGGGAAATTAAAAGTAAAACAACTATTGAACATTTTGGAAATGATGATGTTGATACCTGGTCACCATTGCCACAAGTAACATGCTCTCTATCCCTTGGTGAACACCCCCTGTCTCTGGCTCACTCCTTCCACTTCCTCGGCTCTAGGTGGGCCATGCTCTGTTCCCAGAGATTTCCTAAAAGGCTGCTGTTATTCTTCTCTTCCCATCCGAGGTAGCCGAGGTCTGATGATTGTTTCTTACCTTTTTTCTCTTCCTGACCCTGTCCTATCACTGAAAGTGCTATAAGCCACCAGTCCTCCTGATAAGGAGCAGATCAGGTAACTAACCCACACTCTCCTCCTCTCCCCACAGCTCTGAAGCCCAAAGGTCTGTGGTTGGGAGAGTGCCTGACACAATGTAATGAATCTTGGTGGCTTTTTTAATATCTTTACAAGTTGTTTAGGAGAGAATGGGGCTGCATTTAATCTGGCCAGTTAGATGTGGATGCACCCTTTCACAAATTGGTACAGCCTTGTTTGACCAGAACTGCACATAATACTTGGCTAAGATGGGGTGTGATTTTGGAATATGGTTCGCTTTCAGCTAGTGGCCAAGTTTGGCCGTTGGTAGCGAGAATGAAGTCGTGTTTTGGTAGTAGGTGGATTGAAGCTACCCAATGTTCATTTTGCAGTGAAATAAATCTCGTACTCTGAATCGGGCTGTCTATATTCGGAATGTTAAAACAATCTGAGTGTTAAAAGGCCTGAACAGATTAGATATGGCAAAGTTATTTCCCATGGTAGGGGAGTCTAGGACAAGTCGGCACGACTTCAGGGTTGAAGGATGTCCATTTAGAACAGAGATGCGGAGAAATTACTTCAGTGGGCAGGTGGTAAATCTGTGGAATTTGTTGCCACGAGTGGCTGTGGAGACCAAATCTTTGGGTGCATTTAAGGCAGAGATAGATAGGTTCTTGATTAGCCAGGGCATCAAAGGGTAAGGGGAGAAGGCAGGGGAATTGGGATGACTGGAAGAATTGGATCAGCCATGATTGAATGGCAGAGCAGTCTCGATGGGATGAATGGCCTACTTCTGCTCCTATATCTTATGGTCTTATCATTGAGTGAAATTCTCTTCATGTAGAAATAGAGGCTCATAGCTTTCACTGTAGAATGAGTCAGGCCAAGACAGGCACAGACAAGGAGAGGCCATGACTGAGTTCAGTCTGACTGGCCAGTGGGGTGCTGACAATAAGTAGTTGTTTTTATTGAAAACTGTTGCTTACCGGAGCAGCCAAGGCCATGGCCAAGAGGCAACTGCTGAGAACCACCACTTTCATCCTTGTGAGGAACCACCTGCAAAACAGGAATTCTCTTCATCAGGGCACAGACAGCATTGTCAAACATCAGTGAAATAGAATGGCGTGGGGGGGGGGGAACTCTCCCGAATGTTGAAAGGTCTGGACAGAGTAGACATAGAGGGATGTTTCCAGTAGTGGGGGGAGTCCTGGGCCAGAGGTCTCAGCCTCAGAATACAGGGATGTCCCTTTAGAACAGAATGAGGAGGGATTTCTTTAGCCAGATGGTGGTTATTATTTCTTTTTTTTTTGGATTTGCAGTTTGTTGTCTTTTGTACACTGGTTTGAATGCCCAAGTTGGTGCAGTCTTTCAGTGATTCAATTATGGATTTATTGAGTATGCCTGCAAGAAAATGAAAATTAATCAGTGTTGTATATAGTGACGTATTTGTACTTTGACAATAAATTTACTTTGAACTTTGGTAAATCTGTGGAATTCATTGCCACAGATGGCTGTGAAGTCAAAATCATTGGATATATTTAAAGCAGAGGTTGATAGGTTCCTAATTAGAAAGGATATCAAAGGTTACAGGTAGAAGGCATGTGAATGGGGTTGAGAGGGATAATCAATCAGCCATGATGGAATGGTAGAGCAGACTCAATGGGCCAAATGGCCTAATTCTGCTCCTATGTCATATGCTCTTAGGAGCACCAGTGTGGATCTGGTGAACTGAATGACTGACTTTGCCACACTAGATGAGATGTATGAATCCACTGGGGCAAGTCATTGGCAAGAATGTCTCCATCCTTAAACTACACCCACACTTATTCATAGTTGCAATGAAGGAGTTCATGCTTTGCCTGTAGCAAGCTGTGGGATGTAACTGGGTCTAAATTATGGCCTTGAATATAAATGGGTAAATAACCAGATAGAGTTTCAAACTGGGAACAGAATAAACAAGTCAAAGTTATGGCCATTATCAAACCACACAGAGGAACCATTCAGGCTGGGAACGTTGGCAGCAGGGGCTATCAGTAGGACGCCTGCAGCTGAGACAGGTCACGGATTCAAACTCCACTCGAAGCCTAGACCACAGAAATCATGCTGGTGCCGTACTGAAGGAGGACTGTACAACTGCTGCTTCTCATTCAGCCAAGGTCCCATCATAGATGGAGAATATCCCTGAGACTACTGCCAGGTAATTACGGCTGAGGTTCTGAGGCTAACGCTAATTGAGTCATCGAGTCATAGATCACTGCTGCACACAAAAGACCCTTTAGCCCATCTAGTTTGTGTCAAACTATTATTCTGTCTATTCTATCTACACTTGGACCATAGCCCTCGAAATCCACCCCCACCCCCATCCATGTATTTATCTAAATTTCTCTTAAATTTTGAAACTGAACTTGCATCCACACTCTGAGTGAAGGAGTCCCTCCTCATGTTTGCCTTAAACATTTCAGCTTTCACCCTTAACCCATGACCTCTAGAATTAGTCTCAATAACCCTCAGTGGGAAAAGTCTGCTTGCATTTCCTCTGTCTACACGCCTTACAATTCTGTGTACTTCTCCTTTCATTCTCCAACACTTAGGCAACAATAATATTGCTAAAATCATTGTCATGATCATTATTGTAAAACAGGGCCATTTGCCCTAGTGAGGATCTGGGCAAAGTCAAGAGGAGGAAATTTTTAAGGGAGCTTTCTGTGCACGATTTGGAACATTTGGAACAGTGGTTAAAATCTAAGTACTTTGTTGGCTGCAAGTGTGTGGAAAATCCTGGAGGTGTTAAGAGAAATGCTGAGCTTTCTTTTTAAGGAGGTGTGCATCATCAGAAGCATTACAACTTGTGACCCAGTGAAGCTCCCCGCCCCAGTGCAGGACATCATTGCAAAGACATCTCAGGCACGCTGTTCTTGCACGCCTGGAGATGGAGCTCCAGCTGAGAACAAGACCACATATCACTGATTCCCACACCAGGCCACAGTCGGGGACACCTCAGTACAGCTGGCCACTGAGGTAAGGGCTGAGGCTTTGTCAGACTTTGAAAATGGAGGCTGCAAACGCAGACCACACAGCACAGGGACAGGCCCTTCGCTCCATCATGTCTGCACCAACCACAGTTAAATCTCACTAGGGCCACTTGAACATGGTCCTTACTGTGCCTGTCATTTATGTTGTCTTAAAGCCTCTTAAATGCCACTATCATATCTGCTTGCTCAGAAAGGGCAAAGCTAAAAGCAAGCCGCAGCAGATGCTGGAAATCTGAAATGTAAACAGGGAATGCTGGACGTTCTCAACAGGACAGGCAGCGTCTGTGGAGAGACAAGGAGAGTTTATGTTTCCTGTCAATGGCCTGTCATGGTAACTGGGTAAAGTTGGAAATGAAACAAGAGTTGAGTTGCAGTGAAGGGGGGGAGGAGGTGGGGGGGCGAGAGGACAGAGAGGTGATTGTGGTGGATAGAGGTGGTACACATGTGCACCAGATCGATGGTGGGTGGGCGTGGGGGGAATAAAATGGGATTAATGGGGGGCTGATGGTCAGCATCAGCTCGCCGGGCCGAATTTCTATTCTCCTCGTCCTTTCCCAGGTCTCAAATCCCCCTCTCCCGGGACCCCTGAACTCCACTGAGGAACGCTAAACAGTTCGTAGGCGATGCACCCTCCGCTGCGGAGGATACGGTGAAGCTGTCCACCGCCCTTTTTGGGGAGCGCGCGTTCCTTGGCCGCGCTCTCCCAGGTTCTAAATGTTTCCTCGGGTGGCAGACGGCGAACTGAGCTCGGGCGTCCTGTGTGGATAAAAGTATCCCCACCTTCGCAGCCTCAGGGAAACCATGCACCGTCCCGGTCTGTGTCTAGCGGCGCCGGTAATGTCGGGGCCGGGGAGAGTCCGAAAGTGGGAAGGCGCGTTCCGTCTCCCTGAGCGCCAGGTTTGTTCATCCTCACCGACCTAGGTGAGAAGTTTACTGTCCCTAGACCCCAGCCACATTTATCCCAACTACTCTTACCCCGAGGATCGCCCCGTTAATGTTTCCTTCCATCTGATCCCAGTGCAGTGGTTTCGAGATCGGTAATTGGAAAGCCCGGGCCAGTGACGGGAGAAAAGCGGCCAGCGGCGCTCCCGATACTGTGGGAGCAGCTGGCTGGAGTGAAGGAGCGGTGGCGGGGTGTGGTAAAGGATTAGTGACAGATGAGACGGTGCACCCGGACGAACAACACAGTTCATCAACACCGAGCAACACACAGAATGCCGGAGGAACTCAACAGATTAGGCAGCGTCTAGGGAAAGAGTACAGTCGACGTTTCGGGCTGAAACCCTTCGGCAGGACCCTTCAGTCAGCATGTTGTGCGTTGCTCTGGATTTCCAGCATCTGCAGTAAACCTTGTGTTCATTAACACGGGGAAGCGATGGGGGCCGAACGCTGCAAAATAACTCCACTTTTTATGAATCGCAGGAATTCGACGTTTATTTGCTAACACGGGACCAACTCGCAACGCTTACCCAAACACTAATCTCGCCACGTTTCTGCCGTTTCCATCCAATGAGTCAAATACTGAGTCCTTTTGATCGACAACAACCCCGTGTCCTGGAGACTGGGCCAGTCCCGCTTAGTTTGAACCACACCCCAATACCTGTAAGCATCTCTCCGGCAAATTCACAACACTCCTGACGGAGAAGGGAAGGTGAAACAGAGAGAAATAAATAGTCCCTCACCGGTTGGGACAGATTTGGAGTTAGAGCAGGAAGATCTCTGCCCGATGTCACAGAGTACCCCCACCGCCTGCAAACTTAATGAAACACTTCTCGTTGCAGCTTGCGAGAAGAACGCAAATAATAGTCTCCCACCTTAACTGTTACCTTATTTCCTCTCTCCTCGGCCCCTGCCAGACCTGGCGCGTGTTTCCAGCACTTTGTACCTCAGACGCCACACCTAGACAGACAAAATTAAGTTTCTGCCCGCGAATAAGGAAGGAAGATAGAATCTGCTGCTTGGAAGAGTGTAAATAAACTAACTTGTAGTGATCAGTAGCCCGTCCCGGGGCAGTCACTGAATCTCACCTCGCCTGTAGCGCGCCACACACCGGCTGTTCTCTGATGCTCACCTCTTGCATCTTCAGCAAACGACAGCCTTTTCAAAGATATCACCCACCCAGCCAGCATCCTCAACACTTTAAAACAGACATTCCAGTCTCTGCAGTTTCGGTCTAGGCTCGGTCATTTGCCAGAAGTTGGCGGAGTTTAACCTCATTACCTGTCCGCTGTGGCGATGCTGGGCTGAAGGAGGTGTGAGCCGGGCTTCCCTCTAGATTCCAGCTGGGCTCGAATTCCCCGACAGTGAGCAGGGATCGCAAGCCCTGGAACTTATCCTCCACACGCCCCTGACCACAGCCAATCGCTGCTCAGTGAGGGGGCGGCAATGGGCTGTTACAGTCATCACTTCCCTGCAGACAGCAGTCACTTGGAGATAAAAGCGCCTTAGTCCAAACTTGCTTAGACTCTAGATATTAATTATGTTTTAGCCATTATTTCGTCATTTCACACGTTTGCAACCGAGAGAAGGTTTAGTGCAATTTTACTTGAGATAAAACTGCGTTTGTCATTCATCGCCCGGTGTACACCGTGCAGATCATTCGACAGGCGGCGGGGTGAGGGTAGAGATTCACCGCTTTTAGGACAAATGGGCCAACTCAGCAACGTGAGGGGTTGATATTGCAGTTCATCAGTGGTCAGGCCATTCGACTCACGATGCTGCCCCGACTCTGATGCCAATTCAATGTCCACTTCCCTGAATCATCAATATCCATCTATTTCCTTCATGTTCCCCGCCTTTTCATGCCATGGACAACACCATTAAGCAAGGGTCCATGGAGCCCATGTTGGGAACTCGTGGATCTAAAAACGTCTTAAAATCCACCAAACAACCTGCTTCCACTATTGCCCCTGGTAACCCATTTCTGGCCCCTATGACTCTGTAAGAAACTTGTCCCTCACATGGCCTTTCAAATCAAATCAAATTCTCCACCCCCTCAAATAAAAACATTCCTTCTGGTGTTTGGTATTTCTGTTATGGCCAAGCCAGGGAGTAGGGGTGGGCTGACCTCAGTTACTTTCACCACTGTTTACATATTGGAGGTCCATTTGAGGAGTTCTATTCCTTCCCTTCATAACACCTGTTCCCTTGGTAAGACCAAAATACATAGTAGAGTTAGGCCACGCAGCCCATTGAGTCTGCTCCAGCATTCCACCATGGCTGATTTACTATCCCTTTCAACCCCATTCTGCTGCCTTCTCATCATAACCTTTGACACCCTGACTAATCAAGAACCAGGCAACATCCACTTTAAATATACTCAATGACATGGTCTTGAAAGCTGTCTGTGGCAATGAATTCTACAGATTCACAACCCCCTGGTGAGAGAAAATCCTCCTCTCTCTGTTCTGAAGGGATATCCTTCTAGTCTGAGGCTGCACCCTCTGGTCCTAGACTCCCCCACTATAGGAAACATCCTCTCCATGTCCACTCTGTCTAGACCTTTTAATATTCAATAGGTTTCAATGAGATCCTCCCTCATTCTTCTAAACTCCAGTGAGTACAGGCCCAGAGCCTAAAATAATCCTCATTTGTAATTCTTGTGAACCTCCTCTGGACCTCTTCAATGTCAGTACATCTTTTCTTAGATAAGGTGCCCAAAACAGCTCACAATACTCTGTGCAGTCTGATCAATGCTTTAAAAAGCTTCAGCATTACATTTTTGCTTTTATATTCTAGTCCTTTCAAAATGAATGCTAACATTGCATTTGCCTTCCTCACCACCAACTCAACCTGCAAATTAACCTTTAGGAAACCTTGTACCTTTGATTTCCGACTTTGCTCCCCATTTAGAAAATATTCTACGCCTTTATTCCTTCTACGAAAATGCATGATCATACACTTCCCTATACTGTATTCCATCTGCCACTTCTTTGACCATTCTCCTAACCTCTCTAAGTCCTTCTACAGACTCCCTGTTTCCTCAACAGTACCTGCCCCTCCATGTATCTTTGCATCGTCCACAAACTCTGTGGCAAAGCCATCAATTCCATCATCCAGTCATTGATATATATTGTGAAAAGAAGCAGTCCCAGCCCTGTAGAACACCACCAGTCAATCAGAAAAGGCTCTGTTTGTTTTCAATCTTTGCCTCTTGCCAGTCAGCCAATCTTCTATCCATGCTATCCATGCTTACCTGTAATACTATGAACTCTTATCTTGTTTAGCAGCCGTATGTGTGTCACATTGTAAAAGGTCTTCTGAGAATCCTGGTGAACAACATTCACTGACTCCTTTTTCTCTATGTTGTCTGTTATTTCCTCAAAGAATTCCAACAGATCTGTCAGTCAAGATTTCTCCTTAAGGAAACCATGCTGACTTTGGCCTATTTTATCAAGTGATTCTAAGTACTCAAAACCTCATCCTTAATAATGGACTCCAACATCTTCCCAACCACTGAAATCAGGCTAACTAGCCTAAAATTTCTTGCTTTTGCCTTCCTACCTTCTTAAAGGGTGGAGTGACATTTGCAACTTTCAAGTCCTCTGGAACCATTGCAGAATTTAGATCACTACTAATACCTTCACTATCTCTTCAACTACATCTTTCAAATCCCTGAGATGTAGACCATCTGGTCCAGGTGACTTATCTATCTTCAGACCTTACAGCTTCCCAAGCACCTTCTCCTTAGTAATAATAACTACACTCACTTCTGCCCCCGAAACTCCAGAACGTCTAGAGTGAAGACTTATTAAGTTTGTCTGCCATTCCTTTGCTCCCCATTACTACCTTTCCAGTGGTGTGATATCCACTTTCACCTTTCTTTTACTCAAACGGACCAGTATTGTGAAAAGAACTGGGATTACTCTGCCTGTGAACACGCTCCCCACAACTCAGACAACACCACTCCATTAGCCTGAATATGAGATTGTGGTAATGATCCCTGGGAGAAGGTAACAGGGAGCCTCTCTCTGTATCTGGCTACCTCATTGTCTGTGGAGGAAGGACTTGTGTTATTAGTGGGAGTGGAACTTGCATGCTTCATTCCAATGATGGTGTGGTTATAGTTGTGAAATTGCAGAGAAGGAGGAGACTGAAGCAAGGATATGGGGAACATTATTCCGTCTGAAAGTCTATTAAGCAACAGTCTGGTCCTGCTCTCTGCTGGTTCAGTAACCAGAACAGAAAAGCAAGCTACAAACTATTGTCCTCACACCACACCCTTTACCCATCTGAGTCAGTGATATAGTTGGAGACAACTGTTTTCTTGTGGTCAGGATGGAAACACACCTGGAATTGAAATGAAGGTTGATCAAACTTTATGTAAGGTCTGGATCAATGGGCAAGGACCTGGGGACCATTAGAAACCATTGGAGATAGGTACACCCGGGTGGTAGGGTCAGGGATATCTCGGATCAGGTCCACAGGGAAGGATGGGCAACCAGATGTCAGTACATATTGGTACCAGTGACATAGGTAGGAAAGGTGAGGAGGTCCTGATACATCTGACACAGCTGATACAGCGGATTAAAGGGAATTGCAGAGGCATGAGAGAGAAAAACTGGCCAAAGTTTATTGGAAGGGGACACTAGCAGGGATGATGGTAGAGCAGTGATAACTGGAGTTTCTGAGAGCTGTTTGGAAGGTGCAGGATAGATACATCCAAAAGAAGAAGAAGTATTCTAAAGGCAGGATGACACGTCCGTGGCTGACAAGGGAAGTCAAAGCCTGCATAATAGTCAAACAGAGGGCATATAATAGAGCAAAAATTAGTAGGGAGTTAGAGGATTGGGAAGACAACTAAAAGAGTACTACAGAAAGAAAAGTTGGAATACAAAGGTACACTAGCCAATAATATTAAAAGGGATACCAAAAGTTTCTTCAGATATATAAAGTGTAAAAGAGATGCAAGAGTAGATATTGGGCAGCTGGAAAATTATACTGGAGAGGTAGTCATTGGGGACAAGGAAATGGCAGATGAATCAAATACATATTTTGCAGCAGTCTTCACCGTGGAAGACACTAGCAGTATGCTGGAAGTTTGAGAGTGTAGGGGGCAGAATGAGTTAAGTTGCCGTTACTACGGAGTAGATGTTTGGGAAACTGAAAGGTATGAATGTGGATGTGTCACCTGGACCAGATGTCCTACACCTTAGGGTTCTGAAAGAGGTGGCTAAAGAGATTGTAGCGGCATTAGTAATGATTTTTCAGTATTGTGAGCAGTTTTGAGCCTCTTATCTAAGAAAGGAGAGGTGTTGACATTGGAGAGGGTTCAAAGGAGGTTCACGAAGATGATTCCAGGATTGAAGGGCTTATCATAAGAGAAGTGTTTGATGGTTCTGGGACTGTACTCACTGGAATTCAGGAGGTGGGGGAATCTCCTTGAAACCTGTTGAATGTTAAAGAAGTAGGGGTATTTCCTATGGCGTAGGAGTCTAAGACCAGAGGATAAAGCCTCAGAACAGAGAGACATAAACTTAAATTGGAGATGAGGAGGAATTTCTTAAGCCAGTGGTGAATCTATGGAATTCATTGTTACAAGCAGCTGTGGAGCCAAGTCTGTAAGTATATTTAAGGTAGAGGTTGATGGATTCTTGATTGGTCAGGGCATGAAGGGATACGGGGCAAAAGCGGGAGATTGAGGCTGAGAGGGAAATTGATCAGCCATGATGAAATGGCAGAACTGACTCAATGGGCCAAATGGGCTACTTCTGCTCTTGTATCTTATGGTCTTATGGACAAAATTGTTGAGAAGGGCTGAGTGATCTTCCTAAACATTGGAAGGTACTGTCAGAGTCTAAATTCCCTTAAACTGGAAACTTAGTAAATCTGATGAATTATAAGTTTACATACTGTACATAAACCCTACTCTGTAGTCAGCAAAGCTGGAATGAAAGTAAGTCCCAGCTGACTAATGCCTGGAGTGTTAATCACCAAATTCATCAGCCAGAGTCCTTGTGGCTTCTCCCTGTATAATGTACACGTGCAGAGACACAAACGCTTTATAGATATTGGCTTCTGAGCAATGCACCAGGTTGTTCTTCAGCCAGTTGGGACCAGAACACTGACTGAATTCCGAAAGAGGAATAGAGTCATTGAGTCATAGAACAGAAACAGGCCCTTCGGCCCATCTAGTCCATGCTAATCTATTTAAGCTGCCTACTCCCATCGACCCTCACCGTGACCATAACCTTCCATGCCCCTATCATTCATATACCTACCCAAATTTCTCGTAAACGCTGAAATCGAACTGGCATGCACCTCTTGCCCTGGCACCTCGTTCCACACTCTCTCGACCCTTTGAGTGAAGAAGCTCCCCCCTCATGTTCCCCTTAAACTTTTCACCTTTCACCCTTAACCCATACCCTCCGGTTGTACTCCCAGCCATCCTCTGGAGAAAAAGACTGCTTGCATTTACCTTACCTATATCCCTCATAATTTTGTATACCTCTCTCAGATCTCCCTCCAGTCTTCTGTGTTCCAAGGAAGCCCTATCATATTTAATCTCTCCTTAAGTCTGATCCTCCAGACCCGGCAGAGCAGTATTCACTCCACAGGAAATGAAGCACAAAGGAGGGAAAGAGTGCAGATAGGAAGACACTTATATCTGTAGATTCTCATTCACAAATCTGTGAAGTCAATTAAACTTTGCTTTGTTGCATGTTTTGCCCCAGAATTTGCACCTGTTACAACACTGAACTTATCAGCATTCTTCAACGATCCATGATGAAACCAGCACTATCGGGAGCAACAGTGGGTGTTGCTGCCTCCCAGCCCCAAGGACATGGTTTGATTCTGACCAGGGGTGACGAACACCAGGAGTCTCTGCGTTCTCCCAGTGACCGTGAGGCCTTCCTCTGGAGGAACTTCAAAGATAGAATATCACGGCTGAGGATTGCTCTGATTGCAGGTGGGTGGCAGGAGATTTGGGAATGTTACAAGGTGGTGAAGGACTGACATTGACTTGATGGGCTGAAGGGCCTCCCTATTTCTGTGCAGCAGTGCAGATTAAGGAGGAAACCACATTGTCACTACTGGTGCAGCTGAACCGTGTGATGTTTACCCTGTGTACCTGCAGAAATCAGTGATCTGGTAGAACCTGCAATGTACAAGATGTTCTCGGTAGAGACCCTCTGAGTCAGCGATGGGTACAGCACAGAACCCCGCCCTTACAGCCATCTTGGCTATGCTGACCGTGATGCCTGTCTACGCTATTCCCATTCGCCACATTCGGTCCGTATCCCTCCTTTGTTTTCCTATCCATGTATCTGTCGAAATGCCTTTTAAACACAGTAATTGTGCCTGCCTATCACCTCCTCTGTCAGCTCGTTCCATATACCAATCACTGACTGTGTGAATCACATGCCCCTCAGATCCCCTTTATTCTTGATGAAGGGCCTCGGGCCGAAACATCAGCTGTTTATTCCTCTCCATAGATGCTGCCCGACCTGCTGAGTACCTCCAGCATTTTGTGAGTGTTAACCTTCAATTCTTCCCCCCTCACCTTAAACCTGTGCCCTTTAATTTTAGACACCCCCACCCTAAGAAAAAGACTCTGACTACGTATCCCACCTATGCTCCTCACAGTTTCATAAACCTTTATATAGTCACCCCGAGCCTCCTTTGTTCCAGAGCGAATAAACACAACCTATCCAATCTCTCCATACAATTCCATTCCTGGCAACACCCTGGCAAGCTTTTTCTGCACTCCCTCTATAGTGCAGCACCCAGAACTGTACACAATACTCCAAGTGCTGAGTGACCAGTGTTTTGTAGAACTGCATCGTGACGTCCCAAGTCTTATTTTTAATGAAGACAGGCATTTAAAAAAATGCCTCTTTTACTACCTTATCTCTTTTGTGTGGCCATTTTCAGGGAGCTGTGAACTCTACCCCTTCTGCATATCAACTCTCAAAATCAGAATCAGGTTTATTATTGTGGATATACGTTGTGAAATTTGTTGGGTTGTGGCAGCAGTACAGTGCAAGATATAAAAATTACTGTAAGTTGCAATAAATAAATAAATAGATTAATAAATACTTGAACAAACAAATAAATAGATAAATAACCGAATATCTAGAAAGACAAATAAACAAGCAAATAGATAGATATAGAGAACAAACACAAGAAAGTCTGCAGATGCTGGAAATCTGAGCAACACACACAAAATGCTGGGGGAACTCAGCAGGTCAGGCAGTATCTGTGGAAAGAAGTACAGTCGACGTTTTGGATTGAGATCTTTCATCAGAACTGACCTGCTGAGTTCCTCCGGCATTTTGTATATGTCGTGATGGAGATAGATGGACAGATAGAGCCAGTTGGTTAGTTCATTAGCCATTCAGAAACCTGACGATGGAGGGGAAGAAGCTGTTCCTAAAACATTGAGTGTGAATCTCCTGAGGTTTCAGCCATTGACATACATACAGTATCTGTTAGTATTTGATGCACCAAAATACTTTGTTGAATGCAATTGAGCCTACCAGGAAGTAATATAATGCTTTTGAATTGTAATTCTGTTGGTCATAGACTGGGTTCCCTGTGGTAATGACTCACCTTCTGATACCTCAAACCCTTTCCACCACTGACAGGGCACAAGTCAGGAGTGTGATGGAACACTCTCCACTCGCCTGGATGGTTCGATTTCAAAACCACTTGAGAATGTTGACACTATCCGGGGCAAACAGCCCACTCATCCACCATCCTAAACATTCACCTCCTCCACCATGGGTACACAAGGGCTGCTGTGTGCACCATGGACAAAATGCACTGCAGTAACTCACACAGACGAGTCCAGCAGCACCTCTTAAACCTGTGACCCTTCCCAGTAAGGACAAGGGTAGCAACTAGAGGGGAACACCACCACCTTCAGGCTCCCCTGAAAACTGCAAATCATCCTGATTTCAAAGTCAAAGTCGAAAGTTGAGTTTACTGTCCTATACGCGAGTACATGTAAACTTAGGAAGAGTGAAAAACGTACTTGCAACAGCATCCCAGGTACTTAGCATCACAGATGCACTTAAAAGAAAAACCTAAGCATAACTTATTCAAAATTATATAAAAAAGAACACATCTACTCAGGCCTTTCAATATTCGGTAGGTTTCAGCAGGATCCCCCCTCATTCTTCTTAACTCAAGAGTCGTGTGGGGAGATGGTAATTTAACTTGGGTTGTGAGACTCACATGTCTCATCTCATACATTGAACCTCGATAGGCCAGCCAAAAGCTGTCTCCACTCTGAGCAGAAGCTGCTTTTGCAGTTTGACTCTGAGCCCAAATCCCCGGCTGCTGCTACCCAGACCGTATACCCTCATCAGGTGGTCATTGGGTTTTGCCTCAGACCTTCCCTGAGGGACGTGAGTAGTTAGACGCTTAGCACGTGGTTTCTATGGTGATCGTCCCCTCACACAACACCCGGTCACACTGCACGGAAATCGACCCACCGCATCTAGGAAGCCATCCCATTCATCATCACCAAAGTTTTCTGTGTCATCACAATACTCTTATATGTTGAGGGAGTCTCTGCATACACCACCCCCTCAGGCAGTGTGTTCCAGTTTCTAACCACCCTCTGGGTGAAAAATATTCCTACTCTTACCTTAAAATTATACCCTCTGGTTTTGCACCCTTCTGATGGACAGAAGTTGTCCACCATCCAGCCGACCTACAACCCTCAATATTTTGTTGCTCCCCATCAGGCCACCTACTTAAGAAGACAACCGGTCTTACAGTGTCTCCTCGTCACTGAATGCTCCGTGCCTGGCAACAACTGAGTGAATCTCCTCTGCACCCTCTTCAGTGCAATCTTTGTACGCAGTTCTTCAGCTGCGCCCTAATATTACTTCGATAAAGTCATGCCATAAACTCCTTCCTCTCATATTCAGTATCCTAACTTCTGAAGACAAGTCCCCATGTTTCTTCCTGGGGGTGGGCAAAATCATCTTCCTAATCATTTTATTTAGCTGTGCTGCCACCTTCAGGAATTCTTGGATTTGTACGTCCAGTTTTCTCCATTCTCCAATATTCCCTGGACATTCTGCTGATTCTATGTCCACCTTATCATTACCATCCTGTAGCTGATGACTACTGTCCTCACTATCTACAACACCACTAATCTTTCTGCCATCTGCAAACCAGGCTCTCTTGTGGGACAATGGCAAAGGCTTTACTGAAAAATGTCCATTAATCATTTGACAATTAAAGCTGTTAATTAATTGTACTAATTATGTTCCAGATTTTTATCTTTATTCCCACTTCCTCACCTGTCTATCAACCCATCCCCACCACCAGCGTCCAGGCTATGCTTTCTTCTGACTACTACCATCAGGGGAAGGTGCAGAAGCCTTACGTTCAAGAACAATTATTAATCTACCATGTGGTGGGACAGGGTGGGGGGGGTGTTGCATGTAGCAAAGCAGTAAGTGTTACATCGTTACAGTGCCAGCAATCACCAATCAGGGTTCAATTCCCATCACTGTCTGAAAGGAGTTTGTACGTTCTCTCCGTGACTCTGTGGGTTTCCTCTGGGTGCTCTGGTTTCCTCCCACATTCTAAAGACGTACGGGTCAAGGTTAGTAGGTTGTGGACGAACTATGTTGGCACTGGAAGCATGCCAGCCCTTGCAGGCTGCCTGACACAATCCTTACTGATTTGATTTTACATAAAATGACTCATTTCACTGTATGTCTTGATGTTTTGTTGTTTACGTATATGTGACAAATAAATCTAATCTCACAGCCATCAGGATCCTAAACTAGCGTGGATAACTTCCCTCACCACGGCTCTGGGCTGGTTCTACAATCTGTTGTGTAACTTAATATTTCAGTACAAGTGTCTCCCGATTTCAAACGTTTGCTTTATGAAACCTCACTGTTACGAAAGACCTATATTAGTTACCTGTTTTCGCTAACAGAAGGTGTTTTCACTGTTACAAAAAGAGCAGCACGCGATAAAAAGCAGCGCGTGAAAAACAAGGCAGTGCGCGCCCCGAGCAGCCGCTCTCCCCCGGTCGCCGGCATCGCTTAAACACGTGCCTGTGAGCAGCCGCTTGCAAGGTGAGTTCTATGGTATCGGAGAAGCCTAAAAGAGCTCGTAAGGGTGTTGCTCTTAGCGTAAAACTAGACATAATTAAGTGTTTCAATCGTGGTGAACGAAGTAAGGACAAAGTGAGTTTGGCTTGTGGAAGTTGACGAAGATGATGTTGAAGAGGTTTTGGCATCCCATGATCAAGAACTGATAGATGAAGAGCTGATGCAATTGGACGTGGAAAGGATAACAATCGAAACCGAATGCAGTAGCGAACGGACCGGAAGTGAAGTTGTCCAGGAACTGAACGTGAAGCAACTGCGTGAGATTTTCGCTGCAATGATAAAGTACGACTTTAATTTTGAAAGGGTATATCAGTTTAGGGCATATTTACAGGATGGTTTACAAAGAACTATATGATCTAACAATGCGCGAGGCTAGCAGTCAAGCATACAGTCGTTTTTCAAGCCTTCCACATCAGCCACAGCAGATGAACCCTGACCTTCGACATCGAGGCAGACAGACATAGAAGAAGATGACCTGCCTGCCCTGATTGACGATGAGATGACACCCCCGTGTCCCACCGCCCCAGTGGTCCCAACCCCCAGGCTGCGGACAGATACCGATTTGCGGAGAATGCAACGGTTGCCGGGACGCACCCAGCACATCTTTAAGAAAAAAGAAAAAAGATATCTTTTTTCTTAAAGATATGCTGGGTGCGTCTTGGCCACCGCTGTACCCCTGCATGCTTCGCAGATCGGTATCGGGTCGCTGCCCGGAGGGTGGGGGCCACTGCACCACCCCAACCTCTGACGACTCAGCCGAACACACCATCATCAGTGTGCTCGGCGCTCTGTTCCCAATTCCAGTAAGTGATACTATACTGTACATACATTATTTCTACTTTATCTTGGCTATGTATTTTTATGTGTTATTTGGTATGATTTGGCAACTTCATAGCTTAAAGGTTACTGGAGAGAGTGTTTCTGCTAAGAGCGCTTGCGTGAGATTTTTGCTATGGAGAACAGTGCAGGCAATCATTGTAGAGAAGTATTTCTAATCTATATAGGCTGTGTATTTATCATATCATTCCTGCTTTTACTATATGTTACTGTTATTTTAGGTTTTATGTGTTATTTGGCATGATTTGGTGGGTTGTTTTTGGGTCTGTGAACGCTCACAGATTTTTCCCATATAAATTAATGGTAATTGCTTCTTTGCTTTACGACATTCCGGCTTACAAACCGTTTCAAAGGAACACTCTACCTTTGGGATGGTGGGGAAAACCTGTATTATTTGAATAATCTTGTAAATACATTGTTTGATTCAGCATTCTTGTTGTTTACGTAATTCATTGAGGTTATACTGTACGTACGAAGACGTGAATGGCATATGTAATCACTCTACCACATGCGTGTCTTGCTCAAAGTAAAAACGAAGGTAGTCTCGCATTCCTGGGTCCTTCTTTACCTTGCAAGTAGTTTTTATAATTTGGAGCTACAAAACCAAACACAACCTGCAGGCTGACTTTCAGAGATTCTTTACGACTCTCTGCACAATTTTATTTGCACAATTTGTCCTCTTTTGCACATTGGTTGTTTGCCAGTCTTTGTTTATGTATGTTCTGATGAAAACATTGACCCTTTATTCCTCTCCATAGATGCTGCCTGAATTGCTGAGTTTCTCTAGCATTTTGTGTGCGTTGCTGTAGATTTCCAGCATCTGCAGAATCTCTTGTGTCTTTGTTTTGTGTATACTTTTGTCTTAAATTCTATTGTATTTCTTTATTTTCTTGTAAATGCCTGTCATTATCATCGGGTGCCATGCCCAGTTTGAGCTTTGACTGCCATGGCCCACACACTCCTGTTTCGGGTCAAGCGGATCAATTCATTGGTATTCATTTCCAGTTCCCTGGCTGCTGTCTCCATCATCATTTGTCTTTGCCTTCCTTTTGCTTTCTTCCCTTCAATCTTTCCCATAATTACCGTGCATTCTAACTCCTCTTTCCTAATCACATGTCCAATGAAGTTATGTTGCCTTTTCATGATCTCATACATTATTTCTCTCTTTGTGTTTGCTCTGTTCATGACATCCCCATTAGATATTCGTTTCGTCCATGATATTCTTTGCATCCTCCTCAAAAGCCACATCTCTGCTGCTACAATTAGTTTCCTTATGTTACTAGATATTGTCCAACATTCTGAGCCATATAACATAACTGGATAAATGTAACATTTCAGTGCTCTGAGGCGGATTGTCATGCCTAGTTTAGTATTGGTCAGTATACTCTTCATTCTCGTAAAGGTGTCTTTTGCTATCCCTATTCTTCTTTTGATGTCCATGTCACTCCTGCCATCTGATGTCACCCAGCTTCCTAAGTAACAAAAGTTCTGTACTTGTTTTACGAGGTATGTCTTTCCTGTTTATTCTCAGCCTGCAGATAGGATTCTCCTTCTTTTTGGATATCACCATACATTCTGTCTTTTTGTAATTGATAGATAGACTCACTTTTGCACTTTATTCAATTCAATTATATCAATTAAGTTTTGTAGTCCTTCCTCCGTACTTGCAATTGTTATTTGCATATCTGAAATTATTGATGTTTTCACCGCCAACTTTGATTCCCAAGATGTCTCTTAATTTTTTGTAATATTGTTTCACTGTACACATCAAACAAATCAGGGGAGAAAACACACCCTTGTCTAACGCCCCTCTTGATTTTCATAAACTGACTCACTTCTCCATCTATTCTTACAGCTGCAGTTTGTTCCCAGAACAGATTTCTTAGGAAGAATGATAAATACTGATGTTTTCATCTCTTCTGGTATTATTCCAGTCTCATAAATGTCATTGATTAAATCAGTAAGTTTTTCAATTCCATAATCTTCAAGGGCAATAATTTGTTCTATTACTAATTCATCAGGACCTGCTGCCTTTCCTTTCATCATCTTATTTATTGCATTACAAACTTCAGATTTTAAAATACTTGGACCTTCAATGTTTCTCTTAATTTCTGGTTTATCGCCTCAATCATCTATAAACAATTCCCGAATGTACTCAGTCCATCTGTTCATAATCTCATCTTTTTCCATGATAATGGTACCGTCCTTCGCTTTTAAACATCCACCTAAAGAACAGAGGAGCTTTTTACCAGTGATATTCTTGATTTGTTGATGCAACCTTTTTGGATCAGTAATAGGGATTCTTTCTATTTGCTCACATTCCTGGTTTAACCATTCTTCTTTGGCTTTATGTCATAAGCTTTTAACTTTTTTATCTAAGGACGTATATTCTATAGGATTTGCTTTCTTCCGTCTCCTTTCTTCCATTAGATTTTTGATTTCATCTGTCATCCATTTATTCTTTGTGCTTTTTTAGGAATCACTGACTTTGCTGATTAGATTAGATTAGATTATTAGATTATGAGGACACGCAGTCCTCTTTTATTGTCATTTAGTAATGCATGCATTAAGAAATCATACAATATTCCTCTGGTGTGATATCACAGAAACACAGGACAGACCAAGACTGAAAAACTAACAAAAACCACATAATTATAACATATAGTTACAACAGTGCAACAATACCATAACTTGATGAAGAACAGGCCATAGCACAGTCAAAAAGTTCAAAGTCTCTCGAAAGTCCCACATCTCACGCAGACGGGAGAAGGAAGAAAACTCTCCCTGCCATGCCCGACCACAGTCCGACTCTGAATCGTCCAAAAACTTCGCGCTCTGATCAACCCTCCGACACTGAGTACCGAGCACCATCTCTATCCGAACACTTCGACCTCAGCCTCGGTTGCCAGCAGCAGGCAAAGCCGGGGATTTTGGGGCCTTCCCTCCAGAGATTCTCAATCGCACAGTAGCAGCGGCAGCGAACTGGCATTTCAGAAATTTCTCCATATGTTCCTCTGAGCTTCTCACGTCTGTCTTCATCAAATCAGAATTGTCCACGGTCCCTATTTAACAGATACGATATCATTTCACCGGAAAGCTGCGTGCGCTGCGTCGTGCTGCCATCTTCTCCTCCTGCTGAGGCATCCTTTAGAGAGTTAAATTTCATTTCTACATGATTGCCATCATCTTCAACAGATTCTATTTCTAGACTTTGAAATCTATTCCTTACTTCAATTAACACACATCAAAGTTGCTGGTGAACGCAGCAGGCCAGGCAGCATCTCTAGGAAGAGGTACAGTCGACACTTTGGGCCGAGACCCTTCGTCAGGACTAACTGAAAGAAGAGCTAATAAGAGATTTGAAAGTGGGAGGGTGAGGGGGAGATCAAAAATGATAGGAGAAGACAGGAGGGGGAGGGATGGAGCCAAGAGCTGGACAGGTGATTGGCAAAAGGGATATGAGAGGATCATGGGACAGGAGGCCCAGGGAGAAGGAAAAGGGGGAGGGGGGCAAAAAGCCCAGAGGATGGGCAAGGGGTATAGTCAGAGGGACAGAGGGAGAAAAAGGAGAGAGAGAGAAAGAATGTGTGTATATAAATAAATAACAGATGGGGTACGAGGGGGAGATGGGGCATTAGCGGAAGTTAGAGAAGTCAATATTCATGCTATCAGGTTGGAGGCTACCCAGACGGAATGTAAGGTGTTGTTCCTCCAACCTGAGTGTGGCTTCATCTTTACAATAGAGGAGACCTGTGGATAGACATATCAGAATGGAAATGGGATGTGGAATTAAAATGTGCAGGCACTGGGAGATCCTGCTTTCTCTGGCGGACAGAGCGTAGGTGTTCAGCAAAGCGGTCTCCCAGTCTGCGTCGGGTCTCGCCAATATATAGAAGGCCACATCGGGAGCACTGGATGCAGTATATCACCCCAGCCGACTCACAGGTGAAGTGTCGCCTCACCTGGAAGGACTGTCTGGGGCCCTGAATGGTGGTAAGGGAGGAAGTGTAGGGGCATGTGTAGCACTTGTTCTGCTTACAAGGATAAGTTCCATCCTTACTTCAATTGTAAATTTTTGTCTTAAGTTTTCTTCTTTAATTAATTGTGAGTAGTCAAGGGATTGTTCAGGTTTTTGCTTCTTTAGTTTTTAAAGTTTTACTTTTACATGACATACTACAGGGTTATGGTCACTATTACAGTCTGCACCTGGAGATGTTTTGCATTGAGTCACTGAGTTTCTAAATCTTTGGTTTATAGTAATAAAGTCAGTTTGATTTCTAGTTTTATCACCTGGACTTTCCAGGTCCACAAGCATCTTGGATAGTTTTTAAAGTCGGTATTCATAATGACCTGATTATTCATCTTGTACCATCCTACCCATTTCTCACCTCTTCCATTTCTTTCCCCTAGTCCAAATTTTCCTATGGTATTTCCATCAGTACCTTGTCCTACTTTAGCATTTAGATCTCCCATGACGATAACCATATCCTGAGATTTGCATCCATTCTTTGCTTGTTCAAGCTCTTCATAGAATTTATCTATATCCTCATTTGTTCCATCTGTTGTTGGTGCATATACCTGTATAATTGCTAAATCAAATGGTTGTCCTCTGAATCTAACAAAGAGCACTCTTTCTAATATTGCCCTATGTCCTAAAACACTTTTTGCCATGTTTTCATCCATAAGAATTCCTACTCCATTAGTATGGGATGTTCCACAAGAATAAATTAGTGTTTTATTTCTATCCTGACATGTCCCAGCACCTATCCAAAGAACTTCATTAATTCCCATGATGTTAATCTTTTGTCTTTCCATTTCATTTATCACATTGTTCAGTCTTCCTGCTTGATATAAGGTTCTTACATTGCAAGTGACAATAATTTTCTTTTGTGTTACTTGAATTTAATGAGCAGTAGCTTGATGACGGTGGGGGATCCCCTGCTGACCAGAATCATCTCTACCGAGTGAAGCATCTTCAGAATTGTCTTGAAGATCCTCTTGACACTGTTGTGTGATACATTTTGTGAGTTTGGCCATGGTTTTCTTAGTAAATAGATTCCAGGAAACCTAATATCTAGCAGCGGTGGTTTGCTATTGCCTACCATTGGGTGAACTAAAGAAATCACCATTTCTCTTCTCAGATGCTCATCCGCCTGTACTATCGCCATTGACATTTGAAGTCCTAGCTCATCCGCCTTCTCTGTCATAAGTTCAGTTACTGAACCTGCTGGATCTGCCGTTGGCCTTCGCTTGTATCCTGAGCAGGAACCCTTGCAGGTGCTACCGTTCTGGGTTAGAGCGACCCTGGGAGCAATGAATGACTAAGGGGTAACTCCACTTTCCCCAAAGCTCTGAAAGTCCCCAGTCAGAGCCTCATCACCGGTTGCAATTTAGAGTCATATCCAGGACAAAATGCCTGTAAGAAAATGAATTTCAAGGCAGCATATAGTGACATATGCATACTTTGAAAATAAATTTCACTTTACTTTAATACTTTTATTCACCTAAATCAACATCACCTGCCAGCTCCTGCTCCACCTCCTTCTCCGACCATTATATACTGGCTATCTCCGCTCTCTCGTTCCACTCCAGCTGAAAGTTCTTGACCCAAAATATCCACATAATGAGTCAATCTATAGCCGAGGAAGTGATGACCCCCCCACCCTCCTGTTAGACTGTTTGAGGTAACTTATTTTTTATTCTTTCTTACTTCTCTTCTAATATTTGTATATCTGTGCACTTGAAATGCTACTGTGACTCTGTAATTTCCTTTGGGATCAATAAAGTGGGGGTATAGGGGGCTCTGGATAGAGGTAGTACCTTTGATGTCTGGCACGCTGCTCCCTACGGGCATCACCGATCCTCATCCATCTCCTAAATCTCTCACGTGTTGGCTCCAAGCGCCATACCCCGGTAAACCGCTTCAGCTGGCGGGCTAAACCACGTGAGGGGGTGGTGTTAACACGGCACCACTGGGCAAATAACTTCCATGATGAAGTCACCGGCCAGGATGGAAAGGTTCTCAGATGAACTACAACGGCCACGTGTTCATGACCAAGGCGAGCCACCTAGTTGGAGGAAATCGGCTGTGGTCAAACCTGGAGAGGGATGGGCTCCGCCAGGTTTCAGATGCCCAAGACACGCCGCATGATGAGCACACCAAACTGGTGCAAAGCTTGTCATGACGGCACCCCGACGACTCCACCAGGAGTTAAGGGCGCAAGAAGAAGAAGAAGAAGAGGATCAATGAAGTATCTATCTTTCTATTTCCCTCTGTAATGTTGCTTGACCTGCAGAGTCCCTCCAGTGCTTTGTGTATTGCTGCAGTTAATTCTCCAATGACCACAGTCTATATTTCTAACTGCCAGGGAAATTGACAACAAACTTAAGAAAATAATGTAGCCTTAAGCTGGCAAGAGTCAAACTCTATCCTGTCTGACAGAAGAGGGTGGGGAGAATCTCTGTGTCTAGCCGGATGTTTGGATGTTGGTGACATACTGTTGGGAAGTGTTGAATCATTGTGGATAGAGTTAAGGAACTGCAAGGGTAAGAAGACCCTCATGAGAGTTGTAGACAGACCTTCAAACAGTAGTAAGGATATGGTCTACAAATTACAACGGAGGTAGAAAATGCATGCAAAAAGACCAATGTTACAACAGTCATTGGGGATTTCAAAACGCAGATAGATTGGGAAAATCAGGTTGGTGCTGGATTACAGGAGGGGGAGTTTCTAGAGTGCCTATGAGATGGCTTTCAGAGCAGCTCATGATTGAGCCCTCTGGAGGATAAGCTATACTGGATTGGATGTTGTGCAATGAACCAGAATTGATAAAATAGCCCTTAGGGGCAAGTGATCATAATATGATAGAATTCACCCTGAAATTTGAGGAGATGCTAAAGTCAGATGTATCAGCATTTCAGTGGAGTAAAGGGAATTACAGAGGCATGAGAGAGGAGTTGGCCAGAATTGACTGGAAAAGAACACTGGCAGGGATGACGGCAGATGAGCAATGGCTGGAATTTTTGGAAGCAATATAGAAGGCACAGGATATATACATCCCAGAGAGGAAGAAGTATTTGAAAGGCAAGATGACACAACCATGGGTAAGACAAGAAGTCAAAGCCAACATAAAAGCCAAAGAGAGGGTATTGTAATAGAGCAAAAATTAGTGGGAAGTTAGAGGATTGGGAAGCTTTAAAAACCAACAGTGGACAACTAGAAAGTTATTAAGAAAGTAAAGATGGAATATGAATGTAAGCTAGCCAATAATATTTTAAAAAGCCAAAAGTTTCTTCAGCTAAATAAAATGTAAAAGAGAAGCAAGAGTGGATATCAGACCATTGAAAAATGATGCTGGAGAGGTAGTAATGGGGAACAATGAAATAGCCAATGGACTGAATGAGTATTTTGCATCAGTTTTCACTGTGGAAGACACTAGTAGTAATATGGAAGTTTCAGGTGTCGGGGCATGAAGTGTGTGAAGCTACCATAACTGGAGAGAAGGTTCTTGAAAAACTGAAAGGTCTCAAGGTGGAGAAGTCACCTGGACCTGATGGTGTACACCCCAAAGTTCTGAAAGAACTGAAGAGACCATGGAAGCATTAGTAACGATCTTTCAAGAATCACTAGGTTCTGGAATGGTTCCGGAACATTGGAAAATTGGAAATGTCACTCCACTCTTCAAGAAGGGAGAGAGACAGAAGAAAGGGAACTAAAGGCCAATTAGACTAACCCCAGTGGTTGGGAAGATACTAGAGTTGGTTATTAAGGATGAGGTCTCAGGGTACTTGGAGGTACTTGATAAAATAGGCTGTACTCAGCACAGTTTCCTCAAGGGAAAATCTTACCTGACAAATCTGTTGGAATTTTTTTGAAGAAATACCACGCAGGATAGACAATAGAGAAGCAGTTGTGTACTCAGGTTTTCAAAAGGCCTTTGACAAGGTGCCACACATGAGGCTGCTTAACAAGCTATGAGCCTGTGGTATTACAGGAAAGATTCTAGCATGAATAAAGCAGTGGCTGATTAGCAGGAGGCAAAGAATGGGAATAAAGGGAGCTTTTTCTGCCTATTACGTAGTGTTCCACAGGGGTCTGCGTTGGGACCAATTCTTTTTATGTTATATGTCAATGATTGGATGATGAAATTGATGGCTTTCTTACAAAGTTTGCAGATGATATGAAGATAGGAAGAAGGGCAGGTAATTTTGAGGAAGCAGAGAGGCTACAGAAGGACTTAGATAGATTAGGAGAATGGGCAAAGAAATGGCAGATGGAATACAGTTGGGGAGTGTATGGTCATGCCAACTGGACTCTCTGACGGTGGAGTCTGAAAAGAGGATGCTGTCCAAGTTGTATCCCATCTTGGACAATGTCTCTCATCCACTACATAATGTACTGGTTGGACACAGGAGTACATTCAGCCAGAGACTCATTCCACTGAGATGCAACACAGAGCATCATAGGAAGTCATTCCTGCCTGTGGCCATCGAACTTTACAACTCCTCCCTTGGAGGGTCAGACACCCTGAGCCAATAGGCTGGTCCTGGACTTATTTCCTGGCATAATTTACATATTACTATTTAACTATTTATGGGTTTTATTACTATTTAATTATTTATGGTGCAACTGTAACGAAAACCAATTTCCCCCGGGATCAATAAAGTATGACTATGACTATGACTATGCACTTTGGCAGAAGAAATGGAAGAGTTGACCATTTTCTAAATGGAGAGAAAATACAAACTGAGGTCCAAAGGGACTTGGGAGTCTTTATGCAGGATTCCCTAAAGGTTAATTTGCAGGTTGAATCTGTGATGAGGAAGGTGAATGCAATGTTAACTTTCATTTCTAGAGGACTGAAATATAAAAGCAAGGAATTAATGTTGAGGCTTTATGAAGCACTGCTGAGGCCTCACTTGGAGTATTGTAAACAGTTTTGGGCCCCTTATCTTAGAAAGGATATGTTGAGACTAGAGAGGGTTCAAAGGAGGTTCACAAAAATGATTCCAGGATTGAATGGCTTGTCATATGAAGAGTGTTTGATGGCTCTGGACCCATATTCACTAGCATTCAGAAGAATGAGGGGCAACCTCATTAAAATCTATCCAATAGTGAAAGGCTTTGATAGAGTGAATGTGGAGAGGATGTTTCTTATGGTGGGAGAGTCTAAGACCAGAGGACACAGCCTCAGAATAAAGGTGCGTCTTTTAGAATGGAGATGAGGAGGAATTTCTGTAGCCAGAGAGTGGTGAATCTGTGGAATTCTTTGCCACAGGCAGCTGTGGAGGCCAAGTCTTTATGTATATTTAAGGCAGAGGTTAATAGACTCCTGATTGGTCAGGGCATGAAGGGAAACAGGGAGAAGGCGGAGATTGGGGCTGAGAGGAAAATTGGATCAGTCCTGAAGAAATTGTAGAGCAGACTCAATGGGCCAAATAGCCTAATTCTGTTCCTATATCTTATGGTCCTGTGTTTCAGCTCATTACTTGTAACTTGTCAAGGTGTGTGATCTTGACTAATCTATAGCAAGGACCTAGACTGGTTTAACAGAATGACTAAGATACCGAGGAGAGAATTAGCCACAATGTGAGGTGTTCCTGGACTGGATGCTCCATCTGTTCTCGAGAGAAAGGAATGAACACTGCAGGCTCCTTAGCGCTGAGGTCCAACAGAAACCCAAGATGTAAAGAACAGACGAGGGGTGGAGAGAGCCTGCTGACAGCCATGATGTGGTGGAAAAGGCTACTGCCACTGTAATGCCCAGGTCTAACCCACAGAGAAGAAGGAATGAAAGCTTCAGAGACCTCCACAGCTGTGACTCCATTCAACAACAACCTATTCAGACTGGTCCTGCTGCCACACCTGACCAACAAGGAGCTGAGAAAACCCGCTTCAGCTTTGTGATTAGGATCCACAACTCCACAACCTCATCACCCATGCATGGGAAAGGGAGAATATTCCAGAGAGTCTCAGAGATGCCATCATTGTGACCATCTTCAATACAGGGGCCTCCCTGACACAGGGAAGGTCACTACCAGGCCTGTTCAGAACTCTCTCCTCCAAGTGGCCAAAGGCTGCTACTGAGGGAACGTGGTCTTCACCATATGATTGAGGAAAGAAGAGTTTGAAGATCAAGACCTCGGACCTGGCACAAATGTCATGGTCTATCGGACTCCAGTGATCCCTGCTCTCCTCTGTGTTTCAGACATGTGGACAACTGACACCAGGTACCTGATGATATGTGACCTCTCTCATTCCAAGGTCCCAGCTCTTGAGACCCAATCAGCTCCACCAAAAGCTTGTCCTGGCCCAACCACATGAAAGGTATGTCCAGGAAAGCACACTGACGCCTTTACTTCCTCAGAAGGCTAAGGAAATTTGCATGTCTCTGATGACTTAACAATCTTGTAAATATCTATCTGAATGCATCACAGCTTAGAATGGCATTTGCTCTTCCTGAGATCAGAAGAAATCATAAAGAGTTGCAGACACAGCCCAGTCCATCAGGCAAAACAGCTTCTGTTCCATTGACTCCATCTACACTTCCCATTGTCTTGGAAAAGCAGCCAACATAATGAAAGACCTCTCCCACCCTGGTCATCCTTTCTTTTTCCCTCTTCGTTTTGGGAGAAAATCCGAAAGTTTGAGAGTACATACCACCAGGCTTCAAGAACAGCTTCTCTCCTGCTGTTATCATACTCTTGAATAGACCTCTCGTATGCTAAAAGATGAACTCTTGATCTTCTGATCAAATGAGTCATGGTCCTTGCAATCTGTTTATTTACCTGTATGACACTTGCTGCATTATATTCTGCATTCTGTTTTGTTCTTATTTCCTTAAAGTACCTCCTGTACCTAATAAAGTAGTTATTGAATGTTGTTTGCAGACTTCCGCTGCTGTAGGTTCAATATTTCACGTGTTCAGAGATGCTCTTCTGCACACCACTGTTGTAACGCGTGGCTATTTGAGTTACTGTCACCTTCCTGTCAGCTTGAACCAGTCTGCCCATTCTCCTCTGACTTCTCTCATTAACAAGGTGTTTTCACCCAAAGAACAGCTCCCCACTGGATGTTTCTGTTTGTTTCCCTTACTATTCTCTGTAAACTCTAGAGACTGGGGTGCGTGAAAATCACAGAAGGTCAGTCGTGTCCAAGATACTCAAACCATCCTGTCTGGTACCAACAATCATACCACAGTCAAAGTCACTTAGATCACATTTCCTCCCCTTCTGATGTTTGGTCTGAACAACAACGGAACCTCTTGACCATATCTCAAACAAGAGAAAACCTGCAGATGCTGGAAATCCAAGCAACACTCACAAAATGCTGGAGAAACTCAGCAGGCCAAGCAGCATTTAGGAAAAGAGTACGGTTGACGTTTCGGGCAGAGCCCCCTGCCTTTTGTATTTGTTGCTCTTGACCATATCTGCATGTTTTTTATGTATTGAGTTGCTGCCACATGATTGGTTGATTAGATATTTGCATTAACAAGCAGGTGTATAGGTATAGCTAATAAAGTGGCCAATGAGTGTATATGGAGTGATTTGCCTTGAATGCACGCAAGACAAAAGCTTTTCACAATATCTTGATACATGTGACAGTATTAATCCAATTCCATTACCAACTGGGCAGCCCAGTTCATTTGCACTCCCAACACCAGACTCAGCCTGGCACTGGAAAGATTGTAGATGGGCAGAAGAAAAGAATCAAGGATATGATCCAAACCCCCGAAGAACCACACAGCCCTCATTGACTCCTGGGAACATCTGGCCAAGACTGCTCACAGTGGAGGAGCAGCCCTCACAGAACACAAGCAGGAAGCACAGGAACAGGCCCTCCAGCCCACAACTGTGTGCCAAACTCATTAAACTAGCAATATAAAGCCTCCTACACTAGTCCACTCTGTTCACTTAACGTACATACCACCAGTCAGGATGCTCTCAATTGTAAAACGCAAACACAAGGAATTCTGCAGATGCTGGAAATTCAAGCAACACACAACAAAGTTGCTGGTGAACACAGCAGGCCAGGCAGCATCTCTAGGAAGAGGTACTGTCGACGTTCTGGGCCGAGACCCTTTGTCAGGACTAACTGAAGGAAGAGCTAGTAAGAGATTTGAAAGTGGGAGGGGGAGGGGGAGATCCGAAATGATAGGAGAAGACAGGAGGGAGAGGGATGGAGCCAAGAGCAGGACAGTTGATTGGCAAAAGGGATATGAGAGGATCACGGGACAGGAGGCCCAGGGAGAAAGAAAAGGGGGAGGGGGGAAAAACCCAGAGGATGGGCAAGGGGTATGGGTTTCCCCCCTCCCATTGTTCTTTCTCCCTGGGCCTCCTGTCCCATGATCCTCTCATATCCCTTTTGCCAATCACCTGTCCAGCTCTTGGCTCCATCCCTCCCCCTCCTGTCTTCTCCTATCATTTTGGATCTCCCCCTCCCCCTCCCACTTTCAAATCTCTTACTAGCTCTTCTTTCAGTTAGTCCCGACGAAGGGTCTCAGCCCGAAACGTCGACTGCACCTCTTCCTAGAGATGCTGCCTGGCCTGCTGCGTTCACCAGCAACTTTGTGTTGCTCTCAATTGTGCCCTTGTAGAAAGTCCTTAGGATTTGGGGATGCATGCCGAACTTCTTCAACCATCTGAGGTGAAAGAGGCGCTGTTGTGCTTTTTCACCACACAGCCGGTATGTACAGACCACGTGAGATCCTCGGTGATGTGTATACCGAGGAACTTGAAGCTGTTCACCCTCTCAACCCCAGATCCATTGAGGTCAATAGGGGTTCGCCTGTCTCCATTCCTCCTGTAGTCCACAACCAGCTCCTTTGTTTTGTAACATTGAGGGAGAGGTTGTTTTCTTGACACCACTGTGTCAGGGTGATGACTTCTTTTCTGTAGGGTGCCTCATTATTTTTGAGATAAGGTCAATCAAGGTAGTATCATCTGCAAATTTAATTAGCAGATTGGAGCTGTGGGTGGTGACACAGCCATGGATGCACAGAGACCAGAGGAGGGACAACCCTGATAAATCTCCCTTCGCAGGCACTCAGACTATCCACCCTGGTGTCTGGGACCTGAAGTGGGCATCATAAATCCAAAATATGCAAGACTTTGCACAGAGTGTGAGCTTGGATCCTTGGACCAGGGATGTGGAGTTTCCCTGCGTCATGTTTTCCTCCAGAGGGCAGTATGCTATAAAAAGTCATTGGAATATTCCAGAATCGTCCAGACATGCAACAGAACCTGATTGGGCAACACCTGTGGAATGTTTAACTGGCTGTGTACAGAGACAGAGTGAACAGCTCTTGTTTCACCGACATCTAGCAGATCATTCCATACATGAGTACATTCAGGGAGGAAAGGGAAACCAGAATGTAAGGTATAGAGTTACGGGGACAGACAAAGTGCAGTGCAGGTAGATAAATGAAGTGCAAGGCTACAACGAGGTAGGTTGAGAGAAAAAGAGTTTATCTTTTACTTACAAGAGATTCATTCAAGAATCTAGTAACCATGGGATAGAAGCTGCCCTTGAAACAGGTAGTACATTCTCTCAACTTTTTGTATGTTTGAAACAGACTTGTCATTTCAGGTCAAAGACCCGCCGGTGGAATTGGGAAAGAGAGTCAAATGAGTTGGTTTTAATTTGCAGCAGGGGTGGGGGAGGGATGAAGCAGACAAAGGGAATGTCTGTGATGGGATGAGGTCAGGTTGTCCAACCCAACTTCGTACTGGTGATTGACCCTAGACGGTTCAGGTCCACACTGCGCTCTGATAACTCACTGCATGTGATCTGATTTATGACTGTTCCTATTTCCCTCTGCAACAATTTACACGGATGATTAATTTCCCAGTATTAGTGAAGCAATTTAAGGACTTGATCTAAAACCCCCTGAATTTTCCACTGGCTTTCAGTTGTGTAACAAGAGTACTTGTGGTCATCATTAGAAAGAATTCCTTTAATAAGTTGAACATATACAGTATGTGTATGAGTCACAGACATGTATAGCAGGGAATGGGCCCTTCAGCCCTTCAGCCCAGTGTACATATCCGCCTGTCCCCTCTAATCCCACTTAACAACTCCCTCAATGCCTTCACCCTTCTAGATGCCTGTCAAATGCTGTAAGAGTCTCTGTCCCCTCCCTCAGGCAGTGTGACCGGACTCCATCCATCCTCTGGGTGAAAACAATTCTTCCCTAAGACCAAAAGATATAGCAGCAGAATTAGGCCATTTGGCCCATCATGTCTGGTCCACCATTGAATCATAGCTGATTTACTTCCCCTGTCAACTCCAAGCTCCTTCCTTCTCCCCATAACATTTGACACTCTTACTAATTAAGTACCTATCAACCTCTGCTTTAAATATACCCACTGACTTGGTCTCTACAGCCACCTGTGGCAATGAATTCCAAACTCTGGCTAAAGGAATTCCTCTTCATCTCTGTTCTAAAGGGATGTCTTAATGAAAGCTGTGCCTTTTGGTAATAGACCCTCCCACAACTGGAAACATCCTCTGCACATCTACTCTATCTAGGCCTTTCATTAGACCTTCCTTATATTACCTCGAAACTCTTACTCCATACCATAAACCTATACATTCTGCTTACAAACATTCTGCTGTGGTCAAAGTTCATTGGTTTATTTTTAAACCAAATACGAGCTTATCTCTTCAAATAAATTGATCTGAATATATTTCAAATGAATGATTATATTGCTCTAGAACCTTGGTTCCCAAAGTGGGTGATATTGCCCCCTTGGGGGCAGTGGGAGCAATAAAGATAAAATGGATGGTGCTTAGTTGCAAGGGAGTGGCTGAGAGATTACAGGCTTAGTTTAAGAAATAAGTTACTTATTATAAGCATTTGATCCTCAGTTCCTCGTAATGAATTACAATGATCATATAATCACCTTATCTCTAGCTAGCCCCTACTCTTTTTAATTTTTCTTGAAGTGTGTTATAGTTGTTGGAAAACAATGTGGCACTTCTGTATTTGGCATATCATGAGAAATCTGGACAGAAGAAATCGTGTTATCTCTGGGCCCGGACTCCACAATATTGCTGTTCACTACTGTAGTGCAGTGTTAGCAGTGATGCAGTTCCTGTGAATCTTTCATTGATTCTATTAAAGTTATTGGATTTATTGAGTATGCCCACAACAAAACAAATCTCAGGGTTGTATATGGTGACATATTTGTACTTTGATAATAAGTTTACTTTGAACTTTGAATTAGGTTATGATGATTAGTGGGATAAAGTTCAGAACCTACTCTTTCAAATGGTCTTAACTGCATTTCTGTGCCCTACGGCCCAATCACAATATCACTGCTCCACTTTATATACTTTCAGGCAGAGAGTCCAGTTTTGCTTGAGCTGTGATGACATTGTAACCTTCCTCTTTATTGATTGCAGTTCTGGAGGTTAAGCTTAAACAGTAGGTGATTGATTGTGGTCGTTAATCGATAACGAAAATGCCAGAAGCAGACCAAACAAAAATAAGAAGTGTAGCTATAGTGTGGAGTATCTGAAATATGGATTTATACTAGCCCAAGCAACCAACAGCTGCTAGTGTGTCTGTTGTGTGAAAAGATTTTTTTCAAGTGAGGTGATGAAACCATCCAGACTCGATGAACATTTGAAGAGAATACACTTTGATAAAGAAAACAAGAACTTGGCTTATTTTCAGCCACTTTGTAAAACTTTTCAGAAACGCAAAACACTTCAAACACATGTTTGCAGCACTTCACAACAAAACAGTGATGGTTTGCATGTTTCATACGACATTTCATTGCTCACCGCTAAATCTGGAAAAACCCATACAACTGGAGAAGAACTGATTCTGTCAGTAGTAAGCGAGGTTTTGCATAAGTCACCAGTCCAAATAATTAAAGCAATTCCGCTCCAGCGACAACTCTGTTCAAAGATGAATAAATGAAATATCTAAGAATGTGGAAGACGCATTGTGCAACATACTTAGGACAACAGAATTTGATCTGCGTCAACTTACAGGCAATGAGTCTTTGCTTCTTGGTTATATTCACTTCATAAAATTTGAAAGCATGGTTCAAAAGTTGTTATTTGCAAGAGGACTGGAAGGGGAGTCAGTACTTTGGGATGTTAAGAAATGTTTCAAAGAGAAGGACATTCCACTCACCAACATTCTTGCTTGTTCAACACATGGGATACCATCAATGACAGGATAGGATGCCACCTTGGAGTTATCACTTCCTTGAATGATGAACAGTTTGCATGCTTGCTGTTGCACACAGAAGTCAGATGGCTCTCAAAAGGAAACTGCCTGAGATGCTTTTACATGCTGTTTGAAGCTGTGATAAAATTCTTTGAAAACTTGAATGCTTCATTCAGTAATCACCACAGGAATATTCGGCGTGGCATTGCTTATTTATTTTAGAATTATTTGCAAAGTTTAATCAAATCAGTCTTCAATTGCAAGAAAATTAAGTGAATCTTATCAAAGTCAAATCAGTCATTTCCACAATTCTGTTTAAGTTAATCCTATTTAAGTGCAACATTGGCTATCGTGACCTTTACATCTGGAAAAGTGAGAACGTTCCATCGAAACATAAAGGTAATTGTGACCATTTTGCTGATAGGAGACAAGTCCAGCTGTGGCTCCGTGCTGTCAGCAGCTCTTTCCCAAATTCTTCCCCATTCCCCTCCTCCCAGTGACTGAACAAATCGCAGTATGAATTCTGTCCACCAGAAGGCAGAGGAGGACAAGGTCTACATCAGCAGCAATAGGAGGAGCAGCAACCACCGTACTGGGCTTTTCTCAACTTCAATGAGGTCTTTGGTGAGCGAGTGGGATGGGGTTTAGGAAAGATCTGTGGGACTCAATCCCCAGACTCAGCTGCTCACATTAAATTCACAATCCAAGCCATGAGGTTGACCAATAGGTCCACTTGCTTTCCAGACCTGATTAAGGGTCTCAGCCCAAAACATCAACTATTCATTTCTCTCCATAGATGCTGCCTGATCCATTGAGTTCTTCCACCATTTTGTGTGCGTGGGTCCATTCTCAGTATAAGTTGATGAAGTCACACGTGGTTGAATGGGCCAGAATGTTAAAAACAAAGGATTAGACATGTGTTGGCAAACTGGATCTAAAATGATCTTGGTGATGGGAGGCAGAGGGTAGTGTTGGAGGGCTGCTCCACTGACTTGAAGATTGTAAACAGTAGTTTACCAGAGAGATCAGTGCTGGAACCTTCATTAACTGTAATTTATGTCGATGACTTCAATATGTTCAATAGGTACATTTAATGTCAGAGAAATGTATAGAATATACATCCTGAAATTCACTTTCTTCACAAACATCCATGAAAACAGAGGAGTGCCCCAAAGAATGAATGACAGTTAAACGTCAGAACCCCAAAGCACCCCCCACTCCCTCTCCCATTCATAAGCAGCAGCAAGGCAATGAATCCCCCCACCAGCAAAAAAGCACCAGTGCCCTCCACCGAGCACTAAAGCATGCAGCAACATTAATAAAGACACAGATTTGCAGTACCTCAAAGACCACTCGTTCACCGGTTATTCGACATACCACAGGCTCTCTCTCTCTCCCTAATAAGGGAAAAAGAGGTGTCCCTGTTTCACAGCAAAAGGGGAGACATAACAAACCACTTGCTGATTTATGATGTTAAAAGTTTGTCGCTCTTTCCAAGCTCTGCGTCCAGTGATTTGGCCCCAGGAAGAGGCAGATCTCCAGACACACAACCCACAGCAGCTAACCCTCTGCTCCTGATGTTCTGTGTTCTCCTGTGATGCTTCAGTCAGGGGCACCAGCCTAGAATCAGCACGTCCCCAGAGCCATGAAAATCCGGAACCCTGAAGGCGCACTAGTCTTCCAGGCTGCGTCCTTGGGGTGTCAAAAAGTAGCCCTGAGAGTGGGTCCCATTCCTGCAAAGAACCAAAGTCACTGTGTAGCTCCAGGTCAGGGTCTTCAAAAGAACCTCGAAAATGGAAAAAAAGGGATATTAAAGATAGAAATAGAGCTGTTTCTGAAGATGCAAACAAAGGAGTTGCTGTTTAGCGCCATCCTGACTTTGCTCCGCCCCTCCAAGTTGGATGAGAATGTCAGTGACTGTGGTCTGGGGTACAGACAGCAAACAAGGTTATTCAAGGATACTGAAGAACATTGATCAACTGTAAAGTTGAGTGGAGTGGCGGCAGATGAAATTTAATTCAGACATGTTTGAGGTAATGCACATTGGGAGGTCAAATTCTGGTGAGACAGACAGAGTAAATGGCAGGGACCTGAGGAGCATCGATGTACAGAGGGACCTTGGGGTGCAAGTTCAGAGCTCCCTGAAAGTGATGACACAAGTGACTCGGAAGTTGAAAAATATTTTTAGTATTCTTGCATTCATAGTACGAGGCATTGACTATAAAGGTTGGGATGTCTTGTTACAGCTGTACGAAATATTGGTTAGGCTGCACGTAGAGCATTGTGTACAACTTGGGTTGCCAAGCTGCCTTACAAGTGGAATGCAGTGACTATAAAGTGAGTGCAGGAAAGTTACCAGGATGTTACGCGGAACATTATAAGGAGAGATTGGACAGGCCGAGCTTATTCACAGTGGAACGTAGGAGTCTGACAAGTGACCAAATGGAGGTTGACCACATGAGAGACATTGACAGGTTAGACAGTCGGAGTCTTTTATCCACAGGCAGGGCATTCTACAATAAAAGGTTACAAACTGTGGTAAGAGTGGAAAAGTTAAAAAGAGATTTGAGGCAATTTAAAGTAAGATTTGAGGGTGGTGAACATTGGGAACATGCGAGCAGAAGAGGTAGTAGATACAGATACAATTACCACATTTAAAGGGTATTTGGCCTAGCACACGAACAGGAAGGGAGTAGAGGGATAAAGAACTTAGAGGGGGAAAGGGATTAGTGTGGCTAAGCATCACCGTCAGCAAGGACAAGGTGGACTGTAGGCCCTGTTTCTGTGCCATCTGCCTCCATGACACTGGTGTGAACAAGGTTACATCTTTGCCCCAACACTTTTCTTAATCTGTCTTTCTGCAATATTGGATTATCACTCCCAATAAGTGTCCTGCAGGAGTGGTTCAAATGGAAAGCTGCTTAATCTGCAGCAACTTCACTCCAGAACCAAGGTCCCCCAGCTATAGGCTGAAGGTGATGCTGGCATTTGGATACATTCCTGGTCCAAGCCATCATTGATCCTGTCATTGAAGCTTACAAGAGAAAGGGCTGTATGCTCAACGTTCATGAGAGAAAGGCCTCCTGCTAACTTGCTGCTGTGGACCATGGTTTCCTCTGACGGTACCAGGGTGAATGTGAGTCATCCTCGATCCCAAGGGCAGACCTGAGGAGTGAAAGAGAAAAAATGCAGAAGAATATAAAACATTGGGTTGACTGGCTCAAATGTAAATTTCTCTTAATTTCTCTGTCTTCCTTGCCATGGCCCTTGCACTTCAGTGACTACCTAAGCTGTACTTTCTCTGTAACTGTAATATTGTGTCCTGCACCCTGGTTTTCCTTTCCATATGCACTGCCTCAACGCACTCATATATGGAATGATCTGTACGGGTGGCACCAAACAAAAGGCTTTCACATGAGGTCAGTACATTTGATAATAATAAACTAATTGTCAATTACATAGCTGGCTCCTCACGATGAAACTGGATTACACATCAGCCCCAACCTCATGCTCCTACAAGCAAGCAGGCAAGTATATTTGGACAGCACTTTTCAAGCACAAGGCAGCTCAAAGTGCTTTACACAGAACAAAATATATAAATCAAACATCAAATTTCAGACAATATACAAGAGAATAAAATCACGCAAAAAATAGATATGATAAATAGATGTTAAAGTGCAGGAGATTCTAATTAAAAGCTACAGCAAAAAGACAAGCCTTAAGCCCCGATTTAAAAGGGCTTAAAGTTGGGGCAGATTTCAGATCCTCTGGAAGGTAATTCTAGATATGTGGGGCATAGTAACTAAAAGCTGCTTCACCATGTTTAGTTTTGACCCTGGGGACAGTAAGCAGACCCTCCCCAGATGACCTGAGAGCCCAGGTTCATAATGCAGCAGGAATTTGGAGATGTATTTTGGCTCTAGATCATTCAGTGCTTTATAAAGCAGTGGTAATGTTTTAAAGTCAATCCTCTGATGTACCGGAAGCCAGTGTGGTGATCTGAGAACTGGAGTGATGTGTCTACTTTCTAGGTCTCAGTGAGGACTCTAGCAGTGGTGTTCTGAATGAGCTGCAGCTGTCTGAGGGATTTTTTACAGAGGCCTGTGAAAACGCCTTTACAGTAGTCAAGCCTACTAAAAATAAATACATGGACAAGTTTTTCTAGATCTTGCTGAGACATAAGCCCTTTAAATCTAGCCATATTTTTAAGATGGCTGACTTCATAATTGTTTTTAATTTGGCAGTTAAAATTTAAGTCTGAGTCCATCACAACACCAAGGTTTCTGGCTTGGTTTAAATTGTCTGTAACAACAGGGATCCTAAGCGAGCACTGACTTGTAATTGTTTTTTTTCGCACTGAAATTAATTATTTCAGTTTTCTCTTTGTTTAACTGGAGGAAATATTGGCTGGGTTGTTGAATACAGTATTTTAGTGATTGTATGGGCAATGAGAGCCCTGGAGGTGATGCTGCGGCCAAGTTGTTAAATTCTAAACAGTGACTGGAAAAAATCTTCACAAACTGAAGGAGATACGAGATGGGCAAGATGAGAAAAACTAAACCTGAAATATTCCTTTGGCCTAGGCAGTGACTGCGTGCAGGAAGCATAGGTTCAAGCTCAAAATTGAACTTTAGTAGGGACACAAAGTGCTTTGTAAAACCTGGGCTAATTAATTAGTATCGCCATCATGGTAATATGATTTGTAAGCAGTGTAAGAAAAAATGTGTTTGTTTTCAGAATAAGTCCTTCCATTCTAGATCATCTGAGATGTTCTCCTTTTTCAGGCAAGAGGGTGTCCATTCCACCACCATCGATGCTGCTCTTCGCGGCATCTCCTCCATCTGCCCTCACCCCATTCTCCCACTGTAATAACAGGGATAGGGTTCCCCTGATCCTAATGTACCATTTCATGAGCCTCTGCTTCTAGTGCATCGTTTTAGACCATAAGATATAGGAGCAGAATTGGGCCATTTGGCCCAATTCCTTGTCACTGTTACTATCTCTCCAGCATTGTTTTCCAGTGGTCGAATATCCACCGTCACCTCTCTTTTACACTTTATGTATCAGAAGAAATGTTTGGTGTCCTCTTTAATATTACTAGCTAGCTTATGTTTATATTCCATCTTTACCTTCTTAAAGATTTTTTTAGTTGCCTTCTGTTGTTTTTTAAAAGCTTCCTAATCCTCCAACATCCCATTAATTTATACTCTATTATATGTCCTCTCTTTGGCTTTTATGTTGGCTTTGACTTCTCTTGTCAGCCACAGTTATGTCATCTTCCCTTTAGAATATTGTTCCTCTTTGGGATGTATATATCCTGTGCCTTCCAAATTGCTTCCAGAAATTCCAGCCTTTGTTATTCTGTCATCATCCCTACCAGTGTTCTTTTCCAATCAATTCTGTCCAAATCCTCTCTCATGCCTCTGTAATTCCCTTTACTCCACTGATAAGATCTCAGACAAAGGTGTACTGATACATCTGACTTTAGCTTCTCCTTCTCAAATTCCAGGGTGAATTCTATCATACTCTGATCACTTTCCCCTTAAATTCTCTCATCGATTCTGGTTTATTGCACAACACCCAATCCAGAATAGCTGGTTCTCTAGTGGGCTCAAGCATGAGCTGCTCTCAAAAGCCATTTCGTAGGCACTCTAGAAATTCCCTGTCCTGTAATCCAGCACCAACCTGGTTTTCCCAATCTACCTGCATATTGAAGTCCCCTGTGACTGTTATAATATTGCTCTTTTGGCATGCATTTTCTATCTCCCATTGTAATTTGTAGGCCACATCCTTACTACTGTTTGGGGGTCTGTGTACAACTTCCATCAGGGTCTTATTACTCTTGCAGTTCCTTAGCTCTATCCACAATGATTAACACCTTCCAACCCTATGTCACCTCTTTCTAATGATATGATTTCATTTAGTTGCACCATGCTCAACCTTTTGATTCCTGACTTTGTCTGAGGTCTTACCAATGTCTGCCTGCACAACCTTTCCACTAACTGTTCTGGCACTCTGGTTCCCACATCCCTGCAACTCTAGTTTAAACCCCTCTGTGCAGCATTAACAAACCTTCCTGCCAGGATACTGGACCTGTCCAGTTCAGATGCAAACCGTCCCTTCTGTACTGGTCCCACCTTCCCTGAAGACAGCCCAATGATCCAAAAATCTTATGCCCTCCTTCCAACACCAACTTCTTAGCCATGTATTAAACTGCATAATCTTCCTAGTGCTCATCTCACTAGCACGTGGCATGGGTAGCAATCCTGAGTTCACAACCCTGAAGGTGCTGCCCTTTAACTTAGCACCTAACTCCCTGAGCTCCCTATGCGGAACCTCGTCACTAGTCCTACCCCTGTCATTGATATCGACATGAACCATGACCTCTGCTGTGCACCCTCCCACTTAAGGATGCTGAAGACTCAATCTGAGATATCCCAGACCCTGGCACCCGGGAGGCAACAAACCATCTGGGAATCTCATTCTCGCCCGCAGAACCTCCCCTAATGAATCCCCTATCACCACAACGTGCCTCTTCTTTTCCCTTCCCTTCTGAATCACAGAAGCAGACTCAGTGCCATTGACCCAACCACTGTGTCTTTCCTCTGAGATCATCCCCCCACAGCATCCAAAGTGTACCTGTTGTATACCTGTTGCTGAGGGAGAAGGCCACAAGGGTGTGCTGACTAGCTCCTTAAACCCTTTCCCTTTCCTGACTGTCACCCAGTTTCCTGTATCCTGCACCCTGGGTGTAACTACCTCGCTCTCTGTCCTATCTATCACTCCTTCAGCCTCCAGAATGAGCTGGAGTTCATCCAGTTCCAACTCCAACTCTTTGACATGGTTTGTTAGAAGCTGCAGCTGGATGCACTTCTCGCAGTTGTAGTGGTCAGGGCTACTGGTGATCTCCCTGCCTTCCCATATCCCGCAAGAGGAGCATTGCACATCTCTACTGTCCTAGCTGAGCAGATGAATTGGATTGACTTTATTTCTTACATCCATCACATACATGAGGAGTAAAAATCTTTACGTTACATCTCCGTCTAATATGCAATGTGCAATCATAGTAATTTATAATAATTTATAATAAATAGAGCAGTCAATGTAACATAGAAATACACTCAAATCAACATGAGTTAGTCAGTCTGATGGCCTGCTGGAAGAAGCTGTCCTGTCATATGCTGCAGTACTGTTTCCCAGACGGTAGCAGCTGGAACAGTTTGTGGTTGGGGTGACTTGGGTCCCCAATGATCCTTCAGGTCCTTTTTACACACTTGTCTCTGTAAATGTCCTGAATCATGGGAAGTTCACATCTACAGATGCGCTGGGCTGTCCACACCACTCTCTGCGGAGTCCTGCGATTGAGAGAAGTACAGTTCCCATAAAAGACAGTGATGCAGCCAGTCAGGATGCTCTCAATTGTGCCCATGTAGAAAGTTCTTAGGATTTGGGGGCCCATACCAAACTTCCTCAACTGTCTGAGGTGAAAGAGGTGCTGTATAGATCACGTGAGGTCCTCGGTGGTGTAGATGCCGAGGAACTTAAAGCTGTTTTCCCTCTCAAACTCAGGATCATTGATGTCTATAGGGGTTAGCCTGACTCCATTCCTCCTGTAGTCCACAACCAGATCCTTTGTTTTTGTGACATTGAGGGAGAGGTTATTTTCTTGACACAACCACAGAGAGGTGATGTAAAGAAGAGAATGAAAAACAACTTTTGCTTTTCTTTCCTTTGCATTCTCTGAGTGAAGCCTTGAAAAGTTGAAGCCTTAAGGTTACCTCTCTGACTAGCCTGCTGTGCTTTCCCTTGTCTTCCTTTAATTTGCTTTTACTAATCAATCCCAAATGCCAGTTGGCTGCTGTGCAAAGCTCTATTACGTTGCCGCAAACTGCTCCTGCCATTTATCCTTGAGCAGTGGACCTGACTGAGGTCCTCACCTCTCCAGACTTCCAATGTCCAGACTGACCACTGGTCAAAGTTCTATTTTCCACAACTCTGTCTTCTACAATGGTTACTATTTCCTTTCCCACCTCCCACTGTTCATCTCTGCAGAGATCGGTCTCTACTTGTCTCATTTGTTCACACGTCATTTCCCACTGATCTCTCTCCTGCAAGTGGGACGTCCTATACCTCCTCCCTCACCTCCATTCAGAGTCCCAAACAGCCCTTCCAGGTGAGATGACACCACACACACAAGTCTGTCAGGATCATATTGTATCTGGTGCTCCCGGTGTGGCCTCCTCTGCAGCGGTGAGACCGGATATGGAGTGGGAGAATAGCTTTGTTAAACACCTTTGCTTATCCATTAAAAAAGCAGGATTTCCCAGTGGCCACCCATTTGAATTCGACTTCCTATTCCCATTCTGACATGTCAGCCCAAAGCCTCCTGTGCTGCCACTAGGTTGGAGGAGCCATGCCGTACATTAAACCATAAGACATGGGAGCAGAATTAGGCCATTCAGCCCACTGAGTCTGCTCCGCCTTTCCATCATGGCTGAAATATTATCCCTCTCAACCCTTTCCCCTGCCTTTTCTTAGTAACCCTTGACACCCAGTGTAATCAAGAACCCATCAACCTCCATATAAAATCTACTCAATGAATTGGCTTTCACAGCTGTCCATGGCAATGAATTCCACAGACTCATCATCTTCCGGCCAAAGAAATTCCTCCTCATCGCTGTTCTAAATGGATGTCCTTCTATTCTGAGGCTGTTCCCTCTGGTCCTAGACTCCCCCCCTATGGGAAAGAATCCTCTCCACATCCACTCTGTATAGGCCTTTCAATATTCAATAGGTTTCAGTGAGATTCCCCCCTCGATCTTCTGAACTTCAGCAAGTACGGACCATTTCATTTCTGGATTATTTCTTATAACTAAAGGTTACTTTGGACCCTCTCCAATGGCAGTACATCTTTTCATAGGTAAGGGGCCCAAAACTGCTCACAATACTCCAAATGCAGTCTGGCCAATGCCTTATAAAGCCTCAGCATTACATTCTGCTCTTTTATTCTAATCCCCTCAAAATGAATACCAACATTGCATTTGCCTTCCTTACCAGCAATTCAACCTGCAAGTTAACATGTGGGGAATCCAGCACAAGGGCTCCCAAGTCCTGTGAATTTTCTCCTCATTTAGAACACATCCCCCCCTTCCTCCCTTCCCTCCCCATAACGTTTAACCCCTGCTAATACTGGGCAGCACACTGTGAGGACTACGATGTTATCAGTGACTTGTAAACCACACACCAAACTGTGACTTTACTGTTGCTGGCAACTTCAACCATGCTAACTTAAAAAGTCTTGCCTAAGTTCTATCAGCACTTTGACTTTGTTACGAGAGGTGAGAAAACATTAGATCTGGTTTCTACCAATATCCCTGGTACATACAAAGCTGCTCCTCATCCTTACGTCGGATTCTTTGATCAGTTATCTGTTATGCTAATTCCTACATAATGACCATTGAGTAAGCTTGTCAGACCAGTTCGAATTGAGCTAAAGACCTGGCCAGAAGGAGCAAGCTCAGCATTATAGGACTGTTCTGGAAACACGTTCAGGGAGGAGGCTGCCTACGACCATCACATTAACATCCATGAATATGCGAAATCTGTGGCTGGCTACATAGAGAAGTGCACTGAGGATATCGTTGTTATTAAACACACCTATGTGAGGGCAAATCAGAAGCCATGTTTGACAACAGAGATCCAAGCACGGCTGAGGGATCGGGGTGCTACTTTCAGACCGGGGGATAAGACGGCTCTCAAGTTAGTAAAAGCTGCGCTTTCTCACGTCACAAGGAAGGCAAAACAGGAAATATTCACAGACAATATACAGTCATGCAAAAATTTAGGCATCCCTGGTCAAAATTTCTGTTACTGTGAATAGCTAAGCGAGTAAAAGATGAACTGATTTCCAAAAGGCATAAAGTTAAAGATGACATATTTCTTTAATATTTTAAGCAAGAAAACTTTTTTATTTCCATCTTTTACAGTTTCAAAATAACCAAAAAGGAAAAGGTTTGGGCACCCTCCATGGTCAGTACTTAGTAACACCCCCTTTGGCAAGTATCACAGCTTGTAAACGCTTTTTGTAGCCAGCTAAGAGTCTTTCAATTCTTGTTCGGGGGATTTTCGCCCATTCTTCCTTGCAAAAGGCTTCTAGTTCTGTGAGATTCTTGGGCCATCTTGCATGCACTGCTCTCTTCAGGTCTATCCACAGATTCTCGATGATGTTTAGGTCAGGGGACTGTGAGGGCCATGGCAAAACCTTCAGCTTGTGCTTCTTGAGGTAATCCATCGTGGATTTTGAGGTGTGTTTAGGTTCATTATCCTGTTGTAGAAGCCATCCTCTTTTCATCTTCAAAGTTGCTGGTGAATGCAGCAGGCCAGGCAGCATCTCTAGGAAGAGGTACAGTCGACATTTCAGGCTGAGACCCCCCCGTCAGGACTAGTTAGATTAGTTAGTCCTGACGGGGGGTCGCGGCCTGAAACGTCGACTGTACCTCTTCCTAGAGATGCTGCCTGGCCTGCTGCGTTCACCAGCAACTTTGATGTGTGTTGCTTGAATTTCCAGCATCTGCAGAATTCCTGTTGTTTGCTCTTTTCATCTTCAGCTTTTTTTTTTACAGACGGTGTGATGTTTGCTTCCAGAATTTGCTGGTATTTAATTGAATTCATTCTTCCCTCTACCAGTGAAACGTTCCCCGTGCCACTGGCTGCAACACAAGCCCAAAGCATGATTGATCCACCCCCGTGCTTAACAGCTGGAGAGGAGTTCTTTTCATGAAATTCTGCGCCCTTTTTTCTCCAAACATACCTTTGCTCATTGTGGCCAAAAAGTTCTAATTTAACTTCATCAGTCCACAGGACTTGTTTCCAAAATGCATCAGGCTTGTTTAGATGTTCCTTTAAACCTTTTGAATAGAACTTTTACTGAGTACTGCCATGCAGGGTGCCCAAACTTTTGCTTTGGGCCCTTTTCCTTTTTTGTTATTTTGAAACTGTAAAAGATGGAAATAAAAAAGTTTTCTTGCTTAAAATATTAAAGAAATGTGTCATCTTTAACTTTATGCCTTTTGGAAATCAGTTCATCTTTTACTTGCTAAGTTATTCAGAGTAACAGAGATTTTGACCGGGGTGCCCAAACTTTTGCATGCCACTGTACAGCCATTTCTCTGACACCAGAGACACGAGGCACATGTGGAAGGGAATCCTACAAAAAGTAGTGGATACAGCTGTCACAGGAAAGCAGCACCCATCATTCGGGATCCCCACCAGCCAGGACATACTCCCTCCTCGCTGCTGCCATCAGGAAGGACGTACAGGAGTCTCAGGACCCACACCACCGGGTTCAGGAACAGTTATTACCCCTCAACCATCAGGCTCTTGAACCAGTGGGAATAACTTCACTCAGCTTCACTTGCCCCATCACCGAACTGTACTCACAACCCATGGACTCACTTTCAAGGACACTTCACCTCATGTTCTCGATATTTATTGCTTATTTACTTATTATTATTATTTCCTTCTTTTTGTATTTGCACAGTTTGTTTTCTTTTGCATGTGGGTTGAATGTCCAAGCTGGTGTGGCCTTTCACTGATTCTGTTTTGGAGTTATTGAGTATGTCTGCAGGAAAACGAATCTCAGGGCTGTATACGGTGATATATGTCTACTTTGATAATAAATCTACTTTGACTTTGACTTTGACCATACCCGACTGCAAGTCCACCTTGTGCATCAATGACAGTGCCATCTCTCTTCCTGATAGGCTGAATGTCTTTTACACACGGTTCAGTGCACAGAATGCTGAGTCAGCAAGGAAGGTCCCTCTTTCTCCTGCCAGGAACAATGTCTGGCCACAGCTGATGTGAGGAAGACCTTATAGATGTTGATAAATTCATGGGTGGCCTAGATAAGATGGATGGTCATAGTCTTTTCCCCAGCGTAGGGGAGTCAAGTCAAGTCACTTTTTATTGTCATTTCGACCATAACTGCTGGTACAGTACACAGTAAAAATGAGACAATGTTTTTCAGGACCATGGTGCTACATGAAACAATACAAAATCTACACTGAGCTACGTAAAACAACACAAAAACCACACTGGACTACAAGACCTACCCAGGACTGCATAAAGTGCACAAAACAGTGCAGGCTTTACAATAAATAATAAACAAGACAATAGGCACAGTAGAGGGCAGTAGGTTGGTGTCAGTCCAGGCTCTGGGTATTGAGGAGTCTGATGACTTGGGGGAAGAAACTGTTACATAGTCTGGTCGTGAGAGCCCGAATACTTCGGTGCCTTTTGTCAGATGGCAGGAGGGAGAAGAGTTTGTATGAGGGGTGCGTGGGGTCCTTCATAGTGCTGTTTGCTTTGTGGATGTAGCCTGTGGTGTAAATGTCTGAAATGGCAGGAAGAGAGACCCCGATGATCTTCTCAGCTGACCTCACTATCCGCTGCAGGGTCTTGCAATCCGAGATGGTGCAATTTCTGAACCAGGCCGTGATGCAGCTGCTCAGGATGCTCTCAATACAACCTCTGTAGAATGTGGTGAGGATGGGGAGTGGGAGATGGACTTTTCTCAGCCTTCGCAGAAAGTAGAGACGCTGCTGGGCTTTCTTTGCTATGGAGCTGGTGTTGAGGGACCAGGTGAGATTCTCTGCCAGGTGAACACCAAGAAATTTGGTTCTCTTAACGATCTCTACGGAGGAGTCGTCGATGTTCAGCGGAGAGTGGTTGCTCCGTGTCCTCCTGAAGTCAATAACCATCTCTTTTGTTTTGTTCACATTCAGAGACAGGTTGTTGGCTCTGCACCAGTCCGTTAGCCCCTGCACCTCCTCTCTATATGCTGACTCATCATTCTTGCTGATGAGACCCACCACGGTCGTTTCATCGGCGAACCTGATGATGTGGTTCGAGCTGTGTGTTGCTGCACGGTCGTCGGTCAGCAGAGAGAACAGCAGTGGACTGAGCACACAGCCCTGGGGGGCCCCCGTGCTCAGTGTGATGGTGTTGGAGATGCTGCTTCCAATCCAGACTGACTGAGGTCTCCCAGTCAGGAAGTCCAGGATCCAGTTGCAGAGGGATATGTTCGGGCCCAGTAGGTTCAGCTTTCCAATCAGTTTCTGAGGAATGATTGTGTTGAATGCTGAACTGAAGTCTATGAACAGCATTCGAATGTACAACTAGAGCACATGGGTTTAAGGTGAGAGTGGAAATATTTAAAAGAGATCTGAGGGGTAAGTTTTCCACACAGAGGGTGGTGGGTATATGGAATGAGGTAGAGATGGATACAATTACAATGTTTAAAAGATATCGGATAGGTACATGGATGTAAAGATTTAGCGGGATATCAGTCAAACACTGACAAATGGGACTAGTATAGACAGGCACCTTGGTCAAAATGGATGAGCTGAGCCAAAGGGTCAGGGTCCATGCTGTATAACTCTGACTGTATGAATCTATCGGTATCTCCAGGTGTTGGTATCATGTAGCTTGGTTTTACCAGGCATAGGCATGTCATGGTCTGGTCCGTGGTCCGCATTCCGGTTCATGGTCCGGTCCATCAATCCTTTTTCCAGGTTTTCTGGTTTTCCCCAGGTTCTGTTGGGCTCCTTATTTGAGGCACCTGATTCTAGTTTTGGGCTGGCTACATAAATAGGTTGGGATGGAGCTTTGGGCTGCTGGACTGTTCCCTTCCTCTCCATCTGAATCCTTGGCAGTTTATCTCAACAGTTACTTTGGCACTAACCTTCACCTGCTACCTCGCCTGCGTCCTCACCTGTATTGCTGTCTAGTTCAAGTGTTGGAGTGAGACCGGAGCCTTGCCACGCCAACATAAGGAACTATCTATTGTTGAGTTTGGAACTGTTTCTTTGTGTCCCTGTGTTTAGTGTCTGTGTCAAAGAAGAGTCCTGGCCCTAGGTCCTGTTCCCAAGGAGGGGTCCTGACTCCATGTAGATCCCTGGCCCTAAGTCCTGTGTTTCCCAAGGAGGGGTCCTGACTCTGTGTTCCCTGTTCCTGTGCTCAAATCCAAGGCTCTGTGTTCCTGTATAAGTCCAGGTGCTATGTTCCAGCCCAGTCCAAGTCTGAGCTTTGTGTCCTTGCCCAGCCCAGGAGTATACTGCCCAGCTAGTGCTGGAGATTCCTCGTCCTATGCTGGATTGTCCCCATCTGAATCCTCAGCAGTTTACCTTGGCAGTTTATTTTGACAGTCATCCTAGCCCTGCGCTCCAAGTAGGGGTCCTGGCCCTGTACCCAAGTGCCTAACTAAGCTGAGTCCAAGAGCCGAGCCAAATCTAGTTCAAGAGCCACGCCCAACCCTGGAGTTCCCTTGCCCAGCCCAAGCCACATCCAAGAACCTTGTCCTGTCCAAGTCAAGGCTTCGTGTTCTCATCCATGTGCCTCGTCCTGTGCAGGAGTTCCACGTCCTGTCCTTGCCAAGATCTTAGTCCCGAGTCCTAGCCTAGACCCAGGTTCTGAGTCCCAACCAAGACCCAGGTTCCGAGTACTTGTCCAGGCTCTGGTTCCGGAGTTCTGGGTTCCTAGTCCAGGCTCCTTGTTCCTAGTTCCACGTCCGGGTCCCGTGTTTCTAGCCCAAGTCCTAGTCCAGGCCCTGAATCCTAGTCTCATCCAGGGCCTGTGTCAATGTCCAGCGTCGTTTCTTCCTGACTCCCCTTGCTTTGTTGCCAAACCTAATCCTATTCCTAGAACTGCAGTGTCTCTGTCTTGCATGGGTCCGCTCCCAGTGCCCCCCTGTAACAGGGCATCTCCAAGTATTAGTGTTTGTAGCTATTGGCATCAGCAGGCATTGGCACTGTTAGATATTGGCATCTGTGTTGGTGGCTGTGTCAGTACCTCCAGTTGAACTTTGTCTTTTTGTGTGTTTTCCCCCTAGCTGTCAGTCTGTGGTTTTGTATTGCCATGTGCTCCTGTCCCCGCTCCTGCTCTACTCCGACTGCTGTATTACTGAGACACCTGTATTACAAGTGTCTCTCACCTGCTTCTCATTATTACCTGTATTGCTGCCACACCTGTCTCATTGTGCTCCACCTATCATCTGCCTCTCTGTTTACTGCTCAGTGTATTTCAGTCCTGTGTTTTCACCTGTTTGTTGCCAGATTGTGCCAGTGAATTTTCCTGAGCCTTTCCAGCATTCATATCTGTACTCTATCTGTCTGAATATCGACTCTGCCTATTTCCCGATTCTGGTTTTTGGATTCCTCTGGAATTTTGGATCGCCACCTGAACTTTGACGCCGACTTTGATGCCCCTCTGGATTTTTTACTCAGTAAGTATCACAGTGTGCACAGTACTCGGTCTGCGATTGAGTCCCTGCTTCAGCGCCCTGACAGGCTGCCTGTGAGATGAATCTCAAGGTTGCATAATGTACACATACATTGATAATAAATGTACTTTGAACTTTGATTAGACATTTTCAATAACGAGCAGGTGTACTGGTGTAACCTAATAAAATGGCCACTAAGAGTCTAGTGTAGCAGTCAATGCAACGCCTTGCAGCACCAGTGATCACCAATTGAAGTCCAATTCCTGCTGCTGTCTGTACATTCTCCCCGTGACCGCATGGGGTTTCCTCCGGGGACTTTAGTGCCCTCCCACATGTCAAAGGTGTATGGGTTCGTAGGTTAGTAAGATATGGGCATGCTATGCTGGTGCTGGGAACATGGTGACACTTGCTGACTACCCCCAGCACAGCCTCGGATTGTTTTGGTCATTAACACAAACGATGCATTTCACTGTATGTTTCCACGTGCATATGACCAATAAAGCTAATCTTTAGTTTTTAATCATTCACTGTGTACTGATATCACCAGACAGTGACATCTCCAGAAAACAGAATCATCGGCTATCACTGACTTTTGACATCAATAGGCATTGAGTATACCCTGCAAGAAAACACTATGTGCTTTCTGGCTGTTTCAGGTATGGGTTTCTCCAAGACTGACATCACCCCCACACACAACACCAGGTAATGGCAGTCAGAAACTGGAACCTCCATATTTTGGTATCTTCAGGTATTGGCCTCACTCTGGGTGTGGCTGAAGACCAGATGTCATGTTTCTCAATTGGGGGTCTGGGGGAACACTCTTAGATAGGTAGACACTTGCGTAAGCCCAACACCACCCTGCTGACCAACATGTTTTTGGAAATGCTATCCCGTGAAAGGGACAGTCTGATGAATTGCAACATGGTCTGGCACCCTTACAATTAAAGAACCGTAGCCTGACAAGAAAACAGATGTGTCTTGTCTACCCCATCCTGGAATGTCAACTGTAAGGGATGCTGAAACTTAATGGCCCAGGTCTGAGTTAGGATAAAACAGGAAAGGAACAGATGTATCTTGTTCAGACAGTAGTTGGACAAATGGCTTCAAAGCCATGGGAATTCTGGGCAGGGATAAGGACAAAATAAGCCTCGAAGATTGTATTGTATGAAAGAAGGGCAATCACAATATTGGTAATGACAACCCTGATTTTGATTTCAAAAATAATGATAAGGGAGTCAATGGAATGACTTTAATTTGCAGCATAATTGGGAAGAAGAAGAAGAAGAATAGCCCTTAACTTGGCAGTGGAGTTATCGAGGCACCATCATGATGGTGTTTCTGTAGCAAGCTATTCTTGTTTTTACAAGGCCGAGTTGCTAGCTTGACGCTCAACCCGACTTGGATTCAAACTTGAGAACCTTTGCTCCACAGTCCGCTGCTGATATTATTGTGCCACTGTGACGGGGTCCTGAATTACCCCTATGAACTGTGCTTTTGAAAAGAGAGAGAGATGTTCAACACAGACACCTTGTTAAAAAAGAGAGAGGCGAAGACTGCTTTGAGATGGTGTTATGGTTTTTCGGCAGCATGTTTACACTTTTGCAAGGACACTAGCAGCTTCCAAATTCTTACAGAGAGAGAAGGGAGGAGCTGCTTGATGGACAGTTGGTGTTCTGCACGGTGAGATAGGAGGTCAGCTGTTAGACCTACAGACACATGGTTTTGGACACTAAATGAGCTTTGTTGAGTCCACAGAAAAGGTGGTTTTGAAGGATTGATCAGGCGGACCGATCAGTGGCTCTTGCAGTGCGAAAAGGGTGTGACCAGTGGGGAGTTATTCGTGTCTGACCCTTGCCTGGGTTGATAATTCCACCACAGAAGAACAGTCCCCTTTGTGGTCACAGTCGGTGACTTGTAAAGGATTTCGGAGGACAATGGGAAGATCGACGGCATCAGCTCACCTGAAGACTCAAATCTCTCCCTCTCTCCCTCTCTCTCTCTATCACTACTCAACTAAATACCACGAACTGAACTGAACTTTACTCATCATTGTAAGACTATCTATTTACCCCTAGACTTGAAGAAGCTTGGTTTTCATATATTTCAACACATAATCATTGCTAACCTGTTTGATATATCTGCAGTTATATTACTGTATTGTGTAGTTACTAATAAATACCATTAGTTAATAGCAATACTGGATTCCAAAATGTTTTCCATTTCTGCTGGTTCTTTAACCCATCACGGGGTACGTGACACCACCAAGCGGGACAGCATAATTGGGATATGAAAGTTAAATCTAAAAGATAATATAGAAAGGAGAATACAGGTGTTGTGTTTTGTAACTTCAAAACATTAAACTAATTCAAAGGAAGACATGGAATCCCAAAATGAGGGTCTAACTTGGTGCTTTCTTTAAGCGAGGCGTGCATGTGGTAACATGATGATATTTGCAATTCACATAGTTATACACTTAACGTGTAATGAATTATTTAAACAAACAAGAATGCTTAATCAGCCTATATATATACATATATATATATATATATACACACAAGATTATTAAATACCAAATGCACAATAGTTGGCACAGTGGTTAGAGTTGTTGCTTCATAGCTCCAGAGACCTGGGTACAAACTTGACCTCTGGTGCTGTTTGCATGGAGCTTGTATGTCCTCCTGGTGACCATGTGGGCTCCAGGTATTGGAATTACCAGGTACTAGTATCACCAGGTACGTACTACAATCTCTAGGTACTGGTAGAACCAAATACTGATATCACTAGGTATTGGCATATACTGGAGGCATACAGCAGGCCCTGACACTGCTTTATGCTCTTGATGAGCCTTATAGATGGTAGAAAGGCATTAGAGTGCCAGGAAGTGAGAACCCAACCTCTGACTGACCATTGTAGCTATGTGGCTGGTCTGGTGGAGTTTGTGGTCACTACCGACCTGGTGAGAAGGTGCCACCGAATACAAGGCAGATGCTTCCATTGCCAGGCTCCTGGTGGAATACTTCCATTCCCTGGATAAGAGTATTCCCACCATTCTCAAGAGGTCTAAAACTTTGCAGGACAAATCAGCTCGCATCCACCTCCCTGAATGTTCACCTGCTCCACCAACGTAGGCACTTGTTCAGGCTGCTCCCAAATCCCCACCTCCACCACTACCGAGGACAAGGGCAGAAGATGTAGGGGAACACCACCCTGATTTGGAAATAAACCACCTGTCCGTCATGGTGGTAAGGTGTGAATCCTGGAACTCTTTCCATGGGCACACCTCCCCTTGGAGTGGATTATGTCACCCACTCATGGGCAGTCAGGGATGGGCCATAAATATAGGGTTTGCTTCCCACATCCAGAGTAAATAAAAAACAACATTCTTCTCATTCCTAGCTGCTTAGATTTCAGAATCATCAATGAAGGAACATAGAAACATTAGAAAACCTACAGCACAATACAGGCCCTTTGGCCCACAATGCTGTGCCAAACTTGTCCCTACCCTAGAACTACTAAGGCTTACCCATAACCCTCTATTTTTCTAAGCTCCATGTACCTATCCAGGAGTCTCTTAAAAGACCCTATCATTTCAGCCTCCACCACCGGCAGCCCATTCCATGCAATCACTACTCTCTGCATAATAAACTTACCCCAGACATCTCCTCTGTACCTAGTTCCAAGCACCCTAAAACAATGCCCTCTCATGCTAGCCATTTCAGCCCTGGGTAAAAGCCTCTGACTATCCACACGATCAATGCCTCTCATTATCTTGTACACCTTTATCAGGTCACCTCTCATCCTCTGTCGCTCCAAGGAGAAAAGGCTGAGTTCACTCAACCTATTCTCATAAGGCATGTTCCCCAATCCAGGTAACATCCTTGTAAATCTCCTCTGCACCCTTTCTATGGTTTCCACATCCTTCCTGTAGTGAGGTGACCAGAATTGACCAGGGTCCTATATAGCTGCAACATTACCTCTGAGCTCTTAAACTCAATCCCACGTTGATGAAGGCCAATGCACCATATACCTTCTTAACCACAGAGTCAACCTGCACAGCAGCTTTGAGTGTCCTAAGGACTCGGACTCCAAGATCCCTCTGATCTTCCACACTGCCAAGAGTCTTAACCATTAATAACCATCATATTTGACCTACCAAAATGAACCACTTCACACTTAACTGAGTTGGACTCCATCTGCCACTTCTCAGCCCAGTTTTGCATCCTATCAATGTCTCGCTGTAACCTCTGACAGCCCTCCACACTATCCACAACACCCCCAACCTTTGTGCAATCAGCATATTTACTAACCCATCCCTCCACTTCCTCAACCAGGTCATTTAGAAAAATCACAAAGAGTAAGGGTCCCAGAACAGATCCCTGAGGCACACCACTGGTCACCAGCCTCCATGCAGAATATGATCCATCTACAACCACTCTTTGCCTTCTGTGGGCAAGCCAGTTCTGGATTCACAAAGCGATGTCCCCTTGGATCCTATGCCTCCTTACTTTCTCAATAGGTCCTGGATGGGGTACCTTATGAAATCCATATACACTACATCTACTACTCTTCCTTCATCAATGTGTTTGTTTAGTCACATCCTCAAAAAATTCAATCAGGCTCGTAAGGCATGACCTGCCTTTGACAAAGCCATGCTGACTATTCCTAGTCATATTATGCCTCTCCAAATGTTCATAAATCCTGCCTCTCAGGATCTTCTCCATCAACTTACCAACCACTGAAGTAAGACTCACTGGCCTATAATTTCCTGGGCTAACTCTACTCCCTTTCTTGAATAAGGGAACAACATCCACAACCCTACAAATCTCTGGAACCTCTCCCATCCTCATTAATGATGCAAAGATCATTGGCAGAGGCTCAGCAATCTCCTCCCTTGCTTCCCACGGTAGCCTGGGGTACACCCCGTCCAGTACTGGTGACTTATCCAACTTGATGCTTTCCAAATACTCCAGCACATCCTCTTCCTTAATATCTACATGCTCAAGCTTTTCAGTCCACTGCAAGTCATCCCTACAATCACCAAGATCCTTTCCTGTAGTGAATACTGAAGCAAATTATTCATTCAGTGCCTCTGCTATCTCCTCCGGTTCCATACACACTTTTCCACTGTCACACTTGATTGATCCCATTCTCTCACATCTTATCCTCTTGCTCTTCACATACTTTTAGAATGCCTTGGGGTTTTCCTTAATCCTGTCTGCCAAGGCCTTCTTATAGTCCCTTCTGGCTCTCCTAATTTATTCTTAAGCTTATGCTTGCCTTATAATCTTCCAGATCTCTATCATTACCTAGTTTTTTTGAACCTTTCGTAAGCTCTTCTTTTCCTCTTGACTAGATTAACAACAGCCTTTGTACACCACGGTTCCTGTACCCTACCATCCTTTCCCTGTCTCATTGGAACGTACCTATGCAGAACCCCACGCAAACATCCCCTGAACATTTGCCACATTTCTTCCGTACATTTCCCTGAGAACGTCTGTTTCCAAGAAGTCAATCATGTCCATGGAATGACTTGTAATTTACAGCATAACCGGGAAATGAAGGTTAAAAGTAAGAGATAATGTGGAAAGGGAAATATAGACGGCACGGTGGTGCAGACAGTAGAGCTGCTGCCCTCCTGTTCTAAAGACCCGGGTTTGAACCCGACTTCTGGTGTTCACTATGTGGAGTTTGCATGTTCTCCCTGTGACCATGTGGGTCACAGCTGAAAGGCTGGTTTCAATGTAGTGTTTTACTGTGGCTCTCTGAGACTACAGTTAGGGTAACCCTTGGAATGACTTGTTACTTTACAAAATAAGAAGCTGGCAGGGGTGGGGAATGAACATGGATTTTTGTGGAAGGTGAATGTTTCCAGTGGACACAGGAATAATCTGGTGTCAGACCACAGGTAACCCCTTCGCTTACAGACACTCTGAAACTTTGAAAGTTCATATTCATGGGAAGTGGCAATGAACAAGGAACGGCTTCTTCCTCTCTGCCATCCGATTCCTAAATAAACACTGAACCCATGAACATTACCTCTCTTTTTTAATATATATTATTTCTGGTTTTGCACAATTTTAATCTATTCAATATACATATACTGCAATTGACTGATTTTCTTCTATATTAGATTATGAGGACACTCAGTCCTTGTTCATTGTCATTTAGAAATGCATGCATTAAAAAATGATACAATGTTCCTCCAGAATGATATTGCAAGAAAACACAGGACAAACCAAGACTAAAACTGACAAAACCACATAATTATAACATATAGTTACAACAGTGCAAAGCAATACTATAATTTGATAAAGAGCAGACCATGGGCACAGTAGAAAATGTCTCAAAGTCCCGATACTCATCATCTCCCGCAGGCGGCAGAAGGGAGGAACTCTGCCCGCCATGAACCTCCAAGCACTGCCAACTCGCCGATGCAGCACCATTGGAAGCACCCGACCGCAGCGGACTCTGAGTCCGTCCGAAAACTTCGAGCCCCTGACCAGACCCTCCGACACAGTCTCTCCGAGCACCATCCTCTGCCGAGCGCTTAAACCCTGACCCGGCCGCCAAGCCACAAGCAAAGCCGAGGGCTTGGAGCATTCTCCTCCGGAGATTCTGGACCACACAGTAGCAGCAGCAGCGTAGCAGGCATTTCAGAAGTTTCACCAGATGGTCCTCCGTGCTCTCACGTCCGTCTCCATCAAATCAGGATTGTGCATGGCACCCTACTTGACAAATAACAGACATCATCACCGGAGTGACCGCTGCGAGCTGCGTTGTGCCGCCATCTTCTCGTATTATTGCATATATTATGTATTGCATTGAACTGCTGCAGCTAAGTTAACAAATTTCACGACACATGCCGGTGATAATAAACCTGATTCTGATTCTGCACTGACTTTATGGGCAGGTAATTTAATTAATAAGAATACGATTGATTCCTTAAAGTTGTTATAGCCGGGATAAGCTCCCACTACCTAATAAATGCTCCCAATGGCGTGCATCTGAAATAACCTCTGTCAACCAAGTCCAGCTCCTGGCCTCCACTACTAAGCCCAAGAGATCCTTTCTCCTGATAGGAGAAAGGGCAAAGGCGGGTTACTGGCACCTCAAAACCAGTCACTTTGGGCAGATGGGGCTGGTCAGCCACAGTTGGCAGCTCATCTAGGAGAAGGAAAACTCTGATAACACTCAAACCTCCGCCACCCTGTGGTTATACCCACTCATGGGGAAGGCTTCAGGAGTAAACTCTGAGGGAAAAATCCAGAGCTAGAGTCCCTATGGCAGTCCTACATTGAGTTCAACACTGACTGGCAACTCCTGTAACACCGCTGGTGCCAAACTGTATCGGCCTCAGCTGTTCCTTCGGATTCATCAGCTGTATGGAGAGGGGGAACCTGCTGCACGGGCAACAGCTTGTTCTCAATGTCGTTCTGCCCCGGCTTGCATATCATATTGCAGACCTCATGAATATGATCAGCACGAGTGGATGAAGATGTCATAACTATACAGAGATATGAATGATGGTTGTTATAGAGTCATAGAGGCGTACAGCAGAGATAAAGGGCCCTTCATACTGGTCCATGCCAATCAAGGTATACCGTATAATCTCATGTCTGGCATTTAGCCCATTTTCCTCTCGTTTTTTTGTCATCCAGAAACCTCTCCGGATGCTTCTTAAATGTATCTGATGTAACTGTTTCAACCACTTCCTCTGCTAGCTGTTCCATATATCTACCGCCTGCTGTGTTAAAAAAAAAGTTACCCCTATAAAAGTTCTTATTAAAACTTTCACCTCTGTCCTTAAAACCATGTCATCTAGTTTTCAATTCTCCAACCCCGGATAAAGGATCACTCACCCTAAATATACCTGTCGTGCTTTTATATAGCTTGATGAGATCACCGCTCAGTCTCCTACTCTCCAAGGAGTAAAGTCCCAGCCTGTCTAACCTCTCCTTCTAACTCGACCCCTTTAGTTAAGGCAACTTCGTGGTAAATCTTTTTTGCACTTTTTCCAGTTTAATCACATTGTTGCTGTAACAGGGTGACCAAAGCTGAACACAATACTCTAAACTTGTTGTTACTGAGGAAAGATTAAAGTTTATTGTCACATGTACACCTGACCATGGAAAAATACAATGAAATGGGTCATTTGCGTCAATGACCAACATAGTCCGAGGATGTGCTGGGGCAGTCTACAAGTGTTGCCGCGGTTCCAGTGCCAACATAGCACTGGCACAACTTAATAAACCTAACCTGTGTGTATTTGGAATGTTAAAGGAAGCCAGAGCACCCGGAGAAAACCACGCAGTCAGGGGTTGTGGGGGGGGGGGGGGGGGGGGGGGACATGCAAATTCCTGAAGACAGTAGCCTGACAGAAACAACACACATCAAAGTTGCTGGTGAACGTAGCAAGCCTGACAGAAGTCTGAGTTTCTAAACTTTGAAAGATTGCAAGTAACAGCTTTTCTAAATTGCAAAGTTATGTTGTTCTGATGAAGCAGGCGTGAACAAACATAATTAGTGTATGGATGATAAACAAGTTCAAACTGGGGTGAATCCTGCTCTTTCTCCAAGTGACTGCTGTCTGGAGGGGAGTGATGACTGTGTCAGCCCATTGCCGCCCCTTCCCTGAGCAGCGATTGGCTGTGGTCAGGAGCGTGTGGAGGATAAGTTCCAGGGCGTGAGGTCCCTGCTCACTGTCGGGGAGTTCGAGCCCAGCTGGGATTTAGCTCCCTCAGAGCAGAGAGAGGGTCCTTCACTCCAGCAACCCAGCATCTCCACGGTGCACAGGTAAGAGGTTAAATTCTGCCAACTTGTCGAGCCCAGACTGACAGCTCAGAGTCTGTTTTAAAGTGGTAAGGATGCTGGCTAGGTGGGTGATATCTTTGAGAAGGCTGTCATTCACTGAAGATGTAAGAGGTGAGCATCAGAGAACAGCTGGTGGGTGCTGTGTTACAGGTGAGGTGAGTTTCTCACGCTGAGACTCAGTCAGTGACTGCCCTGGGAGGGGAGTTACCCATCACTGGAAGTAACCAGCCGGATAAAGAGTCTTATCTGAGATTTGGTTGGAATCTTCTAGAGCACGGGTTCCCAACCTGGGGTCCGTGGACCACTCGGCGAAAAGTAGGCATCCATGGCATAAAAAGGTTGGGAATCCTTGATCTATAGAGAAGGAATTGAGTACAAAGCTGGGACATGGTGCTAAAGTTGTACAAAATATTGCTTAGGCTGTAGTTGGATTATGATATCCAGGTCTGGTCACCACACTATAGAGAAAGGTTGAAGAGGTGCAGAAAAGATTCACAAAGATGTTTTCGGAACTGGAGGGTTATAAGGAGAGATTGGATAGGCTGCGCCTGCTTTCCCTGGAGCAAAGGAGGGCTGAGAAGTGACCTGATGGAAATACATAAAATCATGAGGGTCTCAGATACGATAAATTGTCAATGTCTGCCTCCCATGCCAGGGGTGTTTAAAATTTTAAGGAATAGTTTAAGGTGAGAGGGAGGAGGTTTAAAGGGGATCTGAGGGGTGATTTTTTCACACAAATAGATAGTATGTGGAATGAGCTGTCATCTCTGAACCTTCCTTTGATGGTGTTCTCGATCTCAGAATCAGTATCAAAGTCAGAGTCCGATGTATCATCAATGAAATATGTCATGATATTTGTTGTTTAGCAGCAGTAGCACATTGCAATACATAAAATAAACTATAAATTACAATAAGAAATATATATTAAATGATTAAATAAGTCATGCAAAAAACAGCAAAAGTAGTTAGGTGGTGTTCATGGATTTATTGATTGTTCAGAAATCTGATGGCAGAAGGGAAGATGCTGTTCCTAAAACACTGAGTGTGTGTCTTCAGGCTCCTGTACCTCCTCACTCTCCCTCATCCACCACTCAATCAAAATGTCATCCCAGAGACATGCTGCTCACCCTATCAGAGATATGTCCTCTCATCCAGCTATCTGACCCCACCACCCCTGCTAATTTAAACATCCTGACTTGATACAGGGTTTTGACCCAACACTTCAACAATACCTTCCCCCCACAGCGGCTGCTCGACCTGCTGATACCCTCCAGCAGATTGTTTGTTGCTCCAGATTCCGTCATCCGCAGTCTCTAACTTGCTTTTTCTCTTTTCCCAGTTCTGACAAAGCATCTTCAACCTAAAATGTTAACTGTGTTTCTCTTTTCAAGAACTGACCTGCTGAGTACTTTGCATTTTCTGGTTTTAATGGTGCAGATTGGCACTGTATTCTCCAGAGGTTATTATGATTTAAGGCAATATAATCAAGACATGTAAGGTTCCTGAAGGATTTGACAGGACTGTAGCAGTCTCGGGCCAGGGGCACTGTTTCAGAGTGAGGTTTATGACTGAGATGAGGAGCAACTTCTTTACTCAGAGGGAAGTGAATCATCAAGAGGATTTAAACTCCAGAGCACAGGATTTCTGGATGTCCAGGTGGATCAGAGGACAGTGCAGGGAAATGGTGCTGAGGTGAAAAGACAACCCTGCTTGCGATTGCTGGTGGAGCTGGCTTGAGCAGCTGGCTGTCCTGGTCTGTCAGTGAAGTTTTTATGTTCTAATCTTAAATTAGTTTGCCAGGCGTTTACAATAACAAAGAGCAGGAGGAGTTCAGCATGTTAGGCAGCATCTCTGGAGGAAAATGGACAACTTCATCTCAGCTCTAGACTCAGCTCACACGTCCACCTCCACCCCCACCCACTGTGCCCATCTGCCCTCCCCACTTCTCTTGTTTGGTTCCATGCTCCACCTTCCCTCCCTATTGCATTTCATCATCTGCAGCCCTCTATTGCCTCCACCTGTCACCTCCCAGCCTCTGCCACTCTCCACTCTCCACCCTCCTCCATCTGCTTATCATCCCCCTAACCTGGATCCACCTACAACCTGCCAGCTCTTGCTCCACCTCCTCCTTCCACTCTTTTATACTGGCTGTCTCCGCTCTTTCTTTCAGTCCGGATGAAGGTCTCAACACAAAATATCTACTATCTGTGGATCTCCTCCAGCGGATAGGTTGTTGCTCCAGACTCCAGCATCTGCCAAAACGTGTGGCATTTTGAATTTAGATTACTGAACTCGAGGGTCACCTCAAGAAGTCAAACTTGGGATGATAAGTTTTTGTTTGGCAAGGGGTTGATGATTATAGATCTGACACAGGTCTGGAGATTATGATACAAATGACCATAATGTAAGTGAATTGTCTGTTAAAAGCAATGGGTCACATTGACTCTAATAGGTCTTGTATTGTACAATATTGCTTTAAACTGTGAAATTTTGAAATTCTGCCTTACAGAGTTTCCAAAACTGGTGAATCTACTTGTAGGTTATTTGTATGTAATGGGAAACAGTGTTTGAATTTTCAAAGTCCCTACTCTCATCTTCTTCCCATTCTCCACCCAAGTGAGGGATCCAGTGCCCATCATTTGACTTCATGCCTGAAGCACTAACAAAGCAAATTGTTTTATGTTAAATGCATGGATTTTGGCAGGAGTACTGGTTCATTCTAATGCCTGTCTGAAACCTTGTGTATTGTCTGTAACCTGGTGATCAAGGCCACTCACCCACATTGCATCAAGTGTCTGTGACACCTTGTGGTCACTGACCTTAATTACGTTCAGTTCACTGAGACGTAGTTGGCCACATGAGTCAATGCAGCCTGTAAACCCACTGTCACTGCACAGACTTGCCTAGAAGAAAAAAATATTTTACGTCTGTCATATTTTGGAACATAGACATAGAACAGTTCAGCACAGGAACAGGTACTTTGTCCCACAATGTTTGTGTTGAATGCGATGTCAAAATAAGCACATCCCTGTGATGCATATCCCTCCATTCCCAGCATATTGATGTGTTCATATAAAAGGCCTCTCAAACTCTTCTATCATATCGATTTCCATCATAACCCCTGGCAGCCCATTTTAAGCATGCACCACTCTCTTTCAAGGAGCTGATCATTGACTTCAGGAAGGGGGCAGTGCACATGTCCCTGTCTACATCAACAGTGCTGAGGTTTATAGGATTGAGACCTTCAAGTTTTTAAGAGTGAACATCATAAATAGATTGTCCTGGTCCAACCACGTACACACCATGGCTGAAGAAGCTCACCGTTGCCTCTATTTTCTCAGGAGCCTAGAAATTTGGCATATCCCCGTTGAGCCTTATCAAGTTTTATCAGTACACCACAGAAAACATCCTATCTGGATGCATAATGACTTGGTATGCAACTGCTCTGAATGTGACTGCAAACACCTGCAGAGGGTTGTGGACATAGTTCAGCACATCACAGAAACCAGCCTCCGATCCGTGGACTCTGTCTATATTTCTCTCTGCCTCAGTAAAGCAGCCAGCATATTCAAAGAAACTGCTGTTATAAGACTAGTGAATGGTTCCTGGTATGATAATATGGACTTTGACCTCAGAATCTAACTTGTTATGATTGCTGCAGCTTATTATTTACCTTCTCTGTAGCTGTTACTATTTGTTCTGTTCTCTGTTATTGTTTCACCTTGTTCTACCTCAAAGCACTGTGTTATGATTTAATCTGTATTAACAGTATGCAAGGCAAGCTTTTCACTGTATCTTAGTACATGTGACAATAAATAAACCAATTCCAATTCCAATTGTTAAAAAAAACTTGACTCACACAACTCCTTTAAACTTTCCCACTCACGCCTGAAATGCATGTCTTCGAGTATTGGGGCTGAGAAGGAGAATGGATTAGCCATGATGAAATGGTGGAGCAGACTTGATGGGCCAATGGCCTATTTCTCCTCCTATATCTTATGGTCTTATGGTATTTGATGACATTTTTGGAATTAGTACTTGTGGAAACACCAACCGGGTTAATCAGCCACTCTGGGTCACTGAGTCCTGTGCAGATTCCTCATTGGGACAGGGTTTGATCTTGTCTGGTCATTGTCCTATAACTGGATAACTCCTGATAGTACTTTTCTCTCCCTGGTTATCCCTGCAGCCAACCTTTTACATTGCAGAATGATCAAACCTATTCAGTGAGATTGGTTGCTCAAATGCCATAAAGCAGTCATCCTGGTGAATCTCCTCTGCACTCTCTCCATTGCTACTGCATCCTTCCTGCAGTGTATTAACCAGAACTGTGGACAGTACTCCAAATGCAATCTAACCAACGATTTGTACAACTGCACAGAAGCACAGTACATGAGCAAATTTTCGCTGTCAAAATATCCTGTCCAATTGAAGAACTAATACTATGGCAACACTTGCAGGCTGCCTGGTACAATCCTCACTAATTTGATTTGATGCAAATGATGCATTTCAATGTATGTTTCAATGTACAGGACATGTGACAAATAAAGCGAATCTTTCATCTTTGCTATCTTCCTTTAAAAGTTAGTTAGGAATCAGCCCCACGACTTTTTCAAGCAGAGTATTCTCAACTTCAATTTATCCTAGGTAGGAGTGTGTTTAACTCTCTCTCACCTGAATGCCCCTGTTTGAATTACAAGAGTCTGTACGTTGGATAATTGTCTGATATAACCTGCATGACTAATAGTTCCATTTCAGTGCATCGTCAGTCAGCTCTGTCCACCGATGAAGAGAATTGCTGTTTTGCAGGTGATTCTTCATGAGGATGGAAGTGCTGATGCTCAGCAGCTGCCTCTTCGTCTTGGCCTCAGCCAGCCCGGTAAGTGTTCATTACGTTTATGAAAAAAAGAACCAGAGTAACTTAAACATACCTCTTCGCTCATATTTCACACACAAGATGATGTACAAGACATTGGTGAGGCAGTAGTTAGAGAATTATATACAGTTTGGGCACCCTGTTCCAGGAAAGACATTATTAAGGTGGAGGGAGTGCAAAGAAGATTTATGAGAATGATATCAGGACTTGAGGGCCTGAGTTATATGGAGAGACTGGACAGACAAGTACTTTATTCCTTGGACCATTGGAGATAGAGGGGTGACCTTATAGAGTTGTATAAAGTCATAAAGGGCAATAGATAGGGTGAATGCACACAGTTTATTTTCCCAACGAAAGGGAATGAAAAACCAGAGGGCGTAGGTTCAAGATAAGAGGGGAAATATTTAATTGGCATCTGAGGGACAACTTCATATAGAGGTTGGTGGGTATATGGAATAAGCTGCCAGAGGAAGTAATGGAAACAGGTACAATAATGAAATTTAAAGATATAGAAACATAGAAAACCTACAACACAATACAGGCACTTCGGCTCACAAAGCTGTGCTGAACATGTACTTACTTTAGAAATTACCCAGGGTTACCCATAGCCCTCTATTTTTCTGAGCTCCATGTACCTATCCAGGAGTCTCTTAAAAGACCCTATTTTATCTGCCTCCACAACCATCGCCAGTAGCCCATCCCACACACTCACTACTCTCTGCGTAAAAAAACTTACCCCCGACATCTCCTTTGTACCTACTTCCAAGCACCTTAAACCTGTGCCCTCTTGTTTTAGCCATTTCAGCCCTAGGAAAAAGCCTCTGACTATCCACACAATCAATGCCTCTCATCATCTTATATACCTCTATCATGTCACCTCTCATCCTCCGTCACTCCAAGGAAAAAAGGCCAAGTTCACTCAACGTATTCTCATAAGGCATGCTCCCCAATCCAAGCAACATCCTTGTAAATCTCCTCTGCACCCTTTCTATAGTTTCCACATCTTTCCTGAAGTGAGTTGACCAGAACTGAGCACAGTACTCCAAGTGGGGCCTGACCAGGGTCCTATATAGCTGCAACATTACCTCTCAGCTTTTGAATTCAATCCCATGGTTGATGAAGGCCAATGCACCGTATGCCTTCTTAACCACACAGTTAACCTGCACAGCAGCTTTGAGTGTCCTATGGATTCAGACCCCAAGATCCCTCTAATCCTCCACACTGCAAAGAGTCTTACCATTCATACTATATTCTGCCATCATATTTGACCTACCTATCATAGTCATACTTTATTGATCCCGGGGGAAATTGGTTTTCGTTACAGTTGCACCATAAATAATAAATAGTAATAGAAAAATAGTAATAAACAGTTAAATAGTAATATGTAAATTATGCCAGGAAATAAGTCCAGGACCAGCCTATTGGCTCAGGGTGTCTGACTCTCCAAGAGAGAAGTTGTAAAGTTTGATGGCCACAGGCAGGAATGACTTCCTGTGACGCTCTGTGCTGCATCTCGGTGGAATGAGTCTCTGGCTGAACGTACTCCTGTGCCCAACCAGTACATTATGTAGTGGATGGGAGACATTGACCAAGATGGCATGCAACTTAGACAGCATCCTCTTTTCAGACAGCACCGTGAGAGAGTCCAGTTCCATCCCCACAACATCACCTCACACTTATCTGGATTGAACTCCATCTGCCACTTTTCAGCCCAGTTTTGCTTCCTATCAATGTTCCGCTGTGATCGCTGATAGCCCTCCATACTATCCACAACACCCCCAAACTTTGTGTCATCAGCTAATTTACTAACCCATCACTCCATTTCCTCATCCAGGTCATTTATAAACATCATGAAGAGAAAAGGTCCCAGAACAGATCCCTGAGACACACCACTGGTCACCGACATCTATGTAGAATATGACCCATCTACAACCACTCTTTGCCTTCTGTGGGAAAGCCAGTTCTGGATTCACAAAGCAATGTTCCCATCGATCCCATGCCTCCTTACTTTCTCAATAAGCCTTGCATGGGGCACCTCATCAAATGCCTTGCTGAAATCCATACACACTACATCTACTGCTCCACCTTCATCAATGCGTTTAGTCACATCCTCAAAAAATTCAATCAGGCTCGTAAGGCACGACCTGCTCTTGACAAAGCCATGCTGACTGTTGCTAATCATATTATGCCTCTCCAAATATTCATAAATCCTGCCTCTCAGGATCTTCTCCATCAATTTACCAACCACTGAAGTAAGACTCACAGGTCTATAATTTCCTGGGCTATCTCTACTCCCTTTCTTGAATAAGGGAACAACATCCACAACCCTCCAATCCTCTGGAACCTCTCCCGTCCCTATTGATGATGCAAAGATCATTGCCAGAGGCTCAGCAATCTCCTCCCTCACCTCCCACAGTAACCTGGGGTATATCTCATCCGGTCCTGGAGACTTAACCAACTTGATGCTTTCCAGAAGCTCCAGCACATCCTCTTTCTTAATGTCTATATGCTCAAGCTTTTCAGCCCACTGTAAGTCATCCCTACAATCGCCAAGGTCCTTTTCCATAGTGAATACTGAAGCAAAGTATTCATTAAGTGCCTCCGCCATCTCCTCCAGTTCCATTCACACTTTACCACTGTCATATTTGATTGGTCCAATTCTCTTACGTCTTATCCTCTTTCTCTTCACATTCTCGTAGAATGCCTTGGGGTTTTCCTTAATCATGTCCACCAAGGCCATCTCATGGCCCCTTCTGGCTCTCCCAATTTCATTCTTAAGCTCCTTCCTGCTAGCCTTATAATTTTCTAGATCTCTATCATTACCTATTTTTTTGATCCTTTCATAAGCTTTTCTTTTTTCTTGACTAGATTTTCAACAGCCTTTGTACACCATGGTTCCTGTACCCTACCATCTTTCCCGTCTCATTGGAATGTACCTATGCAGAACTTCACGCAAATATCCCCATAACATTTGCCACATTTCTGCCATACATTTCCATGAAAACACCTGTTGCCAATTTATGCTTCCATATTCCTGCCTGATAGCTTCATATATCCCATAACTCCAAACACTTTCCTAACTTGTCTGCTCCTATCCCTCTCTAATGCCATGGTAGAATTGTGATCACTATCTCCAAAATGCTCTCCCACTGAGAGACCTGACACCTGACCAGGTTCATTTCCCAATACCAAATCAATTACAGCCTCTCTTCTTGTAGGCTTATCTACATATTGTGTCAGGAAACATTCTTGAACACACCTAACAAACTCCACCCCACCTAAACCCCTTACTCTAGTGAGATGCCAATCAGTATTGGGGAAATTAAAACCTTCCATCACAACAACCCTGTTATTATTACACCTTTCCAGAATCTGTCTCCCTTTCTGTTCCTTGATGTCCCTTTTACTACTAGGTGATCTATAAAATACACCCAGTAGAGTTATTGACCCCTTCCTGTTTCTAATTTCCACCCACAGAGACTCAGTAGACAATCCCTCCATGATTTCCACCTTTTCTGCAGCCGTGACACTATCTCTGATCAACAGTGCCATGCCCCCACCTCTTTTGCCTCCCTCCTTTTCCTTTCTGAAACATCTAAAACCCGGCACTCTAATTAACCATTCCTGCCCCTGAGCTATCCAAGTTTCTGTAATGACTGCAGCATCATAGCTCCAAGTGCTGATCCACGCTCTAAGCTCGTCAGCTTTGTTCATGATACTCCTTGCACTAAAATAGACACATCTCAAACCATCAGTCTGAGTGCATCCCTTCTCTATCACCTGCCTAACCTCCCTCTCACACTGTCTACAAGCTTTCTCGATTTGTGAGCCAACCGCCCCTTCCTCCGTCTCTTCAGCTCCGTTCCCATCCCCATCAATTCTAGTTTAAACTCTCCCCAATAGATGTAGCAAACCTCCTTGCCAGGATATTAGTCCCCCTTGGATTCAAGTGCACCCATCCTTTTTGTATAGGACCCACTTGCCCCAGAAGAGGTCCCAATGATCCAGAAATCTGAATCCCTGCCCCCTGCTCCAATCCCTCAGCCACACATTTATCCTCCACCTCACTCTATTCCTATACTCACTGTCGTGTGGCACAGGCAGTAATCCCGAGATTACTACCTTTGCGGCCCTGCTTTCCCACTTCCTTCCTAACTCCTTGTAGTCTGTTTTCAGGACCTCTTCTCTTTTCCTACCTATGTTGTTGGTACCAATTTGTACCATGACTTCTGGCTGTTCATCTTCTCACTCCAGGATATCATGGATGCGATCAGAAGCATCCCGGACCCTGGCACCTGGGAGGCCATCTACCATCTGCGTTTCCTTCCTGAGTCCACAGAATCGCCTGTCTGACCCCCTAACTATAGAGTCCCCTTTCACTGCTTCCACCCTCTTCCTTTCCCTACCCTTCTGAGCCACAGGGCCAGACCCTGTACCAGAGGCACAGCCACTGTTGCTTCTCCCAACAGTACTCATACAGGAGTACTTCTTGTTAAGGGGGACACCCACTGGGGTGCTCTCTAGTACTTGACTCTTGACCTTCCCTGTCCTGACTGGTGCCCACTTATCTGTCTCCCGAGGTCCCGGTGTGACTACCTGCCTATAGCTCCTCTCTATACTCTCCTCACTCTACCTGACCAGATGAAGATCATCGAACTGCAGCTTCAGTTCCCTAACGCAGTCCCTAGGGAGCTGCAGCTCGACGCACCTGGCATAGATGAGGCTGTCTGGGAGGCTGGGAGTCTCCCAGACATCCCACATCCGACACCCAGTTCAGAGCACCAGCCTCACAGACATACTTCACAAGTAACTTACCTTGCCTCGACCTGTCGAGCCAGAGCCCTCCTACTCTGACTTCTTCTACTCAGATGCTGGCTCCATAAAGCTGCCTTCTTTTAAAATTCTTCCCACCGGTCTAACTCGCTAACGCCCACGCGCCTGCACAGTCGTGCCTCGATCAAACCGCTGAAAAAGAAATGCACTACTTTTAAATTCTTCCCGCTGGTCTAACTCACTGACGTCCACACACCCGTGCAGTCAGGCCTCGACATTTGGATAAATACGTTGAAAGGAAAAATGGGCCAAGTATGGGCAAATAGGACAAGCTTAGATGGCACCTTTGTCAGCATGGATAAGTTGGGCTCAAAGGCCTGTTTCTGTGCTGTATGACTCTGTGTGAGTGAACAATGGTCAAAATGAACCATTGACTCAGAACCAATACAAAGAAAACCATCTGAGATCTACATGTATAGAGTACATGTTGTAAGGGGGATAACAGGAGACGCTGAGGAAATGTTTCCTGGGCTACAGGGTCTGGAACGAAGAGAGAATAACTCCAAGGTGGGGAACCAGTCTTTCAGGAAGGCTGTGGAGAGTCACTCAGTGGAATGCCCAAGGCTGAGCCTGGTGGATTTTTAACTGATAAATCAAGGGATGTTGCTATCTGGTGTGGGATTGTGCTGAATGCCAGAGTTGTCTTGAGGGCCAGGCAGCCAATTCCCGTTTGACTGACTCAGATAATTATAGTTAACTTCAAAGTCAGGGAGAGACAGACAGAGAAAAAGAGAAAGAAAGAGAAAGAGAAGTTAGTGAAGGCACCTCTGTAGGAAGTTTAGCTAGGATGAGATAAGTGAAATTTATTCACTGATTCCTGGAATTTTACAGCAAGAAAACAAGCACTTCGGGCCAACTCAACAAGCTGTATATTGAAGTTAAATTTGAAAGAGCACAAGAGGGAGAAATATTCTGAATGGTGTCAGTGTGAAGTCTGAGAATGGAATGATGGGTGACCTGAATCTGTTGGATTTGATGATTCTTAGGAGTCATCCTGTGCTTGGTTGGAAGATGAGATCATGTTCCTTACCCTCACTGGGCTTCAGTGGAACAGTACAGCTGTAGGTCAGAGTAGGGCAGAGAATTGAAGTGACTGGTAACCGGCAGCTGAGGATCCCCTGTGCAGACTGAACTGAGGTGTTTAGTGTCCCCTGTGGATAAGAGACCACACTGTGAATACCAGCTACAGTGCATTGGGTTGGAAGAGGTGAAGTGAATTGCCGCCTCACTTGGAAGGACTGTTTTATCCCTAGCTGGAAGGAAGAGGTGAATGGAGGCCGGGGGTGGGGTGAGACAGAGAGAATGACCAGGAGTTAGAGAGTATGTTAATTGTAGCAATGGTGACCCGGCATCTCCATCATCACGTACAAAATGGCAATAGTTGTTCCACATTTAATTTTCCAGGTGCGGAAAGCCAGAGGTTTGAACAGTGGCAGCAATGAGGTAAGTCTGATACTTACTGCCTCTGATAGTAAAGACCATCTCGGTTACTCTGGAAAGTGGAACAGCGGTGACAACAAGTTGATATGAAGCCCCAGGAGGGGTCTGGCACAGCCTGCTTGGACAGCTGGGTTTGGGTGGGAGTTTGAATGTGGATGGTGTTAGTTAAATTGTCAACAGTGTGACAGGGAGCAGCAGACTGAAGGCTCCATTGAGAAGGATGGGTTTCTGATGGAGTGCTTGTGACAAGTGCAGTTTGTGTGTTGAGTGAGTTAAAGGAAATGGATGTGGAGAGTGGAGGGTGGGAGGTGTCCTGAAGATGCCTGAAGAAGCAGCTCTAGTCGTAATGACTGTAGGCAGAGAACTCAGCATCCAGTGAGCTGAGGCAAAGAATGAAAATGTTGTGTTATTTGGCAGCTCAGTAGCTCAACAGCTGGTGCTGCTGCCTCTCAGCTCCAGAGATGTAGATTTGATCTTGACCTTGGGTGCCGTCTGTGTGGAGTTTGTACGTTCTCCCTGTGACCATGTGCGTTGGTTAAGTGGCTGCTGTAAATGATCCCTTCTGAGTAATCAATGCCTCTGGCCACTTGTCTGACTGACTGGCATTGTGCTGGGTGGGAGAGCAGGTCTGACTGACCAAGAAGGCAGGGGGGAGACCCAAGAATAGGCAGCATAGCTTCAGCCCGGGGGCGGCAAGTCTCCCCTACTTTTGTGCTGTTGTTGGAACTCCACAGAGTTGAGCTAGAACCAAAGGCAGAAGCTCAGTGGTTTGATTGTCTGTTGATTGTCCAATGGGAAGAGGGGTAATGTACCTGTGGGGGTTATTAACTCAGTCAACATCTCCTTTGGGGACAGTTTAACTTGCCAAGTCTCATTCCTACTCAGAGAAAATTGCAGTTGGAGACATCATAAAATGTAATTGTATCCATCATTTTCCAACTTTTGCTGCTTTTTTCCCTCTCCTATAAACTACTCCTGTCTCCATTTCTCCGTCCCAATCATTCAGTGTTTTCTGTTTTCCTTTGATGAAGTAGGAACGCTGTTCCCATTGATCCAGTGGTTAGATGTGATCTGGAGCTCCCAGAAGTAACCTCAAACTGACCCAGACTTAGGTGTGAGGGTAACTATCCAACGTTGGGGTAATCTGTCAGTTGCCCACTCCAGTAGCGTTGGGCTGATAGTTGGGAAGGCAGTTTTTGATCAAATCTCTAAAGTATTTCTGTTTTTTAAGCTACATAAGCTATGTATGGAGATTTGTAAGATTTTTACATAGTATAATTACATTATATGATTTAAGAGACCTTTCATTAATTTCAGCTAATGTCTACTTTAAATACACTGAACAATCCATTTGGTTATAGACGTATATTTCCAATTCGACCAATAAACCCCATCTACAATAATCTTGGGGCAAACTATCTTGTTATTGCAAGAACATTTAGGAATCCATTCCTCTTACGCCGTATGATGACAAATGGAGTTATCATTCTGGAGCAGAATAATCCACAAACAAACCCCCTCAGTATGGAGATGTCAATGGAAGATACAAACAGCATCGAAGACACAAACAGCATTGAGGACATTGTACCACCGATCATACCCCAAAATGAACCACCTGTATTTCCAGCATATGACGACCCTTTTGGACCAGGGGTAGATATGAATGTTGTTGGATCTGACCCAAAAAACTCAGGATATCCACTGACTGAAATAGTTAACGTGGAGGAGCCAGCATTAATTCCACAGTACGTGGAGAACATGGACTCATTTGGATTGAACCTGGCGGACAATCAGATGATCAAAGGCTGTAATGAGACTGCTGGTCTTCATGAAGCAGTCAATAAACCCACTGGACTGTACTTCAGCCAGGAACTTGTGGATCAGCAAGAGCCCAGTGGAGGCATGGTTAAGGAGTCACAAATTGCAGAGGTATGTTTGCCTTTTTGTCAAATTACTGCCCAACAATATAATCCTTTTCTCTGCTGGTTGGAACATATTTCTGTATGTTCTTGTACATGGTCTTTTGGTACTGTAGCACATCCATTTCAATGTTCGACATATGCATTCTGAGATACTCTTCTGCATACCACTGTTGTAACATGTAGTTAATTGATTTACTGTTGCCTTCCTATCAGCTTGTACCAGTCTAGCCATTCTCCTCTGAATTCTCTCATTAACAAGGTGCTTTCACTCACAGGACTGCTGCTCACTGGATGATTTTTGTTTCTCACACCATTCTCTGTAAAGTCTAGAGATTGTTGTGCGTGAAAATCCCAGGAGTAGTTTCTGAGATACTCGAACCATCCCATCTGGCACCAATAATCAGTCCACGGTCAAAGTCACTTAAATCACATTTCTTCCCCTTTCTGATAATTGGTCTCAACAACAATTGAACCTCTTGACCATGACTTCATGCTCTAATGAAATGAGTTGCTGCCACATGATTGGCTAATTAGATATTTGCATTAATGAGCAGGTATACAGGAGTAGTGGGCCTTTCAGCCTCTTGTGGCTGACCACCATCCAGTGAGATCAAGCTTGACCTCTCACCTTGGTGAAAACTTTCCTGCACTATGCCCATTTCCCTAAATAACTTAGTACCTAAAACCTGTTAATCCCTTTCTTGCCAGCCGCTGAGCCTCCACAATCCATTGGGAAGAGAATTCCAGAGACTGAGGGATAAAGAAGTTTCTTCTCTGCTTTGTCTTAAACATCCAATCTTTATTTTAAAACGGTGATCCCTGGATTCCAAGTTCTAAATTGCTTCCCTCTACCTAGACCATGAGAAACATTGGCTCATTATCCACCCTATCAAACCCTGCAAGAATATGGTATATTTCAAAGAGTTCTCTCCACATTCTTCCACATTAGGTAGATTTAATCTTCCCTCATTCAACAAAACCACCTTCACAGGAACTGACTGAGTAAAGCTTCAAAGTCGAAGTCAAGATTATTGTCATAAACACAAGTACTTGTATGAAATGGCGAAATGAAAAACTTACTTGCAGCTGCATCACAGGCATGTAGCATCAGACAAGCAGCGTTTACAAGAAAAACATAAAGTACACACAATTTTTACAAGAAACAGCATGATAAACAGGTGCTTACTTGGGAAAGAACTTCTTGTATGGAATGAGGCTTGCCAAGCAACTGAAGTGGCAGATGGTACAGTGACTACAATTGTAGTAATGTTAAACTAGCTATGGAAAAAAGGTTAACAGGTCCACAGGTTAAAGTCCTGGACTGGAGCAGGGCCAACTTTGAAGGCATTAGGCAGGATCTCGCTAGGGTCAACTGGGTCACTCTATTCAGTTAGCAAGTAGGAGGCTTTAAAAAGAGTCCAGGGCAGCTCGTTCCTGTTGGGGTAAAGGGTAGACACACCAGCATCATGGAAACCTGGCTGACAAGAGATATCCAGGCTCTAGTAAGGAAAAAGAAGGAAGTCTACATCACAGTTAGTCAACTGGGTACAAATGTATCCCTTGATGTTTAAGATCGAACTCAAGAAGAAAATCAGGAGGGCAAAAATAAGGTATGAGATGGATTTGGCAGGCAGGGTTAAAAATAATCTCAGGAGATTCCTCAGTTATATTAACAATAATATGGGTGACTAGAGAGAGATTAGATCCTCTTAAAGACCATCAGGACCATATATGCATGGAGTCGCAAGAGATATTTCTCCTTGCTGTTTACTAAAGAGAATATCACGGATGTCAAAGAAATTAGAGTAATAGGTAATGATGTCTTGGATCATATGGATTGAACAAGTAAGGAGGTATTTGCAGCCTTGAAGTCCTTAAAGGTGGGCAGATCCCTAGAGCCTGACCAGGAGCACCCCTGAACCTTGGGAAAGAATGACTGAGGCTCGAGTAGAGATATTTGCTTCATCATTAGCCACTGGCAAAGTTCCAGAAGACTGGAGCGTGCCTAATGTTATTCCATTGTTTAAGAAGGGTAGCAAGGACAGGACAGTGAGCCTGACTTCAGTTGTAGAGAAGTTACTGGAGGAATTCTAAGGGACAAGGTCTACCATTGCTTGGATAGTCAGGGCCTGATCAGGAATAGTCGACATGGTTTTGTGCATGGAAGGTTGTGTCTGATTAACCTTTTGAAGTTTTCAAAGAGCTAACTAAGGGGATTGTAGAGCAGTGGATGTCTATATGGATTTTAGTAAGCCTTTGACAAGGAGCCACATGGCAGGCTGATCTGAAAGATTAGGTCTCATGGAGTTCGGGGGAGCTAGCGAGGTGGATTCAGAATAAGAAGCAGAAGGTGATAGTTGAAGGTCAATTCTCTGACTAGAAGCCTGTGACTACTGGGGTGCACCAGGGGTCAGTGGTGGGACCTCTGTTATTCATTATTTATGTAAAGGATTTGGATGTGAATGTACATATCATGGTTAACTATTTTGCTGATGATACTAAATTAGCGTGTCTTGTTGATAGCGAAGCAGGTTACGATGAATTTCAAAGTGTTCTTGAATTGTTATGGAGATGGGATGAGGAATGCAAATATATGTCAGCTTAAATAAATGTGAAATAATGCATTCTGGATAGTCAAACCAGGGTAGGACATACACCTGTATAATGAATGGCAGCGCACTGACGAATGTGGACAGTTCTCTGAAGTGTATGTAGACAAGATGGTGAAGAAGGCATTTAGCATGCTAGCCTTCATCAGGCATTCAGTTTAGGAGCAGGGTCATGACATCAAAGTCATATAAGTTATTGGATAGGCTGCACTTGGAGTATTGGTCACCCTGTTATAGGAAAGACATTGTTAAGATGGAGGAGGTACAGAGAAATTTACGAAGGTTTTGCCTGGACTAGAAGACCTGACTTGTAGGGAGAGATTGATGACACTAGATCTTTATTCCATGGAGCGCAGAAGAATGATGGGTGACCTCATAGAAGTTTATAAAATCATGAGAAGTATGGATAAGGTGGCTGATCCTAGTCTTTTTCCACATTTTACAGCAACGAATTAACCTACTAACCGGTATGTCTTTGGACCATGGGAGGAAACCAGAGCACCCGGTGAAAACCTGCACATTCCACGGGGAGGAAGTACAAACTCCTTACAGAGCACATTGGAGATGATCTCTCAATTCCAATGCCCTGAACTTTAATAGCATTGCACTAACCGCTACTCTACGGTGGTGCCCACATTTAAGATATAAAAGAGGGGAGAGATTTAAAAGAGACCTAAGAGGTAATTTCTTTACACATAGGTCACTGAGGAATGTGATAGAACAGAGGGATCTGGGAATACCTGACCTAATTCACTGACCTTGGTGTCACAGGTAGTTAGGGCTGTAAAGAAAGCTCTTGGCACATTGGCCTTCATAAGTCAATGAGTACAGGAGATGGGATGTTATGTTGAAGTTGTATAAGATATTGGTGAGGCCTAATTTGGAGTATTGTGTGCAGTTTTGGTCACCTACCTATAGGAAAGATGTAAACAAGGATGAAAGAGTACATATGTTGTCAGGTCTGGAAGACTTTGAGTTATAAGGAAATATTGAATAGGTTAGGACTGTATTCTTTAGAACGTAGAAGATTGCAAAAAGATTTGATAGAGGTATACAAAATTATGAGGGATTTAGATAGGGTAAATGCAAGCAGGCTTTTTCCACTGAGGCTGTGTGGGACTACCATCAGAGGTCGTGGGTTCAGGGTTAGGAGATCACTTCAGGCAGGCCAGAGCATCCTTGATCGGTGGAACAGGATATTGGTTGGTGACTGTACTTTGGTTCAGTGTCCAATACTCAACAGATTCGACCTTCCCATTCTTCTTCCTCACCACCACTATGGGTGATCTATAGGAACTTCTTGACTCAGTGATAATCCAAGCTTCCTTCAGTTTCAGCAGATGCTGCCGAACATCTTCTACCACTGCTGGTGCTTACCGTTGAGACCTTTCTCTGAAAGGGGTATCCTCTGTCACTCAGATAGTGTGGCAAGTCCTCTCTGAGCAACCCATTTCAAACTTGTCAGTAGAAAAGACATCTTTGAACTTGTCTTCTCTGTTAATCTCCTTTTTCAACCTCCAGGTACCAGGGAGTCACTAAAGTTGAATGACTTTGCTGTTAACTTTCCCAATCCAGGAAGCTGTCTCTGTCCCAGTTTTCTCACCAGAAAACTAGACATTATAGTCACCGGGAACAGATGTGCCATCTGCATCCCACGTCTGAGGGTGACCTCTCCCCCCGAGGTGTTCCTCACAATCACTATCATCCTGTTCATGTGTACAGACAAAGGTTTCTGCAGTTCAGGTCTCACCAGCATCCCAGCAGGTAAGCATGACTCGTCTGGAGCATCCACTGGGAGGGCCTTGGCATGAGGCACTCTGGGGACCTTGGGGTTTCCTGTTACTCTAGCTATTTCCCCAGGATGTTACATGAGATGTTTGATCTGGGTATACCACACAGTTCCTCGATTATACTCATCATCCTGCATTGGAGGAACTTGTACCTTCTCAGAAACAGTTCTGAACACCAGGTGAATGGAAGAGGTTTTCAAAAAATTCGCTCCTTGCATGCTCCACGAGCCTTCTCACAATGGGAGTATTTTTCCAACAATAATGGAAGATTCACCTGTTTCAACCGGATGCAGACAGGCCAACACTAATGTATTAAGGGCCTCAGCTGCTCCAACGCCTGCTTCTGAAAACTCCAGCTTCAACGACAAGTAGCCATTAGTTCTAAGGCCCCAAATTTCTAGGGCACTGAGTGCGTCAATGATGAATGCACCAAATACCGGTTGTAAAAGGATCTGTAGAGTAGAGTAACCTGAGAACCTGTGTCAAGTATGGCTCTAGCATAAATGCCCTCAATCCATATGGATATACCCAAGCTTGGTCCGACCAAATCTCCAGGAATGGTGTTTTGCATTTTAGTGTTTCCCTTGATACATTGATTGGAATGCGTTCTCTCTGAGACGCCAGGCCATTCCTTTATTGGGTCTCTGCAAAGTTTCCTGACTTTCTTTTCTGTTTAACCATAGGGTTACTCTTGGAAGCTTTTCCTGTCCTTCACACTCCTGCTTGAAGTGTCCATCCTCACCACAGTTGTAACGGAAAATACTGGTCACTTTCCTTATCATGAGACCCCTGTCAGCAGCAGCTCTCTGTTTAGTATGTCCTACCAATGGGCCTGGTTTCCTATTGAACTTGTCATCCAACATCAACCGAGATACCTCGGCTTGTGGGTTTCTCACTACATCCTGCAAAACACCCACTTGGGGGCATCAGGGGTCACTTCAGCAACAGAGGCTACGACCGAGGATTTTGCTCAGCTGATGGAGGCCTTCTACTCCTCCATCGTGTTTTCCTCCTCTCTTACTTGTCTGATCAACTCAACAAATGAGAGAGAAGGACACATCATTTGAACGCTTAAAGCAATCATGTTGCAACTTGCTCGATCATTAATCAATTTATCTCTGCCAGTTGAATGGCCCCTTTACAGCACAAGCAAATGCAGATGTCTAGCCTGAAAATGTAGGCAGGAAGTTTCTCCCCTCTCCTGGAATGTGTGCCTGAACCTGAACCTCATCATAATCTCCACTGGTCTGTCCTTCAGGCCAAAAACATTTTCTAATGCTTGCATGTGGCCCACGGGCACGACCAATTTTCTGCATTTAGAGAACTCACCTCCTCAGCAGCTGAGCCTTTTAGACTCTCTACCAGTCGCTGTCTTTTTATATTATCTGAGCACCGTCACTCATCCAGCAACTGAGATGGTGGTTCTGCCCAAGTCTCATATTCTTCCTCCGCATTGGGGGTGGGCCTGACTTCTGAGAAAATATTCAGTCTACAATAACTGTGGCTCTCTGCCAGTACACTGGCATTTATCTACCAGTGATGTAATTGTCAAAACCAGCTCAGAATTTCCATCACCCGCTGAAGGACCTTTCACATCAGAAAACTCCTTCCCCTCACATTGCAGAAAGGAGAACAACTTGTCTTTAAAGTCTTCACTGTCAACTACGTACAATTTGTCTTTAACATCTTCACCCTCAGCTGCATGCCCCCTTTCTTTAAAAATATGGACTGCCCACGGCCCCGCCTGAATGCAGTGCAACTCCAGTCACGTCACTGCTAGTCTGGACTAACACGACATCCTTACCCGCTGATTGATCAAGCTACCATTCAACCAGCATAACCTTTCCCAATACTTTTATAGAAATCAACACTCTAATTAGCAGTTCATCAGGACTTTGGATATCCACTACACTCAGAACACAAGCATTATTTATGGGTAATCTCTTTGAATCATATCAAAACTTAATTCCTGTGGTGTCCATAATAAAATACCTTAATCACTTCCCCCGACACTAGTTTAAACACAGGCTTAAACACCTCAACCACTTAATCAATTCTTAACAGGAATAACACAGCATTCAACGAGTCCCGGAAGAGCCCCAACAAATTTAACCCTCTCACTAGGCTCACTTGGCTCAATAGCCATGTGACTTAGTAGTGAGGAGGCCACCTTTCACAAACAAGATACATCTAAGATCGATATGATTTGGGGTTCAACCGATCAGGAAAGTTGGGATGTTAAAATTAACGGAACCCTGATTTGAGCGAATGCTGTATAAATACTGTCCATACACAATTATCAGTCAGCAAGAAATAACAGATCGTACACTGTATAAAATTATAATGCAAGTATATTTACTAATTTCAGTTTTATTAAGAGAAAGAAAAGAAAAAAATAAAAGGGCCCATTACAGTTCAACCAGTCTAAATGTACTCATAATGTTGGAGATCAACCCTTCCAAAAGTTGGGTATAACCATTATTCATGGTGCTGAATTCTCATCACCAATCACTGGTAGAACTTCTCATCTTGGACTCCTTCATCTTGTGTAGCATTCCTTGCAACTGTGTCTTCCTGTCAGATCAAATCCCACAGGCGTCTCTCCTGATCTTCCCTTCTCCGTGAAAAGACCATGAACCCCACCAGTGTCGATCACAAATCTCTCTCTGCCCAGCTCTCTCTAGAAACTTTTCACAATTCCACCATCCTGACTGGTTGACACAATGTTCCTAAGTTGAACATCATAGTTCCTTATCTTTAGCCAAAACCAAAACATTCTACCAGCAGGACACACTGCTTTTACAGAAAGCTACTAAATGAAATGCCCCACAGCATTGGCAGTAGGAGTCTTAACCAGGGCAGTACATATATTATGATATATTGCATTGTACTGCTGCCACTGAGTTAACAAATTTCATGATAAATGCTGATGATATTAAACCTGATTCTGATTCAGATTCTGATCACCTCCAACCTCAACAAGGCAGAGTTACTGGAAGATGATAACCCAGCCTTCAATGAAACTGATCTTTTTCAGGTTGATTTAGTGGATTCCAAAGAAGACACTGCAATGGATTACGAAGACAGCACCAGCTTCAATGCCAACAATGAGGCTGGCTTAATTAAAGGAAGCACACCAGGATCCAAGAGTGAGAGTGACAATGCAGCCAATTTCATTCAAGGTAACCTTGGCAACATCAAAAATGAAATCAGTGAGTATCATTTCTGTAATACTGGGTAATATCAGGCAGAATTAGTTTGCAACGGGTAAAGCCACTGTCTCATACCTCCATGGAGTCAGGTTCGCCTCTATGACCTCGACAGCTGTCTGTGTCTAGTTGGCACATTCTCCCTGTGGCCATGTGTGTACTCCAGTTCCGTAATTGACTCTAATGTAGGCAAGTGGTAAAATAACCAAAGGAGCATTAGGTGTGTGGGAAAGAATAAATTGCAGGACTGCAAAGAAATAAGGAAGGGGGGAATAGGACTGGCAACTTGCATGGAACCAATGGGCTGAATGGCCTCCCTCTGTATTGTAATAAGTGTCTGGATTGGCTTACCACAACTCTCCCTATCCTATATTTCTACATCAGTCAGTACCTGCAGAGAAACATTGTTTGCACAGTTCTATGACCAACTTTCCCCAGTAGGGTAGATGTTACCACAGTGGTTGGAAGGGATTGGTTCCTCATTCCTACCTTATTTGTTTGATCTGATTTTCAGTCAATAGATCTCACTCTGAATCACATGAGGAGGACTCTGCAGGTACACAAACGACTGAGCAATAAGCTTAGAATATAAACATAGAGCCATACATCACAGGAGTAGGCCCTCCCGCCCACAGTGTTGTGCCAAACTAATTAACATAATAACACTTAACTAAGCTGATCCCTTCTACCTGCATATGTTCTACATACCTCCTTTCTCTGCATTCTTAGCTTGGGAGTATTCCGCCAACATTGACGTGTGGGCATTGAAAATATGGGATTAGAGAATGGGTCGCTATTTGAATGCTACATTGGAGGCTCACAGGAAGGTGCTGGAGGGCAGGTATCTGTTCTGACAATTAGAGTCATAATAATAGAAAAGTACAGCACAGAAATAGGCCCTTTAGCCCATCTAGTCCATGCCAAAACCATTTAATCTGCCTATTGCCATCGACTGCACAGGGACCTCCATACTCCTGTCATCCATGTACCTATCCAAACTTCTCTTAAACGTTGAAGTTCAGCTTGCATGCACCACTGGTGATGGCACACTCTCACAACTCTCTGAGTAAAGTTTCCCCTCATGTTCCCCTTAAACTTTTCACCTTTCACCCTTAATCCCTGACTTCTAGTTCTAGTCCCACCCAACCTCAGTGGAAAAAGCCTGCTTGTGTTTACCCTATCTATATCCCTCATAATTTTGTATACTTCTATCAAATCTCCCTCAATCTTCTATGTTCCAAGGAATAAAGTCCTAACCTTTTGATTCTTTCCTTATAACTCAGGTCCTCCAGTCCCAGCAACATCCTTGTAAATTTTCTTTGTACTCTTTCAACCTTATTTACATCTTTCCCATAGACAGGTGACCAAAACTGCAAAACAATAAAGGGAAGGAAAAAGTATCAGTGTAAAGATTTCAAATGCTGGTAAGAGCTAAGTGCCAATGAGTGAAGTTTAAACACAAGTCTTAAGCACAAGAGATTCAGCGGATGTTGGAAATCTTGAGCAACACACAAAATGCTGGAGGAACTTAGCAAGTCAGGTAGCATCTATGAAGGGGAATAAACAGTCAAAGTTTCGAGTCAAGACCCTTCATTGGGACAGGAAAGGTAGGGGACAGAAGACAAAATAGGAAGGAAGAGAGGAGAGTAAAGAATATAAGCTGGCAAACAATAGGTAAGCCCTGGTGGGTGGGAAAGTGGGGCTGGGGGTGGGGGGGGGGTAAGAAGCTGGGAGGGAATAGTTGAAAAACACATGTCCTCTCAAATCACAGTAAAAAATCATGTTTAAACATTTTTCCACTATGTGAGAAAGCTGAGGGGAGACCAAAGTATCTGGCATATTCACTGGCTTTATTCTATGTTTAGGCTCTTGCAAGAACTTCCACTGTGGACACGGAAAAGTTTGTCAGCTCAGTGACAAGGAAAATCCTTATTGTATCTGCCAAGATATTTCAACCTGCCCCACCAACATGCCAGATCTACAGAATGTGAGTATATTCGTATTCTTCCAGGGCAGTCCCTCAGGGCCTAAGGTGACTCAGTAGCTCCATTTCTGAAGAGTGGGTGATGGCTGATGGACTTGCCTACATAAACACAGGGTTATAAGTAGAGACTAGATGGGCTGGGGCTATTTTCCCTGGAGTGAAGAAGGCTAGGGGTAACCTTACAGAGGTTTAAAAAATTATCGGGGGTGTATATAAGGTGGGTGTCGCAGTCTTTCCCAGGGTGGGGGGGGGAGTCTAAAACTAGAGGGCACTGGTGGGTGTATGAAAAAAAAACTGCCAGAGTAAGCAGAAGCGGCAGGTACAGGTATATGGATAGGAAAGATTTAGAGGAAAACGGGCCAAACAGAGGCAAATGGGACTAGCTCACAGTGGTACCTTGGTCAACATGGATAAGTTGGGCCAATGGGCCTGTTTCTGTGCTATATGACTCTATCACATCCATGAAAATAACCTACTTCTAACATCTCTAACTTGTCCTCTAACTCTATAGTTTTACCATATTATTCAAATAAGTTTGAAATAATATTATAGATTGCCATTTTAATGAATGAGGTAAACCACAGAGAGAATTACTAAAGAAACAGGAATAAAATATTTAATACCACTCTGATTCATCCCTTAACTAAATTCTAACATAAATCACTGTAAAGCATAGAATTCGACACTTGATTAAACAATTTTTAATATAATCGATCAGTCAGCTGATTCTGAACTTGCTGGCTCTTTGATGGAGATATCAGACTGGTCCCTTGTCTCTGGCCCTTCTCCAGGGATGCAGTTACTTTTTCCATATATATATTCAGTTCCCTTGGAAGTTACTGTTCGATCTGTTTCCTAAATCCTTTTCAAGAATCCTGTTCTAGATCTGAAAACATTCACAACTCCCTCTTTCATTACTATCTTACATTTATGATCTTCAAAAATTCTGTCTTCTGAACATCCCAACAGTGGAACATTTCTCTCCATATATATTCTACTAAAAAAACTCTTCAATTTTGAACAGCCTGGTAAATCTCTCCTTAACCTTCACTCTTTGGAAAGAACTATCTCAGTCCCTTCAGCTGTTGCTCCTGATTGAGTTTTTTTCCCCCCCAAGAACCATTCTGAGAAATCTCCTCACAGCCCTCTTTGAATATCCTTCCTAGAGTGTGAGACCAAGTCTTCACTTTACAAAGACGTGCATAATCATCTTGATTTTGAACATAGATGCTATCTTGCATCTAATTTCTATTTGATTTATTTTCCAGGTGTGTGGCACCAACAATGAGACCTATGAAAACCACTGCCAATTTTATGTCTCAAAGTGTCAGCTTGAGAGCACCACGACACAGAGGATTCACCTGGATTATGTAGGACCCTGCAGGTGTAAGTCTTGATCTTTAGCAAATTTAAAGTATGATCTGATTAATGATCGTAGGGCCTATCACTATTCTAAGGAAGCATATTGCTTGAATATTTTCATATCAGAAAACAAGCTTGCTATATTGTATAATTGCAAAGAGCACAGAATATGGCCACTAAAGCCCACCTAGTCTTGGCTGGCATTTTATGTTCCATCCAAGCTTCCTTCCACAACACTTTGTCTCAGCCTCTCTGAAAGGGGTAACACATGAGGACAGGGTGGTAAAGAAAGCATACAACATGCTTGCCTTCATCATTTTAGGTGCTGACTGTAAAAGTTGAGAAGTCATGTTGCAGCTGTGTAGAACTTTGATCAGGCTATATTTGGAATATTGTGTGTCATTCAGATCGCTTCATTACAGGAAGGAGGTGGAGTCTTTGGAGCTGCAGAAGGGGTTCACCGGCATGTCTTCTGGATTTGCGAGTGTTAACTATAATTCTGGACCAACGTATTGTTTTCTTCATAGCGTACAAGGATGAGGGGAGACCTGATATAAGTATGGGAGGCATAGAAGGGTAGATAATCAAAGTCTTCTTCCCAGGGTGGAAATGCCAAATACTAGAGATCATAGCTTTAATGTGAGAAGGTGCAAGTTTAAAGCAGACTTATAAGCTAAGTTTTGTTTTGCGCAGAATAGTAAGTGCGTGGGAGGTGATGGAAGCACTCTGTATATGATAGTAATATTTAAGAGGCATCTTAAACGGACGCATGAGCAGGCAGAGGATTAGTTTAGACTGACATGGTCAGCACATAGTGGGCTGAAGAGCCCGTTCCTGTGAGGTACTGTTCTCTATTCTATCAGCACTTTGAACTCAACTGTAAATACCATACTTCTACCACTACCTGCATAAAAAAAATTTTACTTAAATTTTCTATTGGATTTATTAGCAACTTACCCCACATATTTCCTCTATGTCTTCATTATCCAAAGGGTCCACAGTGCAGTATTATTCATTTGCAATATAGTCTTTGTACCAAAGTATGTCCATCAGCTTTGAGCTCAAACACTAGCCTCTTAAAACAAAGGTCATGTGATAAAATGCATACCCTTTACCATCCAGCATGAAGTATTCTAAAGCCAGCTGAAACCTTTTGCCTTTAGCACCCACACTCATTGCCAAACGGTAATCAAACAGACCTGCTGTTCCACACAATTTAGAGATTTTGCTAGGACTGGAAACTTTCTAGCTTGGAGATGTCGTGGAGAATAGAGGAAGTTGAAGGAAGATAGAGGAGGAACAATTTCATTTGACTGAACGGTCAAAACCAAAAAAAATTGAAGTAATTGGTGGAAGAATCAGGGAGGAGATGAGAAGTATTTTCCTCATGCCTGGAGCTCAATGCCAGGAAGGATAGAGGAAGCAGGAACTTAGATCTCATTTATGTAACACCTAAATGTGGGCTTGATGAGCAGTGATCTGCATGGCGACAGACCCAGTGTTGGAAGTTGGGATTAATCTGGGTGGCTCTTGTTAACCAACGTAGACACAATAGCTATCTTCTCTGTCACAGACTTGCCATATAATTATCTTTCTCAATATATTTCAATCTGTTTTTATGCAAAGTTATGATTCAGCCTTAAGATTAAGTACCTTTTAATTCTATGTAATTGCTGGTGAGGCTACTCCACCCTCATGGTCCTTAGGAAGGTGGCAGTGGGCTGCTGCAGTCCTGGTGCTGAAGGCATACCCACGCTGCTGCTGGGGAGGGAGTTCCAGGTTTAGGATCCAGCAACAAAGCTGGAACAGTATTGTAATTCAAGTCAGTGTGGGGTGTGACATGGAGAAGATCTGGTACAGATCAGATCTCCTATTCTTGCTTCACCTGCCCTTCCTGGTGATGGTCATTATGCCTCTGAAGCATCAGCAAATTGGTGCAGTGTTGTCTGGATATGGGACATACTACGGTAGTCAGGGTGGGCACGCTCTTTTCTGCAGCTTCTCATGGACATTCAGCTGTAACTGATTTATTTTGGTTCTATTCAGACATCACTCCATGCCTGAATGATGAACTGGATGAGTTCCCATTGCGTCTACGTGATTGGCTGAAGGATACCCTGATGCAGCTGTACGAGCAAGATCTGCATTCTCCCGGCACACTTCCTCAGAGAGAGCATGCAGCAGTAAGATTCACATTGTCAATAAATGGAGTCAGGACACAACATGAGAGGACCAATACTGGGGATGGGAATGCGGTATGGGAGAGGACTATATTGGGGATGGGAATAGTGAAACTGAAATTGATTTATTATTGTCACATGTTCTGAGGTACAGTGAAATGCTTTTGTTTGCTTACATAACTAAACTGAGGTAATAAAAAGGAAAGCAAAATACAGGAAATGTAGCAGTTACAGAGAAAGAGAAGTGCAGATAGTCAAATAAGGTGCAAGAGCCATGATGAGGTGGATGGGAAGATCAAGAGTTCACCTTTTAGTGTAAAAAAGGTTCATTCAAGAGTCTGTAACAGTGGGACGTAAATTGTCCTTGGACCTGATGATACTGCTTTCAAACTTTAGTTTTACTTGTCTGACGGGAGAGGGAAAAAGAGAGAATGACCAGGATCGTAGGGGGGTCTTTGAATATGTTGACTGTTTGCCTGAGGCAGTAGGAAATGTAAATATAATCAATGGCAGAGAGGCCATCTTTTATGATGGACTGAGCAGTGTTCACAGTTTTCAGCAATTTCTTGTGGTCTTGGGCAGCGCAGTTGCCATACCAAGCTGTGATGTATCGGGACACGATGCTATCATGCAGCGGTTTAAATTGGTGAAGCTCATCAAGAACATCAAACGTCCTTGGCCCAAGAGACAAGTGTGCGAGAGAACTCTATTACGGATGGAAATCAGGTCTCCTCTAACATTGTTTCCTGGTACACACAGGACCAAAGAATATTGGAGAAATGGAGAACAGGATAAATATTTGAAAGGAAGGTTGTGCAGATTTATGGGAGGAGAGCAGTGGGGCTCTTTGGACACAGTCCTGGAATGAAAGCACTCAGGGAAAAATTAGGTTGATAGAGCCCCAAATTATTGTGCCCTTGTCCCACCATAAGAAAATGAGGGTATTTTTCTTCTGGCATCTACAATGCAGCTGGCACTAGGTGAACAATGAGGTACTGGGAAGTCTAGACCAAAGCCACCCTCAAATCCTTTCAAGATCCTTCTGTTTAGAACTGCTCCTGTGACAACAGGAGAGGGATGGGTTGGGGAATAATGCACATGGAATTCTCCCCCCACCATGTCTGTACGAAGTCAGCTGGGATCACTGTGGGTCACCTTTGTTGACATTCTGTATATGATTTTGTCTAGAATTCACATTTTGTATCTGCTCTATCATCCACCAAGGACCATGAAGCCATGGGAAAAAGAAACAGGGGGAGACCATTTAGTCTCTTAAGCTTGCTCCGCTATTCAATGGGATCACCACTGATCCAACATTCATCAAGCTCACCTCCCCACAACCTTGGATTCGGATCTTGTGACAGGTGGAATCCTAAAACATCTTGGGACTGTTCCTGAATTTAATGGAACCTAATGTCAATCCTGCTTGATTTTTCCTAAAAGATGGATTATTATCTAACTGAAGGAAAACTGCAAAAGAAGGCCAGGGAAATCCAAATGTCCTAGTGCATGAATTTCAAAAGGTTAGTAGGCAGGTCTAGCAGGTGCTTCCGAAGGCAAAATACATGTTGGCCTTTATTGCAAAGGGTTTGAAGTTTAAGAAGAGATAGGTTTCATTCCGGTTGTACAAGATGAGACCATACCTATACAGTTTTGGTCCCCCTACCTAAATAAGGATATGGTAACATTAGGGATAGTCCAAAGGAGAATGAAAGCTCATTCTTGGCACAAGAGGGTGTCATATTGAGACAGGTTAGACAGTTCAGGCTTGCCTTCTTTGGAGTTTAGAAGAATGAGTGGTGATCTTATTCAAACATAAGAACTTAAGGGAACTTGACAGTGGAGATGTTGAGATGCTTTCACCAGTGGGTGATTCATGAAGAAAGCGCATGACTCAAAATAAAGGGCTGATCTTTAGTATAGATATTTCTTCTCTCAGAGTGAGACAAACCTCTGAAATTCTCTGCCCTGGAGTATGGAGTGTGTTGGAAGACAGAAGAGAAGTTGAGGCAAGCAGAGATCAGCCATGCTCATATTGAATGGTGGGGAAAGATTGTGCCTGGTGCTCTCATTTTCTTGTGTTCTGTTTTCCAGATTAAGGACAACTATACTCATGAGAATCAGCTCCCTCCCAGTGACCGCTCTCTGGAGATGCTTAGAAATGACTTCATTGACAATTACCACCTGTTCATCCACCCAATTCACCAGCAGTTCAAGCAGCTTGACCAGTATCCCATGGATGGGTAGGGATTGTTTCAGTCATACATCATGGAAACACACCCTTCAGCCCATTGAGTTCATGCCAAATGGGCATCAACTACCCATTTACAATAATCCCATTGTATTCTCCCCACATTCCCAATAACTTCCTTTAGATTCTACCTACTCCTTACCCACACACTGGGGGCAATGTACAGTAGCCCAATTAACACACTGACCGCGTCTTTGGAATGTGAGTGGAAACCAAATCCCTCAGGGGAAACGAATGAGGCCAAAAGGAGAATGTGTAAACTCCACACAGACAGCATCAGAGATCAGGATCATACCTAGACCATGGAGCTGTAAGGCAAGGGCTCTACTCACTGTGTCAATGTGCCACTCCACTGATATTTTTGTTACTTGCTTTCTAAGATATATTCTAATTTTATTCACAGTGAACCTCAAACTGATGTGCCAGGAGTTAGAACTTCCTCTTTGGGTTGTTATAATGTTAGGAGCAGCTCATTTACTCCCCACTGCCCTTCTTTCCTCGCCACCAACCTTTTCTTACAGAAAAGCCAAAGAAGGATGTTGTAAATCTGAACTACAATTCAAACACCAAAGATACTCAGTAGGTCAGGCAGCATCTGTGGAGAAGAAACTTTAGCTAAGATCAAGGACCTTAACTCTTATTAACTCTTATTACGCTCCCCACAGAGGCTGGGTGACCTACTGGCTGTCCCTGACATTTTCAGTTTGATTTCTTAACTTATGTGGATAGTCAGTTCAAAAGCCCTCTTTTCTAGTTGTTGGAGAAGTAATGTGGAAAACTTCAGTTGACCAATCCCACCCCCAAACCTCTAAGGCTCACAGTACTGAAAATTGATCTTATTATGACACTTGTCATAATTATTTTTATGTTTTAAATTTCATTTTAGTTACCTAACCCACTCTGAACTGGCCCCTCTGCGTATTCCATTAATTTCCCTGGAACACTGCGCATCTCGCTTTTTCACAGTATGTGATGTCGATTGTGATGGGAATCTCTCCCTGAGAGAATGGGGCAAGTGCTTTGGCCTCAAAGAAGGTGAGACATTTGTTTGGGTCACTAGAGAGTTATGGGGGAGAAGGTCAATGGAGCTTACATAGCTCAGGATCAAAGCATTTCAATATTAATTCTTCTTGAAAATTAATTTATCTTTTCTGTTACAGAGGACATTAACCCTAATTACATCTTTCAACATGAATACTGAAGATACTGGACCTCATCTCTGATATAATTTTAAGATTGTTTAATGTCATTTCCAGTACACAAGTGTAAAGGAGGATGAAATAGTTGTTGCTCCAGATCCAATGCAGCACAAAAAAAGCAGAATAATATAAAGAACACAATAAATATAAATCTTATATACATAGATTGATCCTATGACATTAGGTGGCTGTGACAGGAATGATAAAGTAGTGGCGGTGGGCGTGTAGTGCGGTGGCTTAGTGGGTGGAGGTGTTAATCAGTCTTACTGCTTGGGGAAAGTAAGTGTTTTGAGTCTGGAGGTCCTAGCATAGATGCTGTGCATCCTCCTCCCTGATGGAAGTGGGGCATACAGTTCATGAGTAGGGTGGGTGGGACTGTTCATGATGTTGTTGATCTTTTTCTAGCACCTTTCTGTATATATGTCTTTAATGGCAGGTAGACTGGTACTCATGATGCATTGGGCAGTTTTGACTACCAGTGGACAATCCATGATCAATCAATATATTAGAAATGGATGCATATAAATTTTAGTTTACTCCAAAAATCATTTCATTTTGGCTTTAAGATTTCCTGGGGTTATATATAACAGCATACAAATGTTGGAAAATTCCTCACTAAAATTCTGTTCTGCTCTTGATAAATCTACTTACTTCCAAACAATAAAGAAGCTGTAAAATCTTCTCTCAGTTGTGATTTAATTGCATGGTAAGATTACAATATTTCCGGAGGTTATCGCCCAACTTAAAAGACCCTACACATGCCAGGGTTGTGTGTTCAATGACATGCATGGTACAGAGTCCCCACAATCATTCAGCCGATGGATACTCTGGAAAAGTCTTGCTAGATTGGCCAGTGCCATCCATGACGGTCCTTGGTCCTTGTTCATTCACTTGTGCCACAGAGGGTAGCAATGTAGGCAGTCTGATCTGGCTGCAAAATTACATTACAAAAACAAATATAATAAGCAGTCAACATGGATCTTGAAAGAAAAATCAAATAATGATCAAATTAATTGAAGCCTTTAAAGATGTGACAAAGAGCAGGCAAGTGTAATAGAATGCATATTTAACTTTTCAAAAGGCTTCCCAAAGTACTAGATTATAGACTAATAACAAGTTTTGTATAACTGCTCGAACCACTGAATTCCCCCTACAGGAACCACAATATAAGAGAACTGTACCTATTCAAAGTGAGAGGTCATTTATGAGTGGAGCCTTATACTACCACAGTTGTTCTCAATTTTGAACAATCCAGACATTGGAATAAAAATGGACATTTCTACTTTCATAAACAAGTAGGAGAGATGAATAATGTAACAAATTGCAAAATACCAAATAGCTATAATTAAATAATGACAAGGTGCAAGTCATGGTATTTCAGTATGAAAAGTAAGGAGGTCCCATATTACGTTTGTACTTGGAAAATACGATTCTTAATGTGTTGGAGCAGCACAGAGATCTGGAACATGGGTTCAGAAGTCCTTAGAGAGAAAAATTACTGCAAATGTTGGCATATGCAGCAGCAACCTGCTGGAGGAACTCAGCAGGTCGAGCAGCATCTATGGCGGCAAAGGGATTGTCAATGAAAATTGGTAGACAGATCACTGAGTAAAGATAATATGGCCACAGAAAGGTAAAGAAGTACTATGATTTATCTTTAATCCTAAAATACAAGTGGCCCTGAATCTTAGTCCACATCTTAGTTTCTATGTTACACTATGACTCATCTTCATAGTATAACAAAGGAACAGAAGAAGTGGTGTAAAATTTACTTGATTTATATTAAACCTGCAAGGTGTTTAAAGCAGGAACGCAGAGTCTTCTCTTTCACCGCAGGGCTGGAGGTATAACCATCAAACCACTTTGAAATAGTAGACACGGTGTTTCAACTCGCGGGGAAGGAGAAAAATCAAAGGCCATGAAAACTAGAGGATCTCTACAAAATAGTGACTGAGAACTTTTTAAAAATCCAGAATAACTCTACTGATAGCCTGAGGTGAGGAAAGATAGGAAGAGACAAGCAGAATATTAAAACCTACATGGTCTGCTTGGGTAGAATGATCTGTTTTGGTGCAATGTAATTCTTCAATAATTAAACAAGAAGGGTGACTGCTTCAGAGAGGAGCCTGCTACTTACAAAGTAGGAGTATGATAATATATTTTAAAAAGAGCAGCAATTTTTCAAATTCTGCAAGGACTTTTCCAAAATTGAGTTTTATTATTTCTTGCTAATGAGTTTCGTTTCACAGTCAAACTCCTTGTGCACTGTGCCATATCACTACAGTTACCTACTTTTGCTCTCTTTCATTGTCTTAGCACCAACTTTTCACAAACTTTCTCAAGTCTTAAGTCTCAAGTCTTCTTTTCTGACCCAGTTTCACAAATAATATTAGGGTGACACACCAGGGACTCTGTATTTCAGGGATCACAAGCACAGTGCTTGGAAATCACAGCCATTCACCTCAAAATGCAATCATTACAACTCTACAGGTGGGGTTGGGAAAACCAGCTCTCTCATCTTGTCCAAGTTTCTCGCCGCCCTCCATGGACTCTCCACCCTTCATCTTGCCTTTCCATGGAATCTAAGATAGGAGGATGAGGCCTTTCCTCCCCTCTGGACAGCTCTGCCAGTTGAGAAATTTATGATTGATTTTTCACCTCAAACACATTTTCCTGTCCTATTCTTATATCCCTCCATTCCATATCATCCAGAAAGCTATCAACCATTTTACAGTTCTTTAGAAGCCAGTATTCCAGGTATTCCAGAAAATCCCACATAGCTGACTGATGAACAAGGTTAGAGGATGTGGTCATAAGAGAAGTACAGCACAGAAATGGGTGCTTCAGTCCATCCCGAAACCATTTAAACTGCCTACTCCCATCGACTTACACCAGGACCATTACCCTCTACATCTCTACTATCCATGTATCTATCCAAACTTCTCTTAAGCGTTGAAACTGAATTAGCATGCACCACTTGAGCTGGCAGCTCAACGCTCTGAGTGAAGGAGTTTCCCCTCATTTTCCTTAAACTTTTTACCTTTCACCCTTAGCTATGACCTCTGGATCTAGTCCCACCCAACCATGGTGGAAAAATCCTGCTTGCATTTACCCTATCTATACCCCTCATTATTTTGTAAACTTCTATCAAATCTCCTCTCAATCTTCTACATTCTGAAGAATACAGTTCTAACCTATTCAGTCTTTCCTTATAACTCAGGTCCTCCAGACCCGGCAACATCCTTGTAAAATTTTTCTGCACCCTTTCAACCTTGTTACCTCTTTCCTGTAGGAAGATGACCAAACCAAAGCAGCACATAACACTCTAAATTAGACCTCACCAACATCTTATACAATTTCAACATAAAATCCCATCTTTGTACTCAACACATTGATTTATGAAAACCAATGTGCCAAAAGCTTTCTTTATGACTCTATATACCTGTGACAACACTGTCAATAAATTATGTACCCGTATTCTCATGTCCCTTTGTTCTACCACATTTCTCAGTGCTCTAACATTCACTGTGTGAGACCTACCCTGGCTGGTCCTACTGAAGTGCAAAACCTTGCAATTGTCTGGATTAAATTCCATCTGCCATTTTTCCAGCTGATGCAGATCCCTATGCAAGCCATGATAGCCTTCCACACTGTACACTACACACCCAATCTTGGTGTCATCCACAAACTTGCTGATCCAGTTAACCACATTATTATCCAAATCATTGATATAGATGTCAAACAACAAAGAGCCAGCAACAATCCCTGCAGTTCACCATCAGTTACAGGTCTCCAGTCAGTGAGGCAACCCTCTACTACCACTGGCTTCTCCCACGAAGCCAATGTCTCATCCAATTTACTACCTTATCCTGAATGCCGAGTGACTGAACCTTCTTGACTAGCCTCCTATGTGGGATCTTGTTAAATGCCTAATTAAAGTCAATGTAGACAACATCCATTTGTTATGGTGTTATAGTTGAGGTGGTAATGGGAACAAGCTCCCAGTACCTATTAATTGCTCCCAATGGCATGCGCCTCAAATAGCCTCTGACAATGAAGTCCAGCTCCTGGCCTTCATGTGTGGCTTAGTTAATAAGCCCGGCAGAACCTTTTCCACTGACAGGAGAAAGGTCAAAGGCAGGTTATTGGTGCCTTAAAGCCAATCACTTTGGGCAGATGGGGCTCATCAGTCATGGTTGGCAGCTCATCTAGGAGAAGGAAAACTCTGATCTCAAACCTCCGCTGCCTTACAGCAAAACCCACTCATGGGGAAGGCTTCAGAAGTAAACCCCGAGGGAAAAATCTGGAGCTGGATTCCTGAAGGCAATCCTACATTGAATTCAATGTTGACTGGCTACTCCTCCGATGTTGCTGGTACCAAACTCTTCCGTTCTTTTGAGTTCATCAGATGCGTGGAGAGAGTAAGCTTGCTACATGGGCAACAGCTTGCTCTCCATATCGTACTGCCCAGGCTAGCATATCTAGACAGCTAGTACTTGATATCTATGGTCAACTCTGACTGATGGAGGCCTCAGATAGACATTGACATACTAACATGGATTAAGAGACAGTTAACAGAAAAAAAGTGATGAAATAAACAAGTCTTTGAGTTGGTAGGTTGTGATTAATGGGACCACAGGAATGATTGAGTTCATTTGACTTCTGGAATTTAGGATAAAATCTGGGCTAATAGGTTAATAGTTCCTTGTTTTCTCCTATTGCTTATTCCTTATCAGAACCAGATTTATTATCACTGACTTATATAACGTGAACTTTGTTGTTTTGCAGCAGCAGTAGTCTTCTTCTTAAGCCCATTGTCTCTAATTAGACATAGGCCACCAACAGCAGCTTGTAGGATTTCTCTGTCCCGGGCCAGACTTTCAATTCGTTCTCAGGTGTAGATCCTCTTTTTGGTGTATCACTCCTCTCCCAGGGATGAGGGTTTTGGAGTTTCTTTTGACTTTTCAGTAGCTCTAGGTTTTTATGGGAAGGGGTTGCTAGCCCCATGCCCAATCCTTCTTTCACAGCTGGGCTTGGGACCATCCATGGCAGAGTTCAACAACACCACGCAAAGACATAAAATTCACTGTAAATTACAAAATAAATAAATAAATAATGGGGAAGAAAACGTGGTCTTCCTGATCCATTCAGAATTCTGATTAGCCTGATTTGGCAGGGTGCAAGTAGTTGTTGCTAAATTGAGTGTTGGTCTTCAGGCTTCTGTATCTCCTCCCTGATAGATATCTGGAAGTATAGTGTCCATGACTCAGCCAGATGAGTCAACAACCCTCTGCATGCTCTTGCAATCCTCTGCATGGAGTCTTTATACCAGTCAGTGATGCAACCACTCAGAATGATCTCCACTATACATCTATAGAAACTTGCAAGAGGCTTTGGTTATACCAAACCACTTCAATCTCCTAATGAAGTAGAGCCGCTAGTGTGCTTTCTTCGTGATTGCATTAATGCATTGGGCCCACGATAGATTCTCCAGGATGTTGACACTCAGGAACTTGAAGCTTTTCACCATTTTCACTGCTAATGAGAACTGGTGTGTGTTCTTCTAATATTCCCTTCTGGAAGTCCACCGTAAACCCTTGGCCTTGCTATCTTTGAGTGCGAGGTTGTTGTTGTGACACCACTCAATTAGCTAATCTATCTCTCTCCTACATGCCTTTGTCACCATCTGAAACTTTATTAACAGTAATGTAGGTAGCATTTGAGCTGTGCTTAATCACAGTCACGTGTAGAGAGAGCTCAGCCTCCTTGAGATGAACCTATATTGTCAGGGAGGAGATGTTATTACTGATCTACTTTTACTGTGGTCTCTTGATAAGGAAGTAGAGGATCCTATTGCAGAGGGAGGTACAGAAGCACAAATTTTGAAGCTTATTTAATAATACAGAGGGGATGATGGTGTTGCACACTGAGCTGTGAATCAATAAACAGCAGCCTGACGAATGTCCTGCTGTTGTCTAGGTGCTCTAAAGCAGAGTGCAGAACCAGTGAGATTGTGTCCATTGCCAACCTTATATGTTAAGATCATATTTATTAACCTTCAATCCTGAGAAGTTTGTAGAATTTTGGGAGATTCCAGTATCTCCAAAACCACCACTTCAAAACCATTATGGTGCAGACTGATAGTCATTTGGGATTTATCAGTATTCCAACGGCGATATCTAGTAGTAGTTTTGCTTTTAATAAAACCCATTTATTTCCTCATTTGCAATGGGTCCTAGGTCTTCCAGTATTTCCGTGTGCTCTTCAAAGATGACAGACAAAGAATGCTTAGTTTCACCACAATATTTTAAATTCCATTATAAATTCAATAGTCATGGTGAGTACTTGACCCATATTTTCCTCTTTTCACATACCTATAATAAAACGTTATTGTATTTGGTTTCTTTCAGTTTATTCTCACTCTACTCTCCCCTTAGCAATTTTACATCATTCTTTGTTGAATTTTAAATACACCCAATGCTTTTTCTTGCAACTTTTCCTGGTACTGTAAGTCTTTCCCCTTTGATTAAATTCACTTATAATCCATGGTTGGAATGCTTTTCTAGTTATGTTTTTATGCCTGAAAGGAATGTATATTTGTTGCAAATTTATTTCTTCAAACGTTAACAATTGCCTGTTCAATTCCAGTTAGACTGCCTTTGTAAAAAATGAAATCTTAGTTTCAGATAGAATAGAATTTTGCAGAGTTCAGACATTTTCATTCCACACAAAACAAACTTGAAGATAGTAAAGGCAGTCGAACATTAAAGGATATGGAATTGGACAGGGAATTGTTAACATATAATAATCACTTTTCCTAAAGTCTCTCACTCAGCTTAGTTCATTGTCATAAATGCCAGAGTGGAATGACATTCCTTGCTCATGTGAAGCTCTTAGTGTAAACTGTTTACAGAATAACAAGATTGAAAAAGGATCTAGTGCTTTCCCAATGCATATGACACATAAACCCTTCTCAATCTTCCAGCCAGGTCAAGGTATCGATTTTAACTGACGTTTCGATGACAAACTCTGCCATCTTCATTGGGGATGATGCTAAGGCTTGTCTAGTCACTCAACCCTCATAGCCCGTCCCTTCTGAATGGTTAGTCCTCAACCAATCAGGTTTCTGCTGTCCTGCCTTGTTTTAAATTGTATTCCAGTTCTTACTTAGAGTGAGACCTTGGTCTTTGTTGAAATTCTTATTCTCTAGTCTTATTTCAATGGCTTCCTGCACCAGGTCCCAAAAACCACAGGCATGGGACTGTAGTTTTGTGCCATCAAAGTCAATCCTGTGGTCAATGCAAATGCAAAGTTCTGCTACTTCCAATTTCTCCGGGTAATCCAAATGGATACACCTCCTATGCTCCTTGGTGCAGTTTCAACCATGCACCTGGTTTGGCCGATATACTCTGCTCCATATTCACAGGGAATCCTATAAACGCCAGCCATCTGATCATCTTTGGCTGTAAGGAAGCTTGCCCATAAAGAAGCTCAATTCCAAGATTATGCTCATGTTGAGGATTAACCAATCAGGAGGGATGGATGACAGGAGTTATGTACAAAAACCACCAGACTACACAGGCCTAGGCATCATCCCTGATGAAGATGGCAGAGTTTGTCATCAAAAATGTCAGTTAAAATTGACACCTGAACCAGGCTGGAAGCCTGAGAGTTTATACATTAATTATCTTATTATACTGTTTATATTCCTGCCTGTACTGTGCACTACAAGTTTGTTTCATACTTTCTCGTATGGCGCCTTCTGAAAGTCCAAATACCACCATGCTTGCTAGTTTGTCCCACAACTCTCCTCGTCTACTTTTCCTTCATATCTTGGCCCTTTTTATTTCCTCACTGCCAATTACACGACGTTGTCTACCGGACAGCCCAAGACTCAATTGCGGATTTAACTACTGTGTCAGCTGACAACCACATTTAGATTCAGTGTCAGTAAACATTATTGATTTCAGGAACAAATAAGGTGACAATCTTTTCCTTTAAATGTGCTGCACACACTTTCTCTGACATTTAAGAGAAAGGCTTCCTCTGGTAAATGAATGACCAATAGCAGTTTCACCAATACCTGCCTGAGGCTATGCTGGCAGACTCAACTCAAGCAAGAGCTCAGGAAAAATAATATCCGGCAGTACGGCAGTGTAGCAGTTAGCGCAGTCGCTCTACAGCACCAGCGATCACTGATTGGGGTTCAATTCTCACACTACAAGGCATTCTCCCAGTGACTGTAGGTTTCCTCTGTGTGCTCCGGTTTCCTCTTACAATCCAAGGACTTATGGTTAGGGTTAGTAAGTGGGGAAAATGCTATGTTGGTCCCAAAAGTGTACCGACACTTGCAGGCTCCTCCCAGCATATTGCAAAAACAAGGATGCAAACAACGCATTTCACTATATATTTCGACAGAAGTGTGACAAGTAAAGCTAATCTTTATCTTTAAAATTTGAATGCAACAAAGAACACAATGCTTGAATACTCTATGTAAATTTCTGCTTAAAATTAGAGTACTTAACCCCTGAATCAACTAGATTTCAGTCCAAACAGCCAGCATGTGGTTGTTGATCACATCATGAACAACAAAAAAAGTTAATTTCAGGCTTTGTTTTTAAAATAGAGTAAGAATCTTAGTGTTAAACAGCAGGGAAACAGGCTCTTCAGCTCACAATGTCATTCCCAACTAATTAAACTAGTAATTAAATCCTTAACCAAACTACCCACTTTTGCCTGCACAAGGTCTAAAACCCTTAATTTTTTGCATATTCACGATAGACCTATCTAAGAGCATCTTAAAATCCTTCGTGCATTTGTCTCCAACCCCACACCTGGCACCTACCACTCTTAAAACTTAAACTGGACATCTCCTTTCAACTCATTTCCTCACACCTTCAATGCACAACTATGGGAAAAAGATAACAGCTACTTACTCTCTCATAATCTTATAAATATCATGTCCCTTCATCTCTGTCACTCCACAGAAAACAATCCAAGTACATCCAAACTCTCATAGCATGTGTCCTCTAATCCAGACAGCATCCCAATAAACCTCTTGAGCACCCTCTCCATAGCCTCCACATCCTTCTTATGATGGGGTGTCCAGAACTGTATGCTTCCATCATCTTGCAAAGTTTATGAGACACTTAGACAGGCAAATGTACAAAGAAATGGAGGATACAGATTACATGCACAGAGATGGGATTGGTTTAAATTGTCATCATGGTCAGCACAAACCATGTGTTGTACTGTTCTTTTTCCTCAAACAGTAAAACCTACTTTCATTTCACTTTTTCCAGGTGTCACCCAAGTTTAAAAGAATGGAAAATACATAAACACTCCAGATCCCAACTCTGGATACCAACCCGCCCTGGCTAGAGTTCTGAATCCTAACCCTGGCTTTAGCCACACACCTTGCTTGCAATGTGGACTGCCAGCTCACATTCCAGATTAACAGGTGAGCCAAATGCCAGGCCACCAGTATTCCAATTAGATGCTGGATTATTTGAGTTCTACTGAACTTTGCTGCATGGTTTTAGGTATGAAGTATTTTAATTCTTGCTCACATTGAATACTGTGCCTAATCCATATTTGCATTACCTGTTCAGAAATCTAAGAATAAGTCTAACAAAATCATTTGTTCACTGCGAACTGTAAAAACCCAGACCACTACGTTTTACAACGATATCCAAATTAAGATGTTTGCACTGTACATTCTCTAGTCTTAGGGAATGGAAAAGCAAGAACAGAAGAATTACAACATGAAATATAACTGACCTATTAACCTACAAGACCTAAGATTTGTATCAAGTAGAGGCCAACATTTGAGGAAATTCCACCACTCTAATATGTGGATTAACTTTGTCAATGGAACTTCATAGGGAGTGGAAGAAAATTAAGCCTGAGTATTAAGGTTAACAAAATCATGAGAATAGCTGGGTAAGAAGCAGATGGGATCTGTCCAATTGTGCTAATTAGCAACAAGTCTTGCTGGAAATGAAGAACTGATCATATGTGGATATTGTGTGTAAGGAGGAACCATTAGCCCTCAAGGCTACCTGACTAATGACTTGGTTTCTTATAATTCAAAGGGAAGAACTATTGGCCTTCAAGTCTACATGGCTAATGACTTGGTTTCTTATAATTAGTGGGGAACTGATTACGTATGAGGGGACCCTCTGTCTAATTTTATGTAAGTTATTGAAGCATCCAAAATCTTTTCGGTAAGGGTTCAACAGGAATTCGTGACCTCTGAAAACTGCTGAACTGCATGTATTCTAATGTATAAAAGACCATGTTTATGCTCACTTTGGCAGAGTTGTATTTGGCTCTCCATGATCATATAATAAAGTAATTAAAACCAAATACTGGGGTCTGTGTCATTGTTTAAGTCTAATTGGTGATAGTAAACTTCTCTGACATAGGGTGAGTGCAGAATTCCAGCAACAGTGAATGAACACCAATGTAGTTCCAAGTAATAAGTGAAATCTGTAGTTTGCACCCAGATGAGTTGCTCATAAAACTATCACTCATAGAAAAATAGGGCTTTATCAGACAACCCTAAAAATGGGTTGTATAGTGCAAGTGTTTTACATGCACTTTGAAAATTCATTTCCATCAAATTCTCTCAATGACAACAACATACTTAAATGAAGCAAGATAACTATTCCCTATTATTTGGAAATTGTAACAGGTACCACATTAAAGTTACCTACCTACAGCAGCAAAACTTCATTGTTAAACTACAAACAAAAAAATTCACACCTCTAGTAAATCTTGAGTTTTCTCAGGAAGCACATATTAACTTTGAAAGACTTATCCTCTGCATTCTAAAACTATGTCTATTTATAAAACATTCAAGGCTGCTTCAGAGGAGTGATATCAACCTGTAATTAGATTTAAAGTAGATGAAGTGTGGAGTCAGCAGGTAGCTTTGACCAACTAAATACTTAAGAACCAGAAAGGCTTCAACATTGAATAGATATCTTATTGTGGTGTTATTTACTAATGAAATAGACAACCATTTGATTCAATTCTCATTAAAAATAGAACTAAATATTGTGTACTATATTTCACTGTGAAATTAGTGAAAACATCTGTATCTGAAATTTCCTAGATATGAATTTTATTTCCAGATCAATTAAATTCTCTTTATAAAGTGTATTATCTCATTTTATTCTGACTTGGCCTAACAGCCAATAAATTACATAAGTCATACAGATCTTGTATCTCATCAATACAGCCAGATGTAGAAATAAATCTTTGCTTGTAGTATTGTTTACAAATAATAAATTGACATTAAGAATTACACTTAAATATCTGTAATACCAAACTGTCCAAATGTTGTGCCGCTATTGACTTTACAAGTTTCAATTTGGAGGGACAGAACACAGCTTTGAACAATATGAAGGCACAATAAATCCTCCATGAGTGATGGACTGTCACAAATCAGGGAGGCTACCAGCTCAGACAGACAATTCCCAGCACACGGCCTCAATTCAGAAAGACCATTCAACTTTGGTGTTCCTGCAGATACAAAAGTGAAAATACAATGCCCCCCTCCCACCACCAATGCATAGGATGGCAATACAGATGTGCAACATTTTTTCCTACTGCATACTGCTCTTATACTAGATGGGTATGGTAGGATGCAAATGAATAGAGTAACGAGTTTCATGACTCGAATTTTCAAGTAGGTTCAATGTGGAACATCCATTTGCCTCAATTCTTGAACGAACTTTTTCTTCAAAGTGATGCTTTTAATTTGCAGCTAGGTCTACAACCTCCCACAACACATTTCTGTAGAAAGTACTTGTCACAACACTTGGTTGAGTTGACATGTCCATAATAGTGTAGGCTATACCAGCACAACTGTGAATCTCTGCTTGCTGTATTCAAGGTTGAAGAAAGGAGAATATTTTTTCCTTTAAATGGAGAAAAGTAAAAGTTTTTTTAAAACTTTTAATACTTTAAGAGTTAAAAGTTTGTAATACATGATGAGAAACTTCAGTAATGGGTAGATACAATGAGCAGATACTTCAAAACCCCCTTCCAAAAAAATAATCCTGAATATTTATAACCTTGTTTCTACATTATGCATTGTGATATTAGAAGCTCTGACCCACATTCTGTTTTATTTCCCTACTTTGCCTGCATGCAAGTGAGATTCAACTAGTTCACGTCATCTTCGTCATCATCATCATCTTGGTCACCAGACTCCATGTCATCTTCATCTTCAACCTGCAAAAGTCAGAGATTTGTGGCTTAATGTTTATGTACTTTGAAATTAATCTCTTATTTTGTTACAAAAACACTTCATATTGAGTCCAAACACAATCATCAGTACACTCACTTAACTTAAAGAAATATCTATCCAAATCCAATAAAATCAGTTTATAATCTGAACTTCACATTTCTAAATTGAAACCACAGTATTTTAAACTCAAGGCTGGTGAATATGCCTGAAGAAAACAGAAACATCATTGTACATAAAAGCTGCAGTTAATTTCATGAAGTGATGAGTGCTGCTGTCACACAGCTTCAGCATATTGTGTACAGGTGTTCCCCGCTTTTCGAACATTCGATTTATGAAACCCCACTGTTACGAAAGACCTACATTAGTACCGTTTTTGCTAACAGAAGGTGTTTTCACTGTTATGAAAAAAGGCAGCGCGTGCACTGAGCAGCCTCTCTCCCCCAGATTCGGAACGGCAATTCTCGCCGGCATTGCTTAAACACGTGCCTATGAGCATCCATTTGCAAGACAAGCTCTAAGGTATCAGAAAAGCCTAAAAGAGCTTGTAAGGGTGTTACACTTAGCGTAAAACTAGACATACTTAAGTGTTTCAATCGTGGTGAACGAAGTAAGGACAAAGTGAGTTTGGCTTGTGGAAGTTGACAAAGATGATGTTGAAGAGGTTTTGGCATCCCATGACCAAGAACTGATAGATGAAGAGCCGATGCAATTGGAAGAGGAAAGGATAACAATCAAAACCAAATGCAGTAGCGAACAGACCGAAAGTGAAGTCGTCCAGGAACTGAATGTGAAGCAACTGCGTGAGATTTTCGCTGCAATGATAAAGTACAACTTTAATTTTGAAAGGGTACGTCGGTTTAGGGCATATTTGCAGGATGGTTTGAGTGCTTACAAAGAACTGTATGATAGAAAAATGCGCGAGGCTAAGCAGTCAAGCAAGCCTTCCACATCAGCCACAGCAGACGACGAACCTCGAGCTTCGACATTGAGGCAGGCAGACATAGAAGAAGGTGACCTGCCTGCCCTCGTGGAAACAAACCACCCTAACCCTCGGGCCGCGGAGAATGCAGTGGTAGCCGGGACGCACCCAGCACACCTTTTAAAAAAAAAAAGCCAAAATAAACAAGCTAATTAATTAGGTGCCGCCCGGCACGTAATTGTTGGCCCAGATCAGAGGCCAATCTTCGCTTTACGACATTCCGGCTTACGGTTTCATTCCGGTTTCATAGGAATGCTCTACCTTCGGATGGCAGGGGAAACCTGTACTGTGTAGTTTGCATGTTCTCCATATGACTAGATGGGTCCCACTAGAGTTCCAGTGTAGCCCCACATCCTCAAAATATCAATGGTAAAAGTTAGCCCAAGTTGTCCCTGGATGAGGTAGGTGGAAGGAAAATCGAGGGAAGGATGATGGACATGTTATAAAGAATCACAAGTCACTACCTTTGGGCAAAATGAGGATGGTTGCGAGAATAAACCCATCTTATCCAATCTCTTTTTAACTACTGCTCTCCATTTGAAGTAACATCATGATGAATCTCTTCAGCACCCTTCTGTAGCATTGTGACCAGAACTGCACATAATACTCCAACTGTGGTGTAGCTAAAGTTTTGTACAACTACTGTGTGACATCTTAAAACCATATGATATAGGAGCAGAAGTGGGCCATTCAGCCCATCGAGTCTGCTCCGCCATTGAATCATGGGCTGATCCAATTCTTCCAGTCATCCCCACACCCCTGCCTCTTCTCCATACCCTTTGATGCCCTGGCTAATCATGAACCTATCTATCTCTGCCTTAAATGCACCCAATGACTTGGCCTCCACAGCCCCTCGTGGTAACAAATTCCACAGATTTACCACCCTCTGACTAAAGTAATTTCTCCACATCACTGTTCTAAATGGATGTCCTTCAATCCTGAAGTTGTGCCCTCTTGTCCTAGACTCCCCTACCATGGGAAATAGCTTTGCCATATCTAATCTGTTCAGGCCTTTAACATTCGGAATGTTCAATGAGATTTCCAGTCATTCTCCTGAACTCCAGGGAATACAGCCCCAAGAGCTGCCAGATGTTCCTCATATGGTAACCCTTTCATTCCAGGAATCGCTCCCGTGAATCTTCTCTGAACCCTTTCCAACGTCAGTATATCCTTTCTAAAACCGCACATAATACTCGAAGTGTGGTCTCACAAGTGCCTTATACAGCCTCAGCATCACATCCCTGCTCTTATATTCTGTACCTCTAGAAATGAATGCCAACATTGCATTCGCCTTCTGACCAACTGACTCAACCTGGAAGCTAACTTTAGCGGATCCTGCGCAAGGACTCTCAAGCCCCCTTGCATCGCTGCATTTTGAATTCTCTCCCCACCTAAATAATAGTCTGCCTGTTTATTTCTTCCACCATTGTATTTCATTTGCCACTTCTTTGCTCATTCCCCTAAATTATCCAAGTCTCTCTGTAGGCTCTCTGTTTCCTCAACAATACCCACTCCTCCACCTAGCTTTATATCAATGGCAAATTTAGCCACAAATCCATTAATCCCATAGTCCAAATCATTGACATACATCGTAAAAAGTAGCGGTCCCAACACCAATCCCTCTGGAACTCCACTGGTAACTGGCAGCCAGCCGGAATAGGATCTCTTTACTCTGTTTTCTACCGAACAGCCAATCGTCCACCCATGCTAGTAACTTCCCTGTAATTCCATAGGCTCTTATCTTGCTAAGCAGCCTCATGTGCGACACCTTGTCAAGGGCCTTCTGAAAATCCAAGTACACCACATCTACTGCATCTCCTTTGTCTACTCTGCCTGTAATTTCCTCAAAAAATTGTAGTAGGTTAGTCAGGCAGAACCTTCCTTTCAGGAAACCATGCTGGCTTTGGCCTATCTTGTCATGTGCCTCCAGGTACTCCATGATCTCATCACTAACAATCAATTCCAACAACTTCCCAACCTCTGAAGTCAGGCTAACAGGTCTATAGTTCCCTTTCTGCTGCCTCCCACCCTTCTTAAATAGCGGAGTAACATTTGCAATTTTCCAGTCATCCAGTACAATGCCAGAATCTATCGATTCTTGAAAGATCATTGTTAATACTTCTGCAATATTTCCAGCTACTTCCTTCAGAACCCGAGGATGCATTCCATCTGGTCCAGGGGATTTATCCACCCTCAGACCATTAAGCTTCCTGAGCACTTTCTCAGTCATAATGTTCACTGCACAAACTTCACTTCCCTGACACTCTTGAATGTCCGGTATACTACAGATGTCTTCCACTGTGAAGACTGATGCAAAATACGCATTCAGTTCCTCTACCATCTCTGCATCTTCATTACGATATCTCCAGCATTATTTTCTATTGGTCCTATATCTACCCTCAACTCTCTTTTACTCTTTATATGCTTAAAAAAGCTTTCAGTATCTTCTTTGATATTAGTCGCCAGCTTCCCTTCATAATTCAGCTTTTCCTTCCTAATGACCTTCTTAGTTTCCTTCTGTAAACTTTTAAAAGCTTCCCAATCCTCCATCTTCCCACTAGCTTTGGCTTCCTGGTATGCCCTCTCTTTTCCTTTTACTTTGGCTCTGACTTCACTTATCAGCCATGGTAGTGTCCTTCTTCCATTCAAAAATTTCTTCTTATGTGGAATATATCTGTCTTGCACTTCCCTCATTTTTCCCCAGACACTCCAGACATTACAGCTCTGCTGTCCTTCCTGCTAGTGTCCCTTTCCAGTCAACCTTGGCCAGTTCCCCTTTCATGCCATTGTAATTTCCTTTATTCCACTGAAATATCAACACACTGGAATTTAGTTTCTCCTTCTCAAATTTCAAAGTGAACTCGATCATATTGTGATCACTGTTCCCTAAGGGTTCCTTAACCTTAAGCTCTCTTATCACCTCCAGGTCATTGCACAACACCCAATCCAGTACAGCCGAGCCCCTATTGGGGTCAAAAACAAGCTGTTCTAAAAAGCCATCCCTTAGACAAACTTTCTCTCTTGAGGTCCAGTACTGGTCGGGTTTTCCCAATCCACTTTCATGTTAAAATTCCCAATGATTATCATGACACTGCCCTTCTGACATGCCTTTTCTATCTCCTGTTGTAATTTGTAATCCATATCCCGGCTGCTGTTTGGAGGCCTGTATACAACTGCCATTAGGGTATAGGTTTATTATTGTCACATGTACCTTGATAGTGAAAAATTTGTCTTGCATAGTGTTCATACAGATCAGCTCACAACACAGTACACTGAGGCAGAACAGTGTAAAACAATAGCAAGACAGAATCAAGTGTAACAGCCACAGAGAAAGTGCAGTGCAGACAAAAAATAAAGTGCAAGTTCACAATGGGGGTAGATTGTGAAGTCAAGAATCCATCTTATTGTACTAGGGAATTATTTAATAGACATACTATATGGGGGCTGAAGCTGTCCTTGGGTCTGGTGGCATGTCCTTTCATGGTTTTCTATCTTCTGCCCGATGAAAGAGGGGAGAAGAGAGAGAGAATGGTGTAGGTTGGGACTGAGGCAGTGAGGCATATAGACATATAGACAGAGTCCGTAGAGGGGAAGTTGATTTCCATGATGTGTTGAACTACATCAACAGTTCTCTCCAGTTACTTGCAGTTACAATCAGAGAAGTTATCATACCAAGCCATCATGCATCCAGACAGGAAGCTTTCTAATGTGCATCAAGAAAATTGCTCAGGATCAATAGGGACTTGCCAAAATTCTTTAGCCTCCTGAGGATGCAGAGGCATTGGTGAGCTTTCTCAATACCTCCACATTGCATCTTTACTTTTGTATAGTAGTACTCTCAAACTGAATGCTAACATTGTATTTGCCTTTCTTTACCTCTGAATCAACCTGCAAGTTAATCTTTAGTCCTGTATGAGGACCACCAAGTTCCTTTACACCTGATTTTTGAATTTTCTCATTTATACAATAGTCCATTACTTTATTCCTTCTGCTGAAGTGCATGACTATGCAATTCCCTACATATATTCCATCTGCCACTTCTTTGTCCATTCCCCCAATCAGCCCAAATCCTTCTGCAGACATTTCGCTTCCTCAACACTACCTGCCTCTCCACCTATCTTCCTATCGCCCGCAAACTTGGGCACAAAGCCATCAATTCCTTCACTGACATATAACGTAAAAAGGCGTGGTCCCTACACCGATCCCTGTGGAATGCCACTGGTCACCGGAAGCCAACCAGAAAAGGGCACTTTTATTCCTACTCCCTGCCTCCTTCCAGTCAGCCAATCCATCCATGATAGTATCACTCCTGTAAAAATATGGGCTCTTATCTTAGTAAGCAGGCTCAAGTGCACACCTTGTCAAAGGACTTTTGGAAATCCAAATTAACAATATCCACTGACTCTACTTCTGTCTATCCTGCCTGTTATTTCCTCAAAGAACTTCAACAGATTTGTCAGGCAAGATTTTTTTCTTCAGGAAATCATGCTGACTTTGGCCTACTTTACCATATGCCTACAAGTACCCCTAAAACCACATCCTTAATAATAGACTCTAAACTCTTTCCAACCACTGAGATCAGTCTAACTGGCCTATTATTTCCTTTATACTGCTTCTTTCCCTTTTTAAAGAGTGGACTGACATTTGCAATTTTCCAATCCTCAGGAACCATTGAAGATCATTACTCGTACCTCCACAATGTCTTCAGCTACCTCTTTCATAAACCTGTAATACATCTGGTCCAGGTAACTTATCTACCTTCAGAATTTTCAGCTTCCCAAGTACCTTATCCTTAGTAATAGCAATGACATTCACTTCTGCACCCTGAACCTCTCACATTTCTGGCATTCTGCTTGTGTCTTCCACAGTGAAGACTTACGCAAAGTACTTATCAAGTTCGTCTGCCAATTTTGTCCCCTATTATTACCTCTCCAGCATTATTTTCCAGTGGTCTGATATCAACTCTCTACTCTTTTTACTTTTTTATATATCTGAAAAATACTTTGTGTCTTTTTAATACTACTGGCTAGCTTACCTTCATATCTAATCTTCTCTCTCTTTATAGCTTTTTGAGTTGTCTTCTGTTGGTTTTTAAAAATCTTCCCAATCCTCTACCTTCTCACTAATTATTGCTATTTTATAGCCTTCATTTTCACTTTTATGCTGTCTTTGACTTCTCATCATCCACGGTTGCCTCATCCTCCCTTTAGAATACTTCTTTGGGATGTATCGTTCCTACGCCTTCCAAATTGCCCCCAGAAACGCCAACCAATGCTGATGTGCCATCATCCCTTCCAATCAACTTTCATCAGCTCCTCTCTCATGCCTCTGTAATTCCCTTTAACTCAACTGTAATACCGATATAACCAATTTTAGTACCTTCTGCTCAAAATCTGATTTTAGCACCTCCTTCTCAAACTGGAGGGTGAATTCTATCATAATATGATCACTCAAACACGAGGAAATCTGCAGATGCTGGAATTTCAAGCAACACACATCAAAGTTGCTGGTGAACGCAGCAGGCCAGGCAGCATCTCTAGGAAGAGGTACAGTCCACGTTTCGGGCGAGACCCTTTGTCAGGACTAACTGAAAGAAGAACTAGTAAGAGATTTGAAAGTGGGAGGGGGAGGGGGAGATGCAAAATGATAGGAGAAGACATGAGGGGGAGGGATGGAGTCAAGAGCTGGACAGTTGAGGGCAAAAGGGATATGAGAGGATCATGGGACAGGAGGCCCAGGGAGAAAGAAAAGGGGGAGGGGGGGGAAACCCAGAGGATGGGCAAGGAGTATAGCGAGAGGGACAGAGGGAGAAAAAGGGGAGAGAGAGAGAGAAAGAATGTGTGTATATAAATAAATAACGGGGGAGGTGGGGCATTAGCGGAAGTTTGACAAGTCCATGTTCATGCCATCAGGTTGAAGGCTACCCAGACGAAATATAAAGTGTTGTTCCTCCAACCTGAGTGTGGCTTCATCTTTACAGTAGAGGAGGCCGTGGATAGACATATCAGAATGGGAATGGGACGTGGAATTAAAATGTGTGGCCACTGGGAGATCCTGCTTTCTCTGGCGGACAGAGCATAGGTGCTCAGCGAAACGATCTCCCAGTCTGCGTCGGGTCTCGCCAAAATATAGAAGGCCACATCGGGAGCACCGGACGCAGTATATCACCCCAGCCAACTCACAGGTGAAGTGTTGCCTCACCTGGAAGGACTGTCTGGGGCCCTGAATGGTGGTAAGGGAGGAAGTGTAAGGGCATGTGTAGCACTTGTTCTGCTTACAAGGATAAGTGCCAGGAGGGAGATCGGTGGGGAGGGATGGGGGGGGGAACGAATGAACAAGGGTGTCGCGTAGGGAGCGATACCTGCGGAAAGCGGGGGGGGGGAGGGGAGGGAAAGATGTGCTTAGTGGTGGGATCCCGTTGGAGGTGGTGGAAGTTACGGAGAATTATATGTTGGACCCAGAGGCTGGTGGGGTGGTAGGTGAGGACAAGGGGAACCCTATTCCTAGTGGGGTGGTGGAAGGATGGAGTAAGAGCAGATGTGTGTGAAATGGGGGAGATGCCTTTAAGAGCAGAGTTGATGATGGAGGAAGGGAAGCCCCTTTCTTTAAAAAAGGAGGATATCTCCCTCGTCCTGGAATGAAAAGCCTCATCCTGACAGCAGATGCGGCGGAGACGGAGGAATTGCGAGAAGGGGATGGCATTTTTGCAAGAGACAGGGTGAGAAGAGGAATAGTCCAGATAGCTGTGAGAGTCAGTAGGCTTATAGTAGACATCAGTAGATAAGCTGTCTCCAGAGATACAGACAGAAAGATCTAGAAAGGGGAGGGAGGTGTCAGAAATAGACCAGGTAAACTTGAGGGCAGGGTGAAAGTTGGAGGCAAAGTTAATGAAGTCAACGAGCTCAGCATGCATGCAGGAAGCAGTGCCAATGCAGTCGTCGATGTAGCGAAGGAAAAGTGAGGAACAGATACCAGAGTAGGTTTGGAACATAGATTGTTCCACAAAGCCAACAAAAAGGCAGGCATAGCTATGACCCATACGGGTGCCCATAGCTATACCTTTAGTTTGGAGGAAGTGGGAGAAATTATTAAGAGTAAGGACTAATTCCGCTAGATGGGGGCAGAGTGGTGGTAGAGGGGAACTGGTTAGGTCTGGAATCCAAAAAGAAGTGGAGAGCTTTGAGACCTTCCTGATGGGGGATGGAAGATGGGGGACTGGACATCCATGGTGAAAATAAAGCGGTGGGGGCCAGGGAACTTAAAATCATCGAAAGGTTTAAGAGCGTGAGAAGTGTCACGAACATAGGTAGGAAGGGATTGAACAAGGGGGGATAAAACCGTGTCGAGGTATGCAGAAATGAGTTTGGTGGGGCAGGAGCAAGCTGAGACAATAGGTCTGCCAGGACAGGCAGGTTTGTGGATCTTGGATAGGAGGTAGAAACGGGAAGTGCGGGGTGTGGGGACTATAAGGTTGGTAGCAGTGGATGGGAGATCCACTGAGCGGACAAAGTCGGTGATGGTGTGGAAGACAATGGCCTGGTGCTCCTTAGTGGGGTCACGATCGATGGGTAAATATGAAGAGGTATCCGCGAGTTGTTGCTGTGCCTCGGCAAGGTAGAGGTCAGTACGCCAGACTACAACAGCACCCCCCTTATCGGCAGGTTTTCTGATCACTGTCACTGTCTCCTAAAGGTTCCTTTACCTTAAGAGCTCTAATCAAATATGGATCATTACACAACACTCAGTCCAGAACTGCAGTCCCTTAATGGACTCAACCATAAGCTGTTCTAAAAAAAAAACACCTACAAATTTCCTCTCTTGGGATCCAGTAACAATCTGATTTTTTCAATCTAGCTGCATATTGAAATCACCCATGATTATTGCAACATTGCCCTTCTTACATACCTTTTCTTTCTCTCAGTGTAATTTGTAGCCCACAGCCTGGCCACTGTTTGGAGGTCTGTATATAACCCACAAGGATTCTACATTTCCAATCCTATGTCACCTCTATTGATTACATTTTTTTAAAAAATCAACAGAGCCATCCCACTCCCTCTGCCTGCTGCTGGCCCTCTCAACCTTAATCGAGCTGATGCAGACAACAGCATGTGCACTACCTACCACCCACTCCCCGCACCCCAGGTCAATGACTAGCTCCTTTGTTTTGCTGACACTGAAAGAAAGACTGTTATGATACCATGCCACTAAGCTCTCAGACTCCTTCCTCTAAAATTAATGCCTTTGTCTATGGAAGCAAAGAGACCAAATGCTTCTTATTCTATCTACCAATATCTCAATACATGTTACAATAATAAACCATACCCATATAAAATGTTACACTGCATCATACAAAAAATCAAACCATAATAAGCTATGGACTGGTAACCCAAGGTCTCTCGGTACATCAACACTAATGTCTTTGTCATTTAATGACCCCATGCTTGTCTGGATTAAGTTGCAGCCGCCATCCCCAACTGCTTTGCGCAACTCTCCAGCTGATTCATGTCCCATTGCACCCTTAGACAACCTTCTTCTCTATCTACAACTCTATCAATATTCATGTAGTTCGCAAATTATTACAGAGGCCCTAACACCAATCTCTGTGATACACAACTTGTCATAGATTATCCAGGCATCAATTCATCACTACCCTCTGCCTATCATGTAGGTAATTTTGGATTCACTTGGCCAACATGCCTCAGATCCATAGTACCTCAACCTTCTGGACCAGCATAAGATGTGGAACCTTGCTAAAGTTCCTGGAGAGCTATGTGGGAGAGAAGGCAGCAGGCCAGGCAGCATCTTTAGGAAGAGGTACAGTCGGCGTTTCGGGCCAAGACCCTGACAAAGGGTCTTGGCCCAAAACGTCGACTGTACCTCTTCCTAGAGATGCTGCCTGGCCTGCTGCATTCACCAGCAACTTTTAGTGTATTGCTTGAAATTCCAGCATCTGCAAATTTCCTCGTGTGTGGGAGAGAAGGGTTAGGTTAATCTTGGAATAGGTTAAAGGGTCAGCACAACATAGTGGGCTCAAGGGCCTGTACTGTTCTATGTTCAATGTAAAAATTTTAATAAAATCTATGTTAATCAAATCTACTGGTCTGCCTTCATGAATTTTCTTATTACCCAATGTTGATAGATTTTTAGATAGTAAGCAAATTAAGGAATATCTGATCAGCATATACAAGTAGTGCAGGGATTGGCTATAACCCTGTGGAAGGGAAGAGCAGGTTCTGATTCACTGTTAAATTTTAATAACTTCACTCTCGATTTCTAAGTAGCCTAACTGCATCTTCAAGCTATAACCAGCAAATGACAGCTATCTGCTGAATTAAACTCAGTTAAATGCAATGAGAATTACAGTTGGTAGCATTTCATTAGTATGAACATATTCTTGTACTGGTCTAATTTGAGGTTTTCTATTGTGACTGAAGGATTCTATAAAACAGGCATGCTGTTTGTAAGAAGACTCACATTAACTAGCTGAGCAAAAGGCTGTTTTAAAATATCAGACTGTTGAATCATACTAACCGGTTCCCCAAGCTCTTTCAGTTTGTTTTTCAGTGTGAAGATTTTCTGGTCCTGGTCTGCAAGCAGCACCAATAGATCATCCTGCTCTTTCTTTGATTCCATCACCTCTTGCTGGAGTTTGCTCTTGTCAGTCTGAAGAATGACTACTGTACTATTTACCGAAGTTAGCTGTTGATCCAGGGAATTCTTCTCCTCGGTCAAGCCCTTAATTTGGCTCTGTGCATAGAAACAACAGTCTGAAGTCCAAATAAAGCTGATCAATTAACACTTCAACAGCAACAAAAGTTTCTGGAAATTCCAAATTAAATAAAAAGATCTAGAAAATGCATTATAAAATTATACTTGGAGAGAAACAAGAGTTGACATTCCAGACTGATAACTTTTTGTCTGAACAGGGAAGCCATACCCAATTTTTACAAAACATCAACGACCTGAAAAATGTGGATGTTTAACACTCAGTTGCAAGACCCATGAGCTAAGAAAACCAATGCTTATGAACTGAACTGGTTCTTCTGTGTTGTAAAAGTCTCTCACCCATTATCAGAGAAACACAAAGTTGCACCACTGCCGTGCAACACTTTTGCTAATCTACATTGGCAATTTTATTCAAAGTGCATTGAATACCAAAAATTACAAGATGCTAAGCTCCAGCAATTTAGTACCGGCTTGCACAAATTAACACTTTCTGCACTATTCTACAGTGAAAAGCACCACATAACATTGAGTGTGGCATTGGCTAATTATACTTAATATTCATGATGATTTCATTTGATAAAATTAGACTACAGGAATAATGTACAATGAAGCACTCAATCAATATAAACTGACTGCAATTTTAGAACACTGTAGTTCAGTAGAGAGGTAAAACAAGTCAGAATAGGTCAATTTGAACATACCTTTAACTTTTGATTTTCATCATCCAAAGCTGATACTCTGTTTTCCATCTGTGTAATCCTTGATAATGCAGAAGCAGTGTCAACATCTCCTGATCCTGCCCCAGTCACAGTTACAGGCTTTAAATAGAAAGTGAAAATATTTTAAAATTTCAAGTAATTCACAAAGAGATGCTGCATAATTACCTTTCTTTATAGTCTGGTAGCAATGAACATTAATGTTCAATTTTCACTGAAATGTTATTTCAAATATACAATAACAGCTTATTTTCTTATACAACTCATACATTTTTGGGAATATATTCTAACATGCTCTAGAATTTTAAAAAACAGAAAATATTGGAGATCAGGGAACTTCTGAATTTGGTTGACAGGTAATCTTTCATCATACTGGAAAAGTCTTAAAAAAATTGATGATTTCTTCCCTTAGTTTTTTCTGCAAGTTATTTTTTAACTTTCCTAATTCTAATGAAAGGCCTTTAAACTGAAATGTTAACTGCTTCTGAAAGATGCTGTTTGATTCAAGTATCTCCAGCATTTGTTTTTATTTCAGATTTACACTATCCACATATTTCCCTTTCTCCTGCTGAATGTTTCGGGAATTGGACTTGAGGGGCAGATTGTGGCCATGAAGCTCTACATTGCTTTCTTGTACTTCGACTCATTAATTTGAAATATGGCTAGAATCTGGCCATACAGCCATGAGTGTACAGGAAGCAGAGCAGGGGGCTGAAGATGCAACCTTGTGAAGCACCAGTGTTTAGAATAATTGTGAAGGTGTCGATATCTACCCTTACTGATTGTCGTCTGTTGGTCACAGTCAAGGATCCTGTTGCAGAGGGAGGTATTGATTCCCAGGGTCCAGAATTTGGCAATGAGTTTGCTTGGACTTAAAGTATTGAAGGTGGAGTGCCTGTACTGTGCAGATACTTCAGGGATGAGTGTAGGGCCAAGGAGATGGCATTGGTTGCAGACTTATTTTGGCAGTAACCAAATTACTTAAGTTGGAGTTGTCTAGGAGGCTGGAGTAAATGTGTGCCATGACCAGCCTCTCAAAGCACTTCATGATGGTACATGTCAGGGCCACTGGCCAAAGTCAATAAGACATATTATTTTGTTTTGCTTAAGGAACCATACGATAGCAGTCTTCTTTAAGCAAGTGGAACCACAGCTTGAAGCAGGGGGAGGTTAATTTGCAGGATACAAGGACATAGCTAGGGACACCATTTGGCCAGATGTTTTCCACAGGTTCACTCTCTGGAACACTGATCTTAGGTCCACTAGGTAACTGTGGGTTTAGATGCACTGGAGGCTGTCGGAGTAGGTACTGTCATACCCGTTTCCTTCTGATAAAAATGTGCATAGGATGGTTAGGCTCATCAGGACGGAATGTGTTATTGCTGATGCTGCCCGATTGTTTTGTAGTCTGTTATAGCAAGTCAGCCCTGCAACAATTGACGGCTAGCCTGGGACTCAAGTTTGGACTGATACTGTCTATTGACATCTCTGATAGCCAGTATTTGCTGATTTTATTTTGTTTAGTGATATTGCAAAATGCCAAATTTTCTCACCCAATAGAAACTTGCCTACTTTGCAAAAATCATCTAAATTACAAAGCAAGCTTGAACTCCAAACCTGTTTATTATGGTCATACACTATGAAATGCTGTTGGGGTTTCTATGGTCGAGGGGGGCAATTAACTCTAAATTACATCTTGTGGATAAGCACCTTTACCTTCGAACAATTCCTCATACATGAGACAAGTATTACCTATACTTACAGAGTGATTATCATACTGAAACGCTTTGGCCAAAGATGAGGCATTTCTGTACACAAAAAAAAAAGCACCGGGTGGTAGGCTATTAAATATTAGAGATGTCTTGTTTGAGACTGGACTGGCCCACGTCTTCTGTCCACAAATATGCTTTCCATGGGAGCTATCATTAAACAAGCAGGCCAAAAGAATTTTTACAGGAAACACAAGAGACTGTGGATGCTGGAATGTGGAGGAGACAGCAAACTGCTTGTAAGAATTCAGCAAGTCAGGCAGTATCTATGGAGGCAAAGGGATGGTCAATGTTTCAGGCTGAGACCCATAATCAGAACTGATGCACCAGTGATGCACTGTCTCGACTTTAAAGGTTAACCATCTCATTGCCTCCACAGATGCTGCTCAGCCTGCTGTGCTCTTACAGCAGTTTGTCTTTTGGTAACAATTTAATAGTTTGAACCAAGCAAGGTAACTTTCCAGGAAAGACAAAGCATCATCTCTTACTTGCTTCTCCAGCTCTTGCTTCTTGGACTGAAGCTGGCTGATTTCTGCAGCCTGTGTCTGTACTAGGGTCCGCAAGGTCTCCAGTTCCTTTGAGAAAGTATGCAAATTTAGACATACTGTTCATGCAATTTTTTTTAAAAAAAGGTACAGAAGTCAGCATAATCATAAGAGATTGCTGTAATCATTTCAGTTTAAACAAATAACTTAAGATTGCTTTTATTTTAACTGAGTTTGCTCTCAACCATTTTAACCTACCACTGTGTTGGCTTATCTACATACACAAATGATGGCAAGAGACAAATAGATTCTTATGTCAGTACTGCTCGTAATGTAAGAATGCACTAATTACCTCCAGCTATTATATAGAAGACTCATGCATTGATTATAATTCTCTAGTTAATTTATTACGTCCACATTTCTATAAATAATTAATTATTGCATTGGCAAGCTTGAAGGTGGATAAATCACCAAGGCCTAAGGGCGCCATGGACAGTCCCAAGCCCAGCTGTGAAAGGAGGGAAGTTGGGCATAGGACTAGCAACCCCATACCATAAAAACCCAGTGCGACAAAGGCTTCATCCCTTGGAGAGAAAGAAAACGCCAAGATGGGCTACACCTGGAGACAACATGAAAGACTGGCCCAGGACAGAGGACTCTGGTGAGCTACTACCAGCAGCCTATACCCTAATAGCATTAAGTAATATAACTGGGGCTCCAGATGATTGGAGCACAACAAATATGATTCCCTTCTCAAGAAGGGCTACAGGAAAAGGCCTGGTATTATAGACCTGTGAGCCTAACATCAGTAGTAGGTAAGTTAATGGAAAAAAATCTGAGGTCTGGATTTATGACCATTTGGAAAGGCAAGGACTAATCAGGGAAAATTCTGAGATAATCTGTTAAGGGCAGATCTTGTCTGACCAATTTTTTGGTGATGTAATGAAGTACTTTGACGAGGGCAGTTTAGTATCAGAATCTGGTTTATCATCACTGACTTACATGACATGAAATTTGATGTTTTTTGACAGCAGTACAGTGCAAATACATAATATTACCATATTATTGGATTAAGTGCAAAAATTGTAATGATGAGATCATATTCATGGGTTCATAGACTGTTCAGAAATATGATGGCTGAGAGAAAGATGCTGTTCCTGAATTGTTGAGTGAGAGTCTTTCGGCTCCTGTAACATCTCTTTGAGGGTAGTAATAAGAAGGCACATCCTCTATGGTGATGGTCCTTAATGATGGGCTGATTTCTTAAAACACCAACTCCTGAAGTTGCTCTAAATCATGGATTGCTGGTATGGGTATGGTTTACAGTGGTGCTAGGAAGTTTGTGAACCCTGTAGAATTTTCTCTATTTCTTCAAAAAAGATCTAAAATGTGATCAGATTTTCACGCAAGTCCTAAAACTAAAGGGAACCAAATTAAATAAACAACACAAAAACATGTTTGTTTATTTATTTGTTGAGAAAAATGATCCAATATTACATGTATTTCCTGGAAAAAGTATGTGAACCTTTGCTTTCAGTAACTGGTGTGACCCTCTTGTACAGCAATAACTTTAACCAAATATTTCCAGTAACTGTTGATCAGTTATGCAAATCAGGTTGGAGGAATTTTAGATCATTTCTCCTTACAAAACTTCCTCAACCCTGGAATACTGGTGGGCTTCCTTGCATGAACTGCTTGCTTCAGGTCCTTCCACAACATTTCTACAGGATTAAGATATAAACTCTTCTCTCTCCTGCCATCTGGAAAAAGGCACCGAAGCATTCGGGCTCTCACGACCAGACTATGTAACAGTTTCTTCCCCCAAGTCATCAGACTCCTCAATACCCAGAGCCTGGCTTGACACCAACCTACTATACCCTCTACTGTGCCTACTGTCTTGTTTTTTATTTATTATTATTTACTGTAGGGCCTGCACTGTTTTGTGCACTTTATGTAGTCCTGGATAGGACTGTAGGCTAGTGTAGTTTTTGGATTTTTTCTTACGTAGTTCAGTGTAGTTTTTGTATTGTTTCATGCAGCACCATAGTCCTGGAAAACGCTGTCTCATTTTTACTATGTTCTGTACCAGCAGTTATGGTTGAAATGACAATAAAAAGTGACTTGACTTGACTTGAAGATCAAGACTTTAAATCGGCCATTCCAAAACACAAATTTTCTTTTTTTAAAAAAACCATTCTGTTGTTGATTCACTCTTGTTTTTCACATCATTGTCTTATTGCGTTATCCAACTTCTATTAAGCTTCAGGTGACAGACTGCTACCCTGACATTCTCCTGTAAGATGTCTTGATACAATTTTGAATTCATTACTCCCTCAACAATTGCAAGCTGTCCAGGCCCTGAGATAGCAAAGCAGTCCCAAACCATGATGCTCCTTCCACCATGCTTCACAGTTGAGATGAGGTTTTGGTGTTGGTGTGCAGTGCCCCATTTCCTCCAAACATGGCAATGTGCATTTCTGCCAAAAAGTTTAGCTTTTCTCTCATTTGTCCACAGAACATTGTCCCAGAAGCGCTGTTGAACATCCAGGTGGTCTTTTGCAAACTTGAGTCATGCAGCAATGTTTTTTTTTGGAGAGCAGTGGTTTCCTCCGTGGTGTCTTTCCACAAACACCACTCTTGTTCAAATGTTTTTTCTAATAGTGGGTACAAGAACAGAGACTTTAGCAAGTTCATAGATATCCGCAGGTCTTTTGCTATTACCCTTGGGTTCTTTTTCATCTCCTTCAGCATTGCACGCTGTGTTCTTGGTGTGACCTTTGCAGGATGCCCACTCCTAGGGAGAGCAGCAACTGTACTGAGTTTCCTCCATTTGTAAACAATTTCTCTTATTGTGGACTGATGAACACTCAGGTATTCATAAATGCTTTTGTAGCCTTTTTTGCATCTCTGCAATTCTTTTTCTAAGGACCTCTGAAAGCTGTTTTGATTGAGGCATGGTGCACATAAACAGATCTGTTTTAAGAACAGCAGGCTCTTTCAGTAACCTGACTTTTTGTGTCCTTTTATAGAGCAGGGCACTTCTACAACCCACAGCTCCAATCTCATCTCATTGATTGGAACACCCAAATCCAAATAGCTTTTGTAGAAGGCATTACCACAGAGGTTCACATACCTTTTGCAACAAATACATGTAGTACTGGACCATTTTTCTCAATTAAATAAATGAATAAGTATAATGTGTTTTGTGTTATTTATTTAATTGGGTTCTCTTTAATTAGTTTTAGGACACATGAAGATCTGATCAGATTTTAAGTCAATTTAGAATTTTGAGAAAATTCTACAGGGTTCACAAAATATAGCACCTTTATAAATAGACTTCATTAACGTTTTTGACAATGTTCTACATGGGAGACTAGTCTGAAAGGTTAGTCACTTCCCTACTGGCTGTTGATGGAGTAGCAGCGCTTTTATAGGTGCTCCTACTCTTTTTAATTTACTGCTTCCAACTTGTTTTGAAAGATTAGTTTTAAACGTAATACTGCTTTATAATGAGTCATGCTAAAAAAGAAGAGGGCCCTCTGGTAACTTTGGAATCTATTTTGGTGATACTTCGGCAACATACAAATGAACTTTCGGAGGAGTTACAGCAACTCAGTGCTGAATTTAAACGGATGGATGGAAAATTGGATTCTATTCAAAAAACTTTAAGCGAACACGATAAACAGATAAAAGAGAACGAAGATATTTTGACGACGTTCAACGCGAAGATTGATGACCTGGAACAGATCTGTGATAAACAGTTAAAGGTTAATGAAATATTAAGACAGAAGATTATCGACTTAGAAAATAGAAACAGAAGAAATAACCTACGTATTCTGGGTTTTAAAGAGTCATTGGAAGGCAATCAGCCTTCGGAATTTTTTGCAAACCTTTTGGCTAATTTATTTCTGAATATCTCCACTTAAAATAGACCAAGCTCACAGATCGCCTGTACTAAGACCTCCTCCTGGAGGACAACCCCGCTCGGTGATAATTTGTCTTCACGACTTTCAAACAAAGGAACTTTTAATTCGTGAAGCTCATCGGAAAGGTATGATTGATTATGAAGACCAGAAGTTCAGAATTGTGGAAGATTTTTCATTCAAGGTGTTGAATGAACGCTTCAAGTATAAAAAAGTCATGCCCGAGCTGTATAATAAAGGTTTTTAACCCTCTCTTCGATACCCTGCTCGTTTTAGAGTAATTTTGAAAAATAGTTCTCAGAGATGGTTTCGCTCGACCGAAGAGGTGTAGGAATTCTTGAGTGTCAAATCAGTCTCAGAAGTTTAACTGTTCAGTAACTCTTTATACAAATTTATGTTGCATCTGCTTGATGGATCCTTTTTTTAAGAATCAGCAGTCTAACTGTTCATTACCTTCTTTTATGAATTATTGTTTTTTTTTACTTTTGGTATACCATCCTAATTTTTTTCTGTATTTTTATTTCCTTGTTTAGAAAATTAAAGATTTAATATTAGTAAGTTTTCTTTGCATTAATACTTTCTAAGTTAATATGTTTTGAAATTTCATATTTCTTTTTAATATTTTTATACTATAATTTTTTATGAGTTTTTTTAATGTTTAATTTTGCTCTGTTATTCTGTTGTTTCTTGTTGGAATACAGTTTTGCATTGAAAATTTTTTTTGGAGCTCAGCCAGTACATTGTTTTGGGAGGGATGATAGATTTAGCTGTCCACTGCCCTTTGGTAGATTTTCTCTCTTTGGGTGGTGGGTGGGGGGGGGGGTGGTTTTTTTTTTTCTATCAGCTGTTTGGTTCTTTTAGCTTCATTTGTTGCTTGGTTACTTTTTCTTAAAGCTCATTGTTTGGATTTAATATATATTCCAGCGGTTTTTATTCAAACATCTCCTTTAAGCAATATTTAAAATGGACCATATTTTTAATTTACTTAGTTTTAATGTGAAAGGATTAAACCATCCTATGAAACGTAATATTTAATTATAAGAAATTGAATGTCTCAATTTTTTTTTTACAAGAAACACATGTTCATAAATGTGATAATTTACATCTTTTCAGCCGTTGGAAGGGCTTATCTTTCCATTCCTCCTTTCAGGCTAAGGCAAGAGGAGTTTTGATTCTTATACACAATACAGTTTCTTTTGTTCAACATAATGTAGTATCTGATACCAATGGGCGTTTTGTTACAGTCTCAGAGAAATTAGATAATAAATTAATGGTATTTGCAAATTTGTATACCCCGAATATAGATAATCCAGGCTTTTGTTGAACATTTTTTTTCCGCTTTTACCAGATTTAAATTTATATCCTTTGGTTTTAGGAGGAGACTTCAACTGTTGTTTAGATCCTGTTTTAGATCGTCCTTCTTCTAAACAATTGACATGTAGTAGATCCGCCTCCTTTATCCAATCTTTTCTAATGAAATGTGATATTGTTGATGTTTGGCGCTTTTTGCATCCAACAGATAGAGAGTACTCATTTTTTTCTCATGTTCATCATACGTATTCCAGGATTGATTTTTTTTTTTGTTGATAGCTAATTGATTCCATTAGTTCAATCCTGTGAATATAAATAAATTGCTGTTTCAGATCATGCTCCTGTATTTTTATCTTTAAATCTTCCGGGTGTCTCCCAAATAAACAGATTCTGGCGTTTTAATCCAACCCTGTTATCTGATAAGGATTTAAAAAAATTTTTGGAGAGAGAAGTTACTCTTTTTTTTTTTGAAGAGAATACGCTAGAAGAGACTTCCAGTCTTATTTTATGAGATCCTTTTAAGGCTTATATTAGAGGATAAATTATTTCTTTTACCGCAAGTGTTAAGACAAAAGCTAATAAGGAGAGAATTGAATTAGCCAATCAGTTGAAATTAAAACGAAATACGATCTGCTTTTAACTTATCCAACTGAAACTCAACTTTTAAAAGATAAAAGTCAGTTTTATGTTCATGGAGATAAAACGGGCAAACTATTGGCTAACCAATTAAAGACTTTTATAGAATTAAAGAAATTAAAGAAATTTGTAAAGCTAATGGTGATAAAACATCTGATTATTTAGAAATAAACGATAATTTTAGAGAATTATTCTCAACTTCATAGTTCTTATCCTCCTAAAGATAATACTGTAATGAATAATTTCTTAGATCGATTAAACATTCCTACACTTTCTGATGATAATTGAAAATTGCTGGATCAACCCATTTCTTATGAGGAAATTGCTGAGGTTGTTCACTCTTTGCACTTAGGGAAGACTCCAGGTCCTGATGGATTTTCTGGAGAGTTTTATAAGGCTTTTTCCTCTTTGCTTATATCTCACTTATACTCAGTCCTTTCGGACTCTTTTAAATTAGGTAGGTTGCCACAATCTTTTCATGAAGCCTCCATTTCGCTTATTCTTAAAAAGAATAAGAATCCAACTGAATGTTCTTTTTACAGACCAATTTCCTTACTTAATGGTGATAGTAAAATTTTATCTAAACTTTTGGCTCGTAGGATTGAAAATATTTTGTCATCTATTATTTCTGATGATCAGACTGGATGTATCAAAAGTCAATACTCCCATTTTAATATTCGTCATTTATTGAATGTTATTTATTCTCCTTCTAAAGAGGTATTGGAATGTGTGATATCCTTGGATGCTGAGAAAGCCTTTGATCAGGTTGAATAGAATTATTTACTTAAAACTTTAGAAAAATTTAACTTTGGGCCCAATTTCATTCAGTGGAGGATCTGCCTCCCTCCGCTCAGGTCCTTACTAACTCTCAGAATTCTAAACCATTTAAACTTCAACGTGGAACCAGACAAGGTTGTCCTTTGGGTCCTTTACTTTTTGATTTGGTCTTAGAACCCTTCAGTTATTGCTTTCTGGGAATCTCATGATATCACTGGTATTTTAAGGAGGGGTATAACTCACAAAGTGTTGCTTTATGCTGATGACCTTTTGCCCCACATTTCGAATGTGAAGTCTTCTTTACCTTACGTACTTTCTTTACTTTCCTGCTTTAGTCAGTTTTCAGGATATTAAACTTAACTTTCATAAGAGTGAACCTTTCCCTTTGAATAATTTGGTATTAGTCAACACTAACCTTCCTTTTAAAATTGTAAGAAATCAATTTACTTATTTGGGCGTTACAATTACTAGGAATTATAAATTCCCTTTTAAAGAATTTTTTTTTACACTTTTGAATTATGTTAAGAAGGCACTATCAAATTGGTCACCCCTCTCTTTATCGTTGATTGGCCAAATTAATTCTATTAAAATGAATATTTTGCCTAAATTTTTATATTTATTTCAGGTCGTACCTGTTTTTATTCCTAAATCCTTTTTTGATTCTCTGGATTCTATTATATCTTCGTATATATGGAAAAATAAAATTTCTCGATTAAATAAAGTTCATCTTCAAAAGGCTAAAAAGAATGGAGGTTTAGTTTTACCCAATTTTAGGTTTTATTACTGGGCAGTCAATATACGGAATCTTACATTTTAGTTGTATTACATTAATCGAGAGGACTATCCGGTCTGGGTTTCCTTAGAAGCTAATTCCGTTAATAAATTTTCTATAATTTATCTTCTCGGATCCTCAATTCCTTTATCTTTAAGTAATTTAACTGATAATTTTGTTGTAAAGCACTCCTTGAGGATTTGGGTACAATTTAGAAAATATTTTGGTTTATTGAGTTTTCCCACTTTCAAATCCAATTTTTCTAAAAATTTTTTTTAAACCTTCTATGACTGATGTAGTTTTTAAAAGAGTGGAATAGATTGGGTATTAAATGGTTTCAGGATTTGTTTGTTGGAGATAGTCTCTCTTCATTTGAACAATTGTCAGCTAAGCATAACCTACCCAAAACCCACTTCTTTCGATATTTACAAATTAGAGACTTTTTGCGTTCTCAAGTACATACATTTCCTAAAAGTCCAGATATGAATTTACTGGACACAATTTTCAATTTGAAACCCTTCCATAATGGATCTATATCTAATATTTATGGTATGTTGTTGGGAATGACAAATATTCTTTTAGACAAAATTAAAAATCTCTGGGAACAAGATTTACAGATTCCAATTTCTGAGGATACTTGGAATGAAATTTTTAAATTAGTTAATACCTCATCGCTATGTGCCTGTCATTCCTTTCTACCATTTAAAATGGTTCATAGGGCCCACATGACTAAAGATAAGTTCTCTCGTTTTTATTCAGATATATCTCCCTATTGTGATAACAATGGAGAAGCTTCACTAATTCATGTTTCCGACTTGTCCGAGTCTTGAAAAATATTGGAAGGAAGTGTTCCAAACTTTTTCAGTGCTTTTTAAAGTAAATTTTAAACTTAATACTTTGACTACCTTATTTGGTATCGTTGGAGGAAATGATATTATTTTTGGAGTCACATAATTTGCATATTTTGGCCTCTATGTCTCTTACAACCAGGAGGACATTGTTGCTTAAGTGGAAGGATGCCACTCCGCCTACTCATACTCATCGGTTAAATGATGTTACATCATGCTTAAATTTAAAGAAGATTCGTTGTTCAATTTCTGAACCTAGACCAGGTTTTTTAACATTCTGGGGACCTTTTTAAATTATTTTCAAAATCTTTGATTTGCTATTAAGCACAGATGTTGGTTAACAATATGTTTTATTATATGATAAGTATTTTTTTCCTTTTTTTAAACCAAACAGCTGTTTTTTTTAATGGTAGTGGTTTAGATTTTTTTTGTATAACAAAAGTATATCTTTTCAATATTATGTTTAAATTTAATATATACGGAAATGGGGTTATGAAACTATATTTGTGACTCCAATATATTGTAATTGATATATATTATATATCTTACCGTAGTCTGTATTCTTTTATGTAAGAAATCAATGAAGTTATTGAAAAAGAAAAAGAAAGGTTAGAGTCCATGGAGGTTAGTAAATTGGATCCAAAATTGGCTTGACAACAGGAATCAAAGGGTGATGGTAGAATGTTATTTTTTTGACTGGATGCCTTTGATTAGTAATGTTAATGGAGACTGCCACTTGAAATACACAAATTGTTCGGATGTGAATGCTGGAGACATGATGACAAAGTTTGTAGATTGGTGGCATTGTTGACAGCGTGGAAGGTAGTCTCAGGCAACAGGGTGCCATCAATGTAATAGTGAAATAGGCTTAGAAATGACAGATTTCCATTCTCCATATGTGCACGTGACCAGTTGACAGCTTCTTTGTATCCCACAATGACTAACTCAGAATATGATTAACAAATCAGCAAACAGACAGCATGCATTCGGGTTCATTAACACAAGAGATGCTGCAGATGCTAGAAATCCAGAGTAACGCACACAAAATGCTAGAAGAAGTCAGCAAGTCAGGCAGCATCTATGGACAAGAATAAACAGTTGACGTTTCGGGTCAAGACCCTTCATCAGGACTCAGGTTACAAGGAGATTTCAAAGGATTTCAAAATAAAGAATTTCAAAGCAGATTTTACAACAATGCAAATGAAAATCTAGTTTTAACATCAATGGAATTAAGAAAATTAGCAAGCAAAAATATTAAATTGCTTATTACACTAGTTAACTGTGATTAAAAGACAATTCTAATGCTACATAATCATGGAAATGTGCTATCATTTCAGTGACAAAATACACATTATACGAAGGATTCTCTGAAGGGTGTTCTAGGATTTGCACATATAGGGACTGTATCAAGGAGCAAACAACATTTGAAAAAGTATCAAAGTAATATTAGCTCAACAGGAGATCTGAGGCTAGACATGGAAACAGCTGACAGAGGAGACAAATGGGTATTTCTGTAAGTTTTACATCTATCAGAAACACACCATGCACCTTTTTGCAGTTACCACTGGGCAGGATGTACAGTAGCTGTTCTCAAACAGCTGAAATCCTACATCACCTGGTTCAAGACAGTTACTTCCCTTCAACCATTTGGTTCTTAAACCAAGTAGCAAAACCCTAATCACCACAGTTTAGTAACGTTTTGATCACTTTGTTCTAAAATGGATTTTCTTGTGTCCTTTTCTGTAAAAAAAAATGTGCATAATTCATGTTTAAATTATAATATTTGTCTAATTTGTTTTCCTATGAACGTTGCTTATATAATGCAATGTGGCTGTGATGTTGCTGCAAGTTTTTCTTTGTACTTGTGCATATGACAATAAACTCGTCTACTGATAAAAAACTTAACTGAGTTATGCCCTTTATGGCTTTCAGATTTATAACAAACTGTATGCTTACAAATAAGAACAAAAGCCTCACCTTGCAAAGGTCTGTTGTTGGTTCTCCAGTGTTATCCATACTAAATTCTGTATCTTTGTTTCCTGTCGTCTGATTAGTTCTCTGTTCAAATGCATATCAGTTCTCAGTTATTTACCCACTTTCTGACAGAGTTATAGTTCAGACTAAACAAGCACAAGAATCAGAAAGATCTTAAATGCTTTTGAAATGATGAACATATTAAAAAAAATTCACAAGAATAAACTAATCTTTGCCCCCAAATCAGCAACCAGGCATGCAACTTTGCGAGGGAAAGCAGTACTTAGTGAGACCACATATCAGTACTGTAAATTATTCACATTGTATACTTCAAAGTAGTCCGTACTTGTATAACGAGACTGATCTGCGAATCTTCATTGAACTTCAAACTATCACAAGCCCATTGTACTAAATTTCACGCAAATTGATAAAAGGAAAATATTATTATTACTATAGACTCTTGCAGATAAATATCCAGTAGGCTAATACCTTAAAACATAAAACTGGCAATATCATAAAAATAATTAAAATTCCAAAATAAAGTGGTGCAATATATGTTGTACCTCCCTAATAGCAAGGAAGTCGTGCTATCTGCACATTTCTTATTGTCATAATTTAGAGATCAGGAAGAACAGAAGATATATCAACCAACCCTCTAGTTCCTTAAACCACAAGAGTATTTGGCAGGTGAGAAAACAGTATCTAAATCTACGAGGGGTGATTGATATGTTCGTGGCCATTTTAGAAAACTAACACATTTATTTTTCAACATAGTCCCCTCCTACATTTACACACTTAGTCCAGCGGTTGTGGAGAATATGGATCTTGGACCTCCAGGAAGTGTCCACAGCAGGGGTGATTGATAAGTTTGTGGTCCAAGGTAGAAGGAGATGAATTATACAGCTGTAGTTACATGCACATGCAGTTCAACTCTTTGAGTGATTATGCAGAAAGTTTGAAGTTAATAACTCGTCAGTTAATAACTCATCAGGGGTGATTGATAAGTTTGTGGCCTAAGGTAGAAGGAGATGAGTTATTAACTTCAAACTTTCTGCATAATCACTGAAAGAGTTGAACTGCATGTGCATGTAAAGAGAGCTGTATAACTCATCTCCTTCTACCTTAGGCCACAAACTTATCAATCAACCATCTGTGGACACTTTCTGGAGGTCCAAGATCCATATGCTCCACGACCGCTGGACTAAGTGTGTAAATGTAGGAGGGGACTATGTTGAAAAAATAAATGTGCTAGGTTTTCTAAAATTGACTCCTTCTACCTTAGGCCACGAACTTATCAATCACCCCTCGTATTCTCCAGCTTTTTCTTCAAAATTGCTCCATTAAATCCACTTCAATACACATCTAATTTAATTTTAAAGTTCAACAGTAATCTATTATCAGGTTACATGCTCCAGATCTTCACAATGTGTGTGTGGAAGTTTTCACATTTCCCCTCTCACTGTTTCTTTTACAAGTCATTGTATTTTATTATACATAGTTACCTTGGCAGAAGACACAGCTTATCCCCACTTGCTGTAGCAAAACAGAGTTGCTCTATTAAACTCCCTTTAAGATTACTCTCTTTTGAGTAAAGGTCATCTTTTTCTAATTTCACCATATAACATACATGGCCCTTCCATAACCATTCATGAAGCATCTGCAGATTTTCTCTTGCTTGCGATAGGACTTCCACGACCATTGTAAGTTTTTATGAAATCTCCAGACTTAATCATTTCTAAATGGTGCCCAAAGCTAAGTTCTGCATTCAGAATGGGTCTGATCAGTGACATGGGGAACACCAATACTACTTTATATTGTATCTTCCTAATAGTCCTATTGCTTCCTTATCCACCTTGTTTTCCATTCAGTGACACACCTAAATATGCACCTGCAGAAATGAAGAGAACTTGTCAACTGATTTCTCATGTCTTCCCTTCATTATAATGTTTTTCCATTGTCTAGCAATACAATGGATCCAAGTTTTAACAACAAAGCTATACAATACTCAATGTGGGCTACAGCTAGAGCAAGGAATACAGTTTTGATCACTATAGGAAGACTAACAGTAGAGCAGGGCACAGAGTGTGAGATTAAGACCATAAGACAAAGGAGCAGAAGTAGGCCATTCGGCCGATCGAGTCTGCTCCACCATTTTATCATGAGCTGATCCATTCTCCTATTTAGTCCCACTCCCCCTCCTTCTCACCATAACCTTTGATGCCCTGGCTACTCAGATACCTATCAATCTCTGCCTTAAATACACCCTATGACTTGGCCTCCACTGCTGCCCATGGCAACGAATTCCATAGATTCACCACCCTCTGACTAAAACAATTTCTTCGCATTTCTGTTCTGAAAGGGCGCCCTTCAATCCTTAAGTCATGCCCTCTCGTACTAGACTCCCCCATCATGGGAAACAACTTTGAAAGAGGACTGGAGAATGTTGTGAGGAAAGTCTAAGCTTAAACAAAACAATTATGGGACTTTAATTGTGAGTAAACAGTGATAGGCCAGATTGAGCAAAGGGATGAGAGTTATTTTGCTTTGTGAGATCAGTAGTGAGGAGGGAGGAGCAGGGATTTAGGTTATTTGGTAGAAGATATGGGGAAGCTGGAAATAAAAAGAGCTTAACAGCGGTCATCAAATGGAACTCTCCACAATAAAGCAACTGCAGAGATAAAAAAACAGAAACATGGAAGTGGAATTAACCTAGAGTCTCTTTTTAACCAGGATGAACACAATTGCCAAGTGTTATAAAATCCCAACAACTGCATTAACAGAACTAACTTCAGGGGGGAAAAAAAAAAGAAAAATGGCAAAATAAAAGCATGACAACAAAACTACTACTATTTTTTTTAAAATGGGACAGCTGAATTGTTGAAAGAATTGAGTTAAGACCATCAGGAAAGTGGAAACACCTTTAAACTTAATTACGTGTAGATACCCACTTTAACTTCTGCCTGGGTATAATATAGTCAGCCAGATTCAACCCTGCTTAACAATGACAATTAGCATTTCTAATTCAAATTTTAATAATTCAGATTTTTCTTGTGGTAGTTTCCTATTATTCTCCATTTACTCTCCTTTTGCACACATCCTCTTAATTTTCTCTCCTGCATCCCTCCTACACAGAAATCTTTTACTTTTCTTCCACTCCCAAGATAACCATAATAAATAGAAACTATTCCAAAAATAACTTCTTTACTCAGGCTGTTGAGGATGTTGAATTCACAATTACAAGGAGCAATTCATGTACAGAGCACAGATAAATTTAAAGTTTTTTAAAAATGTGAAAAAATAGATATATATCCTGACATGGTAAAATCAATTGGAGGAGGTGACTTCTGTGGAGTGCTAATATCATGGTGCAGTTAAACTGAATGCTTTCACTAATAAGAGCATCATGAACAAGGGGAACAAGTTACAAAATATGGGGCAGTCATTTAAAAGTGGAGTGTATATAAATTTCTCAGGATAGCGAACCTGTGGAAATCTCTGCCCTGAGAGTGAAGACCAGATCATTTGATATGTTTAAATCTGAAATAGGTTGAGAAAAATTGACTGAAAGTTGTAGGGAATTGGAAGAGAATAAAAATTTAAGATTAGCATAGAGCACCCATCATTGTAATGAATGACAGGACAGGTTTGAGGAGCCTGGTGGCCCACTCCGGCTCTTATTTGCTTGTGTTTTTGAATTGCTATGTTGTAAATCTCCAAATCTGACAATATCACTGATCCACTGATTCCTAGTTTGCAAGCACTTTTCCTTTTGAGTATTGGCATATACAGTATGTAATCACATCCTCAGCCCAAAGAAATGTTTGTTAATTACACGTGTTAACATGTGTGTACCAATTTTTCAATTATGGACTCTTTTTCAGCCAGTTGTCCTTCTAACATGGCATGCTGCTTTTTCAGCTCTTCTAGCTCTTCTTGTAATCTTCCAATTTCTTCCACATCAGCCTTGGGTTGGATGCCATTGATCTGCGCTTCTTCATTATGAATGTGATGATGACTGTCAAGAGGTTTGCCTAAGGAAAAGACACACACTTTCAGTTACTGGACCTATCGATTTAAGATTTTTTGGTGTAGAGAAAGATTAGCTGGATAATAGTAGGCAGAAATGAATCTTTCACAAATGGCTAGCTGCAATGTGCTGCAGGGATGTACCAGGGCTTCAACTTTTCTACAGTTAAACACAGGGGTATGCATTCATTGAGTGATATGTAAAGATCAAGCATATGGGGTATAATGTAGGAAGTGTGATGGTGCATATTTTGTAGGAAATATTAAACAGCAAATTATAATAATGGTGAAAGCATTAAATGGAAATAGGATATCTTGGTACACGATTTTCAAAAGGTTAGTGCAGGTACCACAACTAATTAGGAAGAGTAACAGAATGCTGTTTACAGGAAGGGAAATGAATACAAAGTAGGGAGGTTAATCTTCAGTTGTTTAGGGCATTGAGAGACAACATCTGGATACTATATGTACAGTACTGCAGTCTTTAAGAATATTATGTTGAGTAGATCAGGGAAGGTTTACTGAACTCAGATGAACAATGGATAGTATATAATCCTATGGCAAAAGGTTGGAGAGGGCATACTTATATTCATTAGAGTTAGAAGAGCAAGAACGGGGCTGATTTAAGCACAAGACCCTGAGAGAGATTTGCAAGATTGATGTTTCTCCTTGTAGGAGAATCAAGAACAAAAACCCACAGTTTAAAAATACAGAGTTGCTTATTTACAACATAGATTAAATGAAATATCTGAGGGTTAAGAGTCTTTTGAGCTCTCCCTCTGAGGGCAGTACAAGTCTTTGAATGTTTTTAAGATGAAGGTATAGATTCTTGATAAACAAAGGGATGTGCTGAAAAAGGGTAAATACAAATACATTTACAATGAGATCAGCTATAATCTTGCTGAAAAGCAGCTAGGCACGAGTGCCAGATAGTTTACTCTAATACGTAGTCCCTATGCCTGTGTGTGTACATGAACACCTTTATTTCATCAAACAACACACATAAAAGTTGCTGGTGAACGCAGCAGGCCAGGGAGCATCTCTAGGAAGAGGGACAGTCGACGTCAGAACGAAGGGTCTCGGCCCGAAACGTCGACTGTACCTCTTCCTAGAGATGCTGCCTGGCCTGCTGCATTCACCAGCAACTTTTACGTGTGTTGCTTGAAATTCCAGCATCTGCAGATTTCGTGTTTTTATTTCATCACGTAGCTTTGCAAGTGATATTAACAGTTACAATTTACAATGCTTTGTACAAATATTCTGGGCAGAAATGCATTTTCATTTCAATTGCTTTCACTCTCCTTTTGACCAGTGAAGCTTTGAAAGACTATCAGATTAGCATTTGAAGAATCTTCAAATTTTTTTTATTGTGATATTTCCTTTACTTGAGTACACACTTTGAAAATGGGTAATAATTTAAAATATTGCCAAAGATTAAAATATGCCTAGAAAAAAAGCAACATTTCTGAGGGAAGAAGTCTCTCCGAATAGTTTCATATTCCCTAAGTACAATTTTCTATGGAAAAAATAAAAGAAACCAGCCAACTAGTTTTAAGGTAGTAGACAACAATGTCAACAGGGGATCATTACTGTTGTGTATAGTTATATTGGCAATTCCGTAAAATTTACAGAACGCTAGAAAGTGATTCCATTTTAAAAAAACTCAACATCTGCCGAAACAAATGAAAATCACTTTTTCAAAACAATCATACTTCATACCTAGCAAGCTAGGTTTGCTTACTAATTCTACAAATCTGTGTTATACAAAGATGAAGAATTTGTAGAATCTGTTGGGGGGAGGGGGGGTGGAGAAGAAGTGTCAAAAAGTTTTCCAGAATTGATTGATGGAACTGGTCTGAGAGTTGACATCGACTTAATGGGCTAAATGGTGTCCCATGTTGCAAAGGATTATTAGAAATATTTACCTTGTATTTTGAGAAGATTGTACTGGTCTTTTAGTTGCTGAATCTGTGATGCCTGTTGTGTTATTGTTGCTTGACTTTGTTCATTTTGATTAGTCAAGGCAGTTACTTGTTTCTTCAAATCATTCAGCTGCATATCCTGCATTTCAAGGAAGCAGACATACTCTGAAAAAAAAACTTCATGTTTCTTCCAATTATATTAAAAAATGTACTTCCACATTAAGAAGAAATTCATGCAGTTCTCTCTACCTGCTCACGAATAAGCTCCTTGTATTGACTAACTATACTATCATGTTGTTCCAGAGACTTCTTCACCTCCTCTTCTTTCTTCTCATCCTCACTGGATTTCTGAACAGCCTTTGTTATTAGGACTGGAAAAAGAAATAAGAGTAATGGAAACAAAATTACTCAGCTTTAAAGGAGGTTGATAGGTTTATGATTAGTCAGGGTATCAAAGGCTAAGGGGAGAAGGCAAGGAGAATGGGGAGAGGGATAACAAATCAATCACGAAAGAATGGCAGAGGAGACTTGATGGGCTGAATGGTCTAATTCTGATCATGCTTTATGGTCTTAAAAAAGAAATAAGATGTGTAGTGTTTCAGACTCAGGAAGCTGTAAAACACGATTAACTAAATGCAAGTAAGACTACTTCTTCCTATTTAAATAACAATGTCAAATTGTACTTGATGTCAGTGGGATCGATCAGTAATGCATAAAGTAATTTTTTTAAAATAAATCCAATTGCTTGTATTCGATAAAGATAAAAAAAACTATGCTGTGAAACTTACCTTCCAGTTCTTTAACTAGCTTGGTGAATTCGTGGTCAAATAGCATTTGTTCTGGAGTGGAGTAATTGGGCTGAGGTTTCTGGCCAGCTCGAGAGTACAACTCATGCTTACTAATATAAGCCAACTTCTCAATGAAAATTTCTTTTCCAATCCTCTTTTCTATTAGTTGTTTTAGCTTTTCCCTATAAAGAGTAAAAGAGTACTTCATCATTCGATATACTATAGTTACACCCAAGGAAAACCACAAACAAAATTGTCCTATGCTGCCTTAATTTGTCCTATTAATCCCATTAAATGATACTGATGTTATCTAATTTTACCCCAATGGAATTGCAGTCTTTACTAACACAAACACACGAATATTCTTGAGAGTGTTCAGTTTTTTGTCTTAATTATATTTATCAGCAGACTCCCTTCTGCCATAGGAGGTTTCATTTCATTATATTTGATCATACATATATAAAAAAACACGCTTGAACATCCATCAACTAACCATAAAGCCTGCAAGACTATAGGAAACTTCAAAAGTTACTCTGTTGATGTCCAGAGGCTTTGAAATGTCCCACAACCAATGCAAATTCACAGTTTTTTTTCTTACATTTACAAATTATATTTTCTCTTCATACTAGTATGGGCCATACTAGTTAATTAACCCAGATTGTACAAAAGAAGCTTTAGAATGTCCATTCTAAAGCTCATTTTTGAGCTTGAACCTATGCTTCCTTCACAAAGTCACTGCCTAGGCCAAAGGAATATTTTGGGTTTAAATCTCCTCCATCTTGTACATCACAAGGATTGGCACTGAGATGCCTTTTTCCAATCACTGAATAGAATTTAACAAATCAGCCTCAGCATAATCCCCAGAACTCCATTGCTCCCATAATGCTTGTGCATTACAGTTTCATCCTGAGCATCTAAATGGCCAGTTACCATTATGCCAGATGGCTCAATGTTCTATATTGCTTTGTAACAAATGCCCTGTATTTTTGAACTACAATTTTGAATGAAATGACAATATAGTTTTTCTCGTAAATGACAAAGCTTTCCAATACCATGCTTATTTACGGAGGAACAACCTTGTCATAAAACCAAAGGAAAACAAAATAAAACAAAAAATTATGTTTTAAGAGCATGTTTGAAGATGGCAATGAGAGAATCAAGGAGCTAAGTCAGCTAATACTATAAGGAACGATAAGGAAGTTGGAAAAAAAGAGCTTGAGTTGCTATCATCATTCAACCTGAATACTGTGCCTGGTATTTGTAGGAAGAAAGTAGGCAACAGTACAAGTCACTTGTCATAAGAAGTGAAAACACAAGTCTTTGGACATCAAGATGGAAGATTTGGAAAATGCACTGAATTGACCAATGACTAAATATCCACTGTTAGCTGAAAGAAACTAGGTATGAAAATTCGTACATCGTATTGGTAATCCTAAAGTTGCCATCACATATGGTTAAAGCTGTTGGAATATGCAAAGGAAGGGTGAAATAACAACAAGCATGAAGAAAGCAAACAAGTCCGAATCACAAGATGACTGCAACCTACCACTTAATTCAAAGAAAAGGCCAAAAAATAATTTTGGCACTGAGGAAGTGTTTCTATTTAAAATACAGTGTTAGGCAATATTCATTTGAAATGATGAACATATGCTACTGTCCAGACCCAGGGTGTTACTCTGCACTATTCAAAGCATGGATTAAATTTAATGACGTTTTGTTCATCACGAGATCCTTAATTAATGACTAAAAAGTAACCTGAAACTTGAAATATAATAAAACATTAATGGATTCGGACATGTCTAATGGTATCTAATGGGTGCCTTTCTGTACATTATTTTACAAACCTTTAACACATGAATCTGAGACAATGAGAGAGGAATTAAGGCTTTAATTCCTTTTTGCTACAGGTACTGATTGGATTTAGAAGTAATTATATCATCATTATCTTGTAATTTTATGCTTTAAAAGACAAATTTCTCCTACAATCTGTAATCAATGAAGGCTTAAGAGACTCCCAGAAGGTTCTTCATGAATTTATCATCATTATCAACAATAAGATGGCAATGAATGCTGCTTTCTCGGGGAACTTCTAAAGTACAGCAACTACCTGGATCAATGTTAATGCCAATAGTTGAAAAGCTTAATGCAGGAATCAATGAGGCTTTGATTTCTCTTCAAAATCCAGATCATGGGGATCTACAACAATGAACACAACCCTCAAGATTGGAAATACTTATAGTAAGGAAGAACTTCTTTACTTCTGTGCTCAAAAATAAAGCACTGGCCACCCAAATACATTTTATCACTGAAGAGGACACAGAATAACCTAGAAGAGAGCACCAAGGAAAAGACACAAGATTATGTTGCTGGAAAGATTCGAGACTCCATACTACTGGGCGACAATGGAATGGGTGGTAGATAATGCAACCACCTTGGAGGAAGAGGGAGCAAAGAATGAGCTAGCATAAACCATCAGAAATGACCAAGTGCTCTTTTTGACAGCAAGGTCATATTCAGCAAGGTTTGCATGAAATCAGACATATGGACTGCAATATCAATAATCTGCTCTCTGACTAGCCATGCTGGTTGTGTCAAGTACAGTTAGAACACTGGTAATATCTGACAATGTGGAGAATTATCCAGATGCATTCAGATTATAAAAAAAAGCAGAATCAATGTCATCACACTAAGTATTACCAAGTCTACTCTCAAGTGTTTGAAAGTATCCTCTTGCTTAGTGGAGAAGAGACAAAGATGTAGCCAAGGACTTTGTCACAATGTATTGGGATCAACATTTAGTTGGTAATCTATAGAAAACAATCAGAAACCATATTCCCACCTTGGAAAATTATCCCAAATTCAAATGTAGTTTGTTAATCAATCTTTTCAGATAGTAACCTTATTCGTTTTTAAAGGAAGTTTTCTACACAGGGTCTTTGCAACTAAATAGGACCCCTGAACTGGTATTGAATGCTAGTAACTTACTTAGTGGAATTCTCCAAAGAGTTTTCATTGTAGTAAATGCAGATGCCTAATAAAAGGGCACAGAGACCTTGCACAAGCTGTTCCTCCTCTCCAAGGTTCTCCGATATCTGTGCAGTTAACTGAAGAATATTGTCAAGGGCATCTTTAAAACTAACAACTTGAAAACAAAATGGCTTAGAAAATAAAACTTAGTAGAATTATTCATAAGCTTTCTATTCAGCAAATAGTATGCAAATGGAGTTCTAATTTCACATTAAATGTCATCTACTGCAATTTGAATACACAGTGCAACAGTGTTTTGCTGACAAGCATCATGAATTGAATTTCAAAGTACTCAAAGAACATAATCAAATTATCAAGGTCAAGAACTTAAAAATTAAAAAAAAACAAATAAATCTCATAGGATTTTAGATCAGATACTGATAGAGGCACCATTTTTTTGTACTAAAAGGCTAGTTCTTACATTTTTCTCTTCAGATCAGGAAGCAATACAGAAACAAAGGATACGAAAGGGACATTGGTCTGGTTGTGCAAAAAGTGAGTGACCGCGATGGGACAGTTTGTCATCCAGGTGGACAGCAACATCAGCAAGCCAACCCGTGTTTGTACTTTGCTTCCCTGAATTTAAAATGCAAATTATTAATTAGATTACATTTTGATGCCAAATTTTAACTATAAACTTAAATATTAATTGGGCTTGGTATACAGTTCATATAATTTGTAGCATTTAATGATGAACACATACAAAAATACTACTCATCTGGAAAACACTGATTTTAAGTTGATAATAGCGAGGGATCCAATGCAAATATGGACATAGCCTTAGATTTTGTGTAAAGGTAGTGTACAAGCATCTTGCAAAGCACACTGTCTCAAACCCCAGTACTACTGGAATAGTATATCATGGGCTTCACAGCACCACTCCTGACACAGATCAAAGGCTTATACTGTCCCTCTGTGTCAGAGTTATGAGACCATGCCATACTCAAAATGGAATAAGCTGCTTTAATTTTACAAATGAGTTCCAGCTGTGATCAAGTTTATTTTATACACAGTTCAACTTCTGCATAAATACACACTAATAAACCTACTCTTTCCAGTATCAGTGGATCAGTTTGCCAAATCATTTGTAACAGTATTTCTACAATATAACTTTCTGATGTAACCCATGTCATTTCTTTATGAATGATTATTGAACTACCTTTAGTTCCAGTTTCACATCCAGAAAAGTGAGACTATGGTAAAACTCCTCCCTGTGCTCAGGAATACTTACCTCCTAACAATGGGACTGATATATTATTGCCCCAGTTAACAAACTATTCACTGATTATAGTCATTGAAGGAACGATTTCTAACCCCTAAGCTATTAGGACTTCAGTATTTCACTGTTTGACACCCACAATCCCCTGCATTAGAGAAAAAGCAGTGGATTAGACTTTTGTGATCAAAGTAGTAATGTTATTGGTGCTTTAAATTTCACATGATTAGGTTAAAGATGTTAAGGCAAAGGTTAGACAAATTTGAGACTCGGGCAATTAAGTTTAAGTTTCTCTGCAGTGACTTCCTGATCTCCACTGCAGAGAAACTTAAGTATAAATGGTTACTGATGAGTAAATAGTAAATTCTTGTTCCTCAAACACTGTGGAACATTTCATAAAATCAAAGCTCTAGAACAACAAGTTGTGGATCTTGCCAAGAGTCACCAAAAACTAAATACATGTCATAAACATACAAAATTTAAATAGTAACCAATATGAAAATGGAAAGAGCTCCAGTGGATGCCTGCTGATGGAACAGCATTCACAAGAATGCTGTGGTACAGAGTCTATACTAAGACAGGCTACTAATCTATTCTGATGCTTTGTTTCACGTGAGCCTACTCCCCCTCTTTTACTTATGAAATGTGGGTGCTGTAGCATTTATTGCCCATCCCCAAATAATCTTAATGTGGTGATAAGTCATCTTCATAAATGATGGTAGCAGTTTTCATGAAGGGAGATCAAATCATCTGAATGGAGATACTTCACTGCTGCAATTGGAGAGGAACCTGAAGGTAATGGTGTCCCCAGGCACCTGCTGACATTGTCCTTCTAAACAATAAGATTTGAAGGTTTGAAACTATTGTTGAAACAGCCTTGGTGAATTGTTACCTTTCCTCAATATTTGATTCCATTTCTTATTCTAATTATTTCCTCAAAATAAGATCTATTATTTAACTGCTGCTTGTGGTAAAAACTTGCAAAATCCAACTACGATGAATAAAGCTTTACCCTGAAGTGCCCTCCAGAGGACCATATCTTATGGAAGGCAGCACTAAAGCGGGATACTATAAGATATGTAGACTTTTTCCTGGAACTCCGTTTTGGATTAATTAGTAACTTGTATATCTAGTCTTGAACTTGCCCAAAGATGAAAACTCTCTTGGCTACATTCTTCCATAATTTAAATCTCAAACAGATCACCCATCAGTTCTTTTTCAAAACGAGGGCACCAGTCTGCTCTGAAAATCAGAAATGTCTACAGATATTGGAAATCTGAAAAAAAAGGAGAAAATGCTGGAAACACACAAAGTCAGGCAGCACTGTGAAGAGAGAACCCAAGCGTATTTAGCCAGAAATTTCGCTTTACAAATCTTCCACTCAGCTGGCTCTTTTTTTAAATAAATGATGCAATGCAAAAGAGGCATTTTGCCTAAGCATTAACCTAGCATGTGCTTTCAACGAGAAAGCCATTTTGAGGCAACACAATATTTTACCATTTTAAAATTAAGACCCAATTACAAAATTGCTGATACAAAGACTTTAAGACTTTTATCAAGGATTAAATTACTCAATTGTATTGCAAGTCCCAAATTTACCTAATGGTCACATTGAATATTTATGATTAGACCACAAAATTCAAGAGTAGAATCTCCCCTACAAATTTTAATAACAGAGACTAGCAGCTCCCAGACAATACTTCTTTACAGGTCACTGAATTCAAATGCACCAAGAGGTACCACAGAGAGTTCATTTTAAACAGCACTGGAGTCCAAGCCAAATAACTCTCAATAATTCCCAAAATAACTCAACCTTTTCCCCAATTTTCCACTTAAGTTATGATGGCAGAAAGCAAGCATTATCCAAGCATACAATTACACAACTAGATCAAGTTTAAACATCTTGGACACCCTTACTAACCCTTTATCTTTCCTCACATTCTCTACTTGCAACTACAGAGGCCAAAGCAAAAAAAAAACAAATGGTATTTTAAAAATAGTAACCAATCTAGTTTTAACATCCAGCTAAGCATTTATTACTTTAGTTCAACAATGTGAATGATACAGGAAATGGAATTTGAGAAAACAGTTATTTGAATTATAAACACATGGTTATTAACAGAGAGTATTTAAGACTAAATTTAACTAACCATACCAGTAAGTTAATTTGCAAAATATAACTGAGTAATTATGTGTTTGGAGAAATCTTTGGAAGTGTCCAAAATTAAACTATGATACACATTTAATCCTTAATATCACCAGCTTCAACTTTTTGGCAGCCAACAAATCAAAAATTCATGACCTAGACTTTCCTGCAGCAGAGAAAGTACCTCCATGTTTTCAGAGATTTCAGATGTCTTCTGCACTGACCTTATGGGTTCCATTTTTTTTTTCTAACAGGTATTTACACAGGGTGCAAAGGTAAATCAGAAAGACTGTGACAACTTATTCTAAGTAACAGATGCATTTATTAACAAGACAGTGGTATCTCAGAATCGATAAACCTAAAATCCAAGACTCATGAATTTGAAGCAGCAACGATTTGCACACAAGTGACCACCAACAACTCCAAGCTGCAAAAAGCCTGCAAACCACCATTCCTCAAAAAACTGCACCACAGATGACATATATGCACATTGGCATCCAGCAATCAAGGGTTAAAATGCAACCACAGGAGCTTTCTCCAAGCACAACTGCATGCTCAGCCACAGAGAGATGGGAGGAAGAGAGAAGGTTAAGAGAAGGATGTGAAATAAGCTAGTATTGGGCTCACTTAAAAAGTAATATTTCCAACTTTGAGATGAGATACTTTTATGAAGCACTTATGCTCAGGTGCATGGGTTAGAGTATTATTTCACCACACACTAACCACAGCATGCATTCAATCCAAAGGCAGGACTTTCTACAATTTCTATGTGAAACACTGATGATACCAAATCAAGGACACACTCCATTACAAATCTGGACAGAAATAATGGAATTTCACTATCACCTGGAGTGGAATCTTTGATTATAGTTAATGCACCTTGAAGGAAACAGTAGCTCACTTGAGAGAATGAGTAAAGATAACTTGGGATTAATTAATAACTGCAACTTTGGATTAATAATTTGAGATACACTTTGATTTTGCAAACGGTCTAAGTTTTGACAGGTTGCACAGAAGGGCAATTGAAGGGATGTGCAATAAATGTTGCCTTTTCCAGCAATACCCACATGAAGTGAAAATAAAACTAATAATAACCACATGAAAAGTGCAGGTGAAGCCAGCTCAGGACATTATAGATCAATGTATTGAGTGGGGTAAGAAAACAGGCCAGGGTATCAGTATCTTATAGTTTTGTAGGTCATAGGCTTCACTAGTTCTTTGACAGTTCAAAGAAAGTGATGATTCCTTATTAACATACCAAACCTTTGAGGAAACAACATCAGAGACAATTCCATCCCCTTGATGCCACAATCTAAATTAAACTAAATGGGAAAAATTCCCTATTATAGTAGAAGCTAGCTGAACATGAAAAAGAAACCCAGATCAGCACTTGAATCAGTCAATGCAGTTAAAGGAAAAAAGCTGAAACCAAGGCAAGATAAAAGAACCCTGCTGCAACAAGCAAACATCTGTCCAAATAACTCACCCGTCTGTTGATCTTATCTCCCTGTAAATTATACAGCAAAAGTAAGTCATAAAAAGATGCTCAGAACAATCACTTTATGCAAAAATAACTTCAGAATATTGATCAATGTTTAATTAGAAAGATGAGATCTATTCATTTTTCTCCCAACATTGATGAAGCTTGATCAACAGCTGCATCTTCATGGATGTCTGTGAGCTGCTGAGAATTTCTACCTGCCTTTTAGCTTTATAAAAAGTTCCTTTCAAATGTTATATTTCTTCTGAGGACATTGACCAAGGCTACAGAGGTATCACAAATACCTATATTCCTCAGTGATAATGTCAAAAAATCTTTCCCATCAGAATCACATACACATTATTCTTATGAAAGCAAAAAATTTAAATGGCAACAACTTTATCAGAACTTTACAGGAGTATCTGTTTTACCATCTTAATGGACAGCACAGACAACCTGGGCCAGGATAATAACATTGATTAAGGAATTTCTTTCTTAATTTAATTAGCCTCAATTCACAAAAAGCTATCACAGCTGAAAATCACTGAGATTTTTTTCAGAAAAATCTCAGTGATTTTCCATGTAAGCCTTTCCATTAATGACAGCTTTATTGCTCAATTCTTTAATGCTTCCAGTAAAAGAAAATTCAATGGATCAAGTTTTTCAAAAATTATAACATGACTTTATGTTAGTGGACAGCTGGTTACAACAATGTAATAGGTAAACAGGACATTTATATGTACAGTGACAATATACATTTGCACAATAATTATGCAGAGCACACATAGAACATAGAATAGTACAGCACAGTACAGGCCCTTCGGCCCACAATGTTGTGCATATTGACACAATGTTGTTTGATTTGTGTTAGCAAGATGCAAAATAAAAACCTTTGAAAATGAAAAAAATAGAAAAAGAGTAAGATAGATACAATTGTCAAGCCACTTTTCTTTTTCCAAGGGTTTTCCCACCCCCACTTGCTCTGTCCTGCAAGCTACCTAGAAGCTAAAGGAAGATGTTATCCGAAGATCTGTCTGCTCCAGTAATCAAAGGCACTGGTCAATGGCAAATGAAAGATTTTTAAAAAATACCTGAAACCTACAGGAAGTGATATATCCATAATAATTTAAACTTTTGTGAACTGAATTAGCACTTTTCCAAGACAATACAAACTTTTGTACCAACATTAGCTGACAAATTATCCAGTCAGCTATCAAAATGTTATTTTTGGGACATTATCTTATGCAATAGAATGACAGATCTTGGGGTATTAAGTCAAGGTTGTTGCTGCAAGTATATCAGGCCTAGAAATGAATACTAATTCAAAAGAAAAGGCAATCTAAATTTACTTGCTGTGATAAATTGGAGCCAGCAGGACTGATATTTACTCAAAGCAGATAGTGAAACAAAATATTTATTCTGCCTGTTTGGAAAGGGGCATATGCTTCTTCAGAAATGGCAAGTTAAATGAATTGCAAAAGAAAACATTGCTCAACAGACTCCACTGTAGTTCAGGATAAACTGGGAGATGATCATGAAACAGACGAAAAAACTAGATGGTGAAATTCTGATATCGTAACAGAAAATGCTGAAAACACACAAGTTAGGCCACATTTGTGGGAAGAAGGAGTTAACACTTCAGGTAGAAGACCCTGCATCAGAACTGGGAAGGAGACAAAAACTCTTTAAGCTACAGGTGCGTGTGTGTTGGGGGAGGCGGGGGAGAGAATGTGTGGAGTGATAAAGGAGATGAGCCACAGGGGATAAACCATAGCTCTCCTTTTACTATTGTAAATAAAAAGTGATTGTTGCATCTCATCCATTTCCCATGTCTACTTTCACGCCCTCTCCTCTGGACCAAACAAGTAAACAGGACTGTTTCAGACTCAAAGATCCAATAAAGTACAATTAGATTTTCCTTCTTGAAGTTGGATAGGCACCTTAAATCACTATATACACTGTCTAAAAAACAGTTGAACTAAAATACTTTGTTTCAAATTATTAGAGGATAACACATAGAGGCATTGGAAGGAGCTGATGGATTGAAATAATTAAAAACATTTCTAAAAACAGCCAGAGGAACAATGAGCATAAGTTTCTTTGATTAAAGATTAAGATCATAGATTATCTTTATTTACCATACATGTATTTCACTATATGTTTCAATGTATCATTTTGAACCAACAGCCAACAGTCTGTAGATCTGCTGGGTGCCCACAACTTACAAACCCTTACTACTCCGTATGTCTATGGAATAAGGGAGGAAACCAGAGTACCCAAAGGAAACCTTTGTGGTCATGGGAGAACATATCAACTCCTTAGAGATGGAAATTGAACCCCTTTCACTGGCACTGTAAAGCATACAGTGGCCTCTACACTACCACAACTCCCCACATAGACATAGTGCAAAATCAGGCCATTTTGCATATTGAGTCCGCTCTGTCATTTGATCATGGCTGATTTATTTTCCCTCTCAACCCCATTCTCCTATCTTCTTCATGTGACCCTTGACACCCTTACTAATTAAGAACCTGTCACCTCCACTTTAAATGTACCCAATGACTTGGCATCCGCAGCTGTCTCTGGCAATGAATCCCATAGATTCACAACCCTCTGGTTAAAAAAAAACTCATCACCCCAGTTATAAAGAGACACCCTCTATTTTGAGGTTGCACCCTCTAGCCCAAGACTCTCTCAGTATTGGAAACATCCTCTTCACATCCACTCTATTTAGGCCTTTCAATATTCAGTAGGTTTTAATGAGATCCCCCTCATTCTTCTAAACTTCAGCAAGTACAGGCCCAGAGCTATCAAATGCTCATTTTCAATTCCAGCATTCTTGTAAAGCTCCTTTGGACATCTTTTTTATATATGGGACCCAAAATTACTCACAATACTCCAGATATAGCCTGATTAATGCCTGATAAGGCCTCAGTATTACATGTTTGCTTTTATAGTCTGGTCCTCTCGAAATTAATGTTGACATCGCAATTGCCTTCTTATCACCAACTCAACCTGCAAGTTAACCTTTAGGGAATCCTGCACAAGGACTCCGAAGTCTTTTTGCACCTCCAATTTCTGAATTTGCTCCCCACTTAGAAAATAATCTTCACCTTTATTCCTTCTATCAAAGCGATGACCGCACAATTCCTGAACTGTATTCCATCTGCCACTTCTTTCCCCGTTCTCTTAATCTGCCCAAGTTCCTTCACAGACTCCCTTCTTCCTCAACACTACCTGCCTTTCCACCTATCTTTGGATCATCTGCAGACTTGGCTACAAAGCCATCAACTCTGTCTTGCAAATCATTAACATATAACGTGAAAAGTAGCAGACTCAAAACCAATCCCTGCAGAATACTAGCAGCCAACCAGAAAAGACCCCTCACACTTTGCCTTCCACCAGTCAGTCAATCTTTTATCCATGCTAGTTTCTTTACTGTAATATCATGGGCTATTACCTTGTTAGGCAGCTTCATGTGTGGCATCCTGAAACTTCATCTATAATAATGGACTCTTAAATCTGTGCTCTATGACCTTCATTATGACCTGTAATTTGTTAATCACATTTAAAACTTACATATAAAAATATTAAATGTTCAGCATGATTGAAGCCTGAGAAACCTAAAGGATCTTAAAAGGAATGAATTTTACAATAAGCCTATAGTAACTTAATCATTCTAGAATAATCAGTTAAAAGAAGTCTCACATTCAAACTACAAGAATGCAAGCACTGTTGCAGTACAGCTCACAAGTAATATAGGGTGTGTAAAACGTACAAAACATTCATTTGATGTCATTGCTAATTACTTGCACAGATTCCCCAGGTAAAAGAACATAGCATGTATATTCTATTCAGTCACAAGGATTAGGGAGTCTACTGAAAGCAGTATCTCTAACTGTGCCTTAAAAGGATGATGACCACCTATTTGAACCTGTGTAGTGAATGTGCTACTAGGTTTGGTGATTCATACTGTTCCAGGCTTTTGAACCAAAACCATGAGCATTCATCATTCATGAATGCTCAGATTTCATTGTGACTGTATATTCCTAAAAACTCTGATTGCCAGAAATAAAAGAAGTTTAACACTTACGGGCTTCATACATTTTTGCTTTACAGAGTAATGCCAAAATACCACTCAAGTGATGGTAATATTTTTGATTTCTTCAAAGCTTATCTTATCAACCATATGAAAAAGGGCTGACAGCCAGGAAGCTTGACAGCAACCAGAGACAAAATGTTGGAGGTCTAAAATTGATGGGAGCTGATCTTAGCAATGCACCTCACAAAAACTGCCCCGTTTGAACATCCCATTTATACGTAAGTCATTTGAAGGATCTATATCTCCTTCATTTTCATGATCTACAGCTGCACTCAAACTACAGCTCTTTACAGTAGTGGTTCCCGGTCCCAGAGCTTACCAATCGGCCGTTTTTCAATATCCCCAGGATGGGGCCTGGAAGACAGAATAAAGGCTCTGCAGCCCTGTGGACAAGCCAATTTCATGCCAGTGTCATCAACAAGGCCATCGCAGGAGAAGCGGAACATCGTGAACATCAGATCAGCTGTCAGAAACCTCTGTACTTGTGCAATCGCGCTCCCTCTCTCTCTCTCTCAATGGTGGGGAAGTCTGCTGCCGATTTTCAAGTCAAAGAACTCAGAATAAAAGTGTTGCAGCAGACTGTAAAGTTACAATCAGTAAGTTGTTTGGTTTTGCTGGTTCCCCCCCTCGCTGTGGAAAGGAGGCGACACCTCTCTGTCCCTTGTTGGGAGGGGGGGAGAGAGAGAGAGAGAGAGAGCCTGTGGCATATCAAATTGTCAGCTGAACAATTAGTTTTTGTTAGATTGTAATCATGGTCTGTTGCTGGGGGCCTTGCCATTGCTTGCTTGGTGGGTGGTAGGTGCTGATGTTTTCTGCTGAAATAAGTAAGGGAGGGGCAGGGTTGATGCATTGCTGTTCCTTGTGCCTGGGAATGGGAGAAGGGCCTTTGAGTTTTTAAACATTTTACTGTCTGCGAAGAGCAAGAATTTCAGGTCGTATACCGTATACATTCTCTGATATTAAATGGAACCACTGAGCCATTTCTTGCTGAAATTCTGTGAGAAAATAAAAAAAATCTGCCAACTTCCAAGAAATATTAGTTACAGCAGAAGCTTACACTGGAGTTAAAGTAAATCTACTCACTGCAAGGCAACAGAGCAATACCAATTCTGTTCTACTATGACTGAGAATTTCTGAAACAACCAGTAATAAAAATAGATCTGGATTAGTGTGTGAAAGCCTGGAATTCAAAATACAGTCAGTTACATCCACAGTGTCATACCTGTGAAAGGATATTGGTGCATTGTTGGAGCAAAGACACCGGTGGATTTCCAAGACTGGTGGCTAGCTGGACCCTGAGCAACTGTTCCTTCTGGACTGAATTATCCTGCAGAGCATGCGCTAGTGCAACAGCAGCACACCAATTTGAGAGTGAATCTGGAGAGAAGAGGCCTCCACACAGCAGCTGGCCAGCTGAGATGGAATTTGCTAAACAAAGACAAGGTGTCATCAATTTAAAATAATTGCACAGACTGCTTGGAGAATCAAACAGACTAGGAACACTTTTATTTTAGGAGGATAAATAAATTTTTCGCAATGTTAACAAATACTTTTCTGAACAGAAATTAGGAAAAAAGCTTTTCGTCGAACTAACTTCTAGAGATTCAAATCTCCACCTGCATTGGCTTTGTAACCCAAACATAAATTTTAAAAACTGCACTGAAATTACTGCTTGACTGCACAATCAGCTGTGTGGACTGCCATAGCCAAAGTTAAAATGTAGAAATAATTGAAGCCTAAAGGGATTAGAGAAAACTGCTCAATTTGAAGAGCCAGAATCATCCGCCCAATGGACCAACTGACCTATTCCTGTGATGCAATTTTCACAATTCTGAGCAGCAAACTTGTACATCTACAAAAATCACCGAGTTCTTCCTTCTCAGGTAGCCAACCAAGTCACTTTTAAACGTAATTCAGGACAGCTTCCAGAATGGTTGAAGAATACAGCAACTCTTGTCCTAATAATCCTTTGACTAAAGAAATACTTGCCTTTTTGACGTTTAACTGAAGTTAATGCTGTGGAAAGATTATGGCTGCTAAGTGAGCAGTTCTGAAACATTTCTTGTGTGATTTTGCTTTCTAACAGACACACCCATGGTTTCCTTCATAATTACATAGATTTAAATCCTACCTAGAAGCATTAACATCATTCAATAAGCAGACAAGTTGAGGCAAGACACAGGTTTTGCAGCCTACCAAATGTTGAAAGGACTAGATAGAGTGAATGTGGAGAGGATCTTTCCTATGGTGGGAGAGTCTAAGATTAGAGGACACAGCCTCAGAATAGCGGGGCATCCTTTTAGAACAGAGATGAGGAGGAACAACTTTAGCCAGTGAGTGGAGTTCTGTGGAATTCTTTGCCACAGGCAGCTGTGGAGCCCAAGTCTTTACGTATATTTAAGGCAGAGGTCGATAGATTCTTGATTGGTGAGGAAACAAAGGGAGAAGGTGGGAGATTGGGGCTGTTAGGGAAAAAGAATCAGCCATGATGAAATAGTGCAGTAGACTCAATGGGCCAAAAAGCCAAATTTTGTTCCTATATCTTATGGTCTTACATGTTGGCACTTTTGTCAAGGTTACTATTAATATTCACAAAATGAAGCTGAACTTGGGAATTGTAAGAGAAATAATGAAATCTGATGCTGTGGAGATAGTTGGTATATTAAGCAGGGATATGCAAGGTTTTTGTTGGTTGAAATGGCTAATTGAACAGATGAATGGCAGGTCCAGTAGGTTCATGGAAATTTGAGATATTATATTGTGACTTAAAGATTCAAAGTATTCAGAGAGGTGGGGTTATCCAGAACTAGAGGGCATAACCTCAAAATTGAGGGGCAACCTTTTAGGAGGAGGAGAGCCAGAGAGTAGTGAATCTGTGGAAAGTTCTGTCACAGACTGCAGTGGAGGCCAAGTCCATGGGTATACTTAAGGTGGAAGTTGATAGTTTACCGACTGGCCTGGGTGTCAAAGGATATGGTGAGAAGGTAGATAATATAGGGTTGAGAGGAATCTGGGATCGGCCATGATGAAATGGTGAAGCAGATTTGATGGGCTGAATGGCCTAATTCTACTCTAACATCTTATAGTCTAACATCTTAAGTTCAGTTCAAGTTTAATTATCATTCAACCATACATGAATATAGCCGAACAAAACAATGTTCCTCCAAAGCGAAGGTACAAAACATATACAGCACAAGACACATACCATACATTCAAGGTAGCAAGCAACATACAGTCAAGCAAAATATGTATACATATAGCCCAAGTCCCTGAGTGACATGTACTGCAAAATGATGGTGCATTTCCCAGCAGTCCGCAGACAATTGCATGCAATCCAGCTTGTTGTTCCACCAATCAAATACTGGAGGCCAGCCCCCAACCAAGCAAAGTCACCATGCTACACCGCCTCTGGCACCTCCTCTCCTGGACTGCAGCAGCAAGGAAGTCTGCGGCTTGAGGACTAGTTCTCACTACAACCGAGGTCATGCAGGTCCCTCGCCATCTGTCACATTAACAAACAAGGGAAATGGGCCTGTGGCATCTTACATTATCAATGTCCAACAGGGTCTTGTGATTGCAAGAGAAACGTTCAAGACAATCACCTGACACACCGTTATACTGCAGACCACCTTCGCGCACCAACTCTGATGTCTTCCTGCGGCAGGAAGGAACATAGCCCAGACCAAGACTAGCTCGCTGATGGGGTATACCTGCAGTATCCAAAATCCTTAAAGCCTAGCATTGTCTTATCATTGTAAAAAAAAAAGACTTAAAAAAATACAAAGACACCTTTGGTTGGCCCCGAGAGGCTGCAGCATTCGAGTGCGCCGCCAGCCTACTGGAAGGAATATCCTTTTGAATTTTATTTTATGCTTGCATTATTAAAACAGTCTCCCAAATACCATTAAAAAATTGTACTGAACAACTTGAGTAAGATTTGTACACACTAGCTTTCTCAGTATAAGGTAGCTTCTAAACAGGAACGCTTACCGTCAATGGTTGCTGGCAGAAGAGTGGCCACTATCTCTGCTTGCCCTTTCTGGTTTTTGTACAAGAAGCACTGGAAACAGTACAGTACAGCACAGCGCAGAACAAATGGCTGCCTTTCATTGACCATGGACATCAGAAGTACGACAATTGCAGGTCTGTGTCAAAAAGTTTCAGGAAAGGTGATTTTAATAACTAAAGTCGACAACATGTTGAGATTTAGCAAATCAAAACTGATCATGGTCAGAATATCTCCCTCTGGAGTCTTCTGCTTCAATAACATATGAACAAGGTGGGTACTGCTCTCAATATTTAGGCAAAGTCAGAACTGGAATCTTTTTGGCAAAGATTTGCACATTTTACCAATGTGAAATTATGGGATTCCTCCATTCGTATGCAAATAAGTCAGCATAAATCATTAACATGCATGACAAACAGGATCTTTTGCATTTTGTATAAAAATATTTTTTTTCATTTTTCAAAAGACATTCGCAAAATATTCCAGGTAGATAATTAACGTTTTCACTTTATACAGCATACCAGGATCAAGGAAGAGGACAAATTTAAAAAGAAACATTGCCCTTCAAATGACATATTAATTAGTAGACACAATAGCTTGTTAATACAGTGTTAAGTATGAGCCAAAGGATTATGGGATTATCTCACCACAAAAACTCAAACAATTTGAGCTCTCGGCTCAGTACAGCAATAAACGATTGCTGCATTTATGCTGCAAAATTCAGCATATCGTAAGATTCATTTCTGACAATTTTTTGGTATCTTGCAATGAAATATTATTAAAGGCAATCAGAATTCAGCTAATACAGCAAAATGTAAGTGCATGCAAGTGCACAGTACTATTTTTAAAAATTACAAAATGTACAATTGTTGGTTTAATATTATCTGCAAAATGCATCCAGATACAGAGAATGCAGTTGCTAAATACAAAAAAAAACGCAAAATGTTCATGTTAGGCAATGTCGATGGAGAGAGAGAAACAAGAGTTAGTAGTTCAGGTTCAGAGCCTTCATCAATAGTTCAGATTGATTTGTTGAGCATTTCAAGCATTTGGTGTTTTCTTTTTGCATTCACATACCAGCAAAACACTTGCAATCTTCATTCAGTATATGTGAATATAGGGTTTCTGAATTCAGTAAGAGAGGGCCGTAAACTGGAATTATAAATTTTAAAAAATGGCCTCTAAACTGCAATAACTTAAAGGATTTTTCCTAGGCAGTCCCAAAGATAACTTGCTTCCAATCCACTTTTGTGGTTCTGTGTTGGCTGAACTCCACCATGGATGGTCCCAAGCCCAAGTGCAATAGGAGAGATGGGTATGGGGCTAGCAACCCCACCCCGTAAATACCTAGTGCTGAAGAAACGCCACCAGTAGCTCTAAAGGCCTCAACCCTGGGAGAGAAAAAAGTAGTACTGACCTAGAACAGAGGACTCTGGCAAGCTGCTATCGATAGCCAATGCCTGATATATGCCTTATCATGGGTTAGGTGGGTGAGTAGTTCATGAAATGGTACATTTCTTCCACTAGTCAGGGCCTCTGGACTCGTGATGCGTGGACTCCACAGGTTCTCAATACCATCCTGAATGCTCCTTTGCCATTTTGACTGGTCACAGGGCAGAGATTTGCATGAGTGGGGATGTTGTTTTTCAAGGAAGCTTTGAAACAATAAAACATCCTCTGTTCATGAGGTAATTTCTTCCCAAGAAGAGCTTAGAATAGTATCTAAATAGAGAGGTCCAGTGTCAAACATGTGAATGATGTGACGTACCCAACTCAAACAACTTAGTGTAGGTAGGGCTTCAATATTATCACAGGACACGGACATTGATTCATTTGCCCATCCAGTGAACTAAGGATTTTGAAGACAGCATTGAAGGTATTTTCCCTAGTGCTTTTGAAATATTTGCTGTAAGTTTTCCAGGTCTTAGAGTCATGTGCAGGGGATAGCGAGGAATGCAAAGTCCATTGCGGTACAAAAAAATCAAAAGTTTACTGTGTGATCTGAGGTTACAGAGTCATTGAAAACTACAGCACAGAAACAGGCCCTTCAGCCCATCTAGTCTGTACAGAACCATTTATCTGCCTAGTCACATCGACCCGCACCTGGACCATAGCTCTCCATATCACTCCCGTCCATGTAACTATCCAAACCTCTCTTAAATGTTGAAACTGAAATTACATCCACCACTGGTGCTGAGAGCTCATTCCACATTCTCATCACCCTCTGAATGAAGTAGTTTCCCCTCATGTTCCCTTTAAACATTTCACCCTTCACCCTTAACCATGACCTCTAGTTGTAGCCTAACCCAAGCTCAGTGGAAAAAGCCTGCTTGCATTTACCCTATCTATACCTCTCATAATTTTGTACATCTCTATCAAATCTCTTCTCAATCTTCTACATTCTAGGAAATAACGTTCCAACCCATTCAATCTTTCCTTACAACTCAGGTCCCCCCAGTCTCGGCAACATTCTTGTAAATTTTCTCTTTCAATCTTATTTACTTCTTTCCTGTAGGCAGGCGACCAAAACTGCACACAATATTCCAAATTAGGTCTCACCAAAGTCTTATACAACTTCAACAAAATATCCCATCTCTTGTACTCAAATCTTTGTGCCAATGTGCCAAAAGCTTTCTTTTCGACCCTATCTACCTGTGATGCCATGTTCAATGAATTATGAACTTTGTTCTACCACACTCTTCAGTGCCTTACCATTCACTGTGTGATACCTACCCTGGTTGGTCCTCCCAAAGTGCACCTGACTGCATTAAATTCCATCTGCCATTAGCTGGACCAGATCCCACTGCAAGCTTTGACAGTCTTCCTTACTGCCCACTACAACTCCAATTTGGATGTCATCTGCAAATTTGCCGATCCAGCTAACCACATTACCATCCAGATTGTTGATAAAGATGTCAAACTACAATGGAGCCAGCACCAATCCCTGCCACACTTCACTAGTCACAGGCCTCCAGTCAGAGAGGCAACCATCTGTAACCACTCTCTGGCTTCTCGCACAAAGCGAACGTCTAATCCAATTTACTACCTTATCTTGAATGCCAAGTGTGACGAGAATACACATAGATTAAGATGTTAGCTGTGCTGGCACCAGTGGGATCAGCAGTTGGTCTGCCTCCTGTCTTCAGGAGAAAGAGAGATAAGGAAAACAATGGAGCAGCATTTGGAGATGTTAATGAAGGGACGGGAGAGTTTAACGGAAGGAGAGCTGTCAAGATCGGCTCCCCCTTTGAACCCCGAACTGTTTGAAGTGATGGACAGGTGATACCTCAGCAGGAGGATAAAAAGGGACAGGTTCGCTAAGGCAGGACACACACGACACCCCGAGGTAACGAGACCCTGGAAGCGGTGCGCCTCCCATAAGTCGGTGGGAAGTTTTGGAAGGCTGGTCGCGGGACCAAGCCATAGACGCACAGGGTGGAAAGGCACGATCAGCGGGAACCTGGTGTGTGTCCGCCCTTGCCTGGGTGCCAGGTTCACCGCAGAGAAACGATCGTATCTGGAAACGGGGGGGGTCACGGTCGGTGACCTCAGAAGACATCACAAAGGGCTCGCCCAAAAGCTGACTGCGAAGAATATCGAAGGTCTGTGTGGAAGCCGTTTGAATATTCATTTGTTTTGCTCTCTCTCTCCTTCCCCCACACTGTCTATCTCCCATGGCAGTGATTACTGCGAACTGAACTGAATTCAATTGAACTGAACTTTGCGTCACTTTGAAACTGGTCATTTACCCCAAGACGACGATAGAGCTTGATTGATCCTGTTATCTTAATTCTGTGTACATGGGTGTTTAATCATTGCTGAACTGTTGTATTTATTATCCTTTTGATTAGAGTACTGTATTGCTTGTTTCTTTAATAAAACTTTCTTAGTTCTAGTAGTCCAGAGTCCAATTGAGTGATCCATTTCTGCTGGTTTGGCAACCCAGTTACGGGGTACGTAACATAAGTGGGGTTCTCGTCCGCGATTTTGAACGCTAAATTTGGGACGGAGTAAATTGATTGGGTTAAGATTCCCAAAGGAAAGAAAAGGCCAACAGCAGAAATGGAGGTTGAGGAATTTATAAAGGCGCCGACCTTGGAGGCATTAGAGGATGCCAGGAAAGCGGAATTGATAGCTGTGGCCAAACGGTTGAATCTTGCTAAGGGGAAGTCGACAATGAGGAGAGAGGAGATACACAGAGCTATCGTAGAGCACTATGTATCTAAAGGTGTGTTTCCCCAAGGGGAGCTGGAGGTGGTGTCTATTGAAAAACCTGCTGGAGACGCGGTATAGGTGCAGCTTGAAAAACTGAGACTCGAGCACGAGTTCCGGGTACGGCAGTTAGAACACGAAGAGAAGCAGTTAGAAAGGCAGGAGAGAGAGTTAGAAAGGCGGGAGAAAGAGAAACAGTTAGAAAGGCAGGAGAGAGAGAGAGAGAGAGACAGTTGGAGCGAGAGGAGAAACAGAGGGAAAGGGAGTTCGAGCTGGAGAAGTTAAAGATAAGGGCAGAGCAGGGGCCCGTGCCGAACCAAGGTGGAGGGTTCCGGGCGACCCAGGAGGTTAGGCTGGTTCCCCCATTTGACGGTACCGATGTGGATCGGTACTTTCTCCATTTCGAAAAAGTTGCTGCAAGTCAGGACTGGCTGAGGGATAAGTGGGCTGTTATGCTTCAGAGTGTCCTGAAAGGGAAAGCCCAACAAGCTTACTCAGCTTTGTCTGTGGAAGATGCCCAGAGGTATGAGGTGGTGAAAGAGGCCATCCTCAGGATTTATGAGTTGGTCCCGGAGGCATACCGGCAGAGGTTCCGGAATGCGAGGAAGCAGTGGGACCGCACGTATTTAGAGTTTGCCCGTGAGATGCAGACATATTGTGAGCGTTGGTGCACCTCGAAGGGGGTAGAGGGGGATTATGACAGACTGCTACAGCTGATCCTGATTGAGCAGTTTAAAGGTTGTGTCCCTGAGGGTATGAGACCCTACCTAGATGAGAAAGAGGCAGCCACGTTAGCCGCAACTGCTAAGTTGGCGGATGAGTATGCGTTGGCGCATAAAATGAAGTTTGCCCCGAGTAAAGGCTACCAGAAGGGTAGTCAGGACGGCAGGGAGAGTCCGCCAGAAAAGTCAGAAAGTAAGCCGGGGACTAGTGAGAAGGATAAGGTAGACCGGGAGCAGTCTGGTAGGAAGTCTCCTGGGGTCGTCTGTTATAATTGTGGGAAAGTCGGACACTTTGCGTCCAGGTGCTTTGCCCCAAAGAAGGAGACGGGAAAAGGAAAAATGGTGATTTTGACTGGCTGTATCGAGCTGGTAAACGAACCGCTAGGAGAGGTAAAGTCTGCCAAAGTTCAGGAAGGGCGCGAGAGGTTTATCTCAGCCGGATTGGTGTCAGTGAAGGAGGGGTTAAACCCAGTTCCAGTGTGGATCTGGAGAGACACGGGAGCGTGTCAGTCACTGATACTGAAGAGTGTATTAGAGTTTAGCTCAGAGACCCAGACTGGGGAGGTCAAGGTCAAAGGTATTGGGGAAGGGACAGAGGCAGTCCCTTTGCACCAGGTACATCTACAAAGTAACTTGGTTTCTGGACTAGTCACGATCGGGGTGAGGCCCGAATTACCGATGAAAGGCGTGGAGGTCTTGCTCGGTAATGACCTCGCTGGGGGAATCGTGTTCCCAGCCGTGAGATTGACAGGTCAGCCTGCTAGCATTGAGACCCCGCCCATGGACTCACAGGTTCATCACGGGACTGCCGAAGTAAATTTAGCTGAGACGTTTCTGCCAGCCTTGTACGAGAAGGAGGTAGAAAGTGAAAAGAGGGAGTGTAGTGAAACAAGAGGTAGTGAGGGAGCTGAGACAGACTTAGCATTAGCCAGGAAAGAATTTGTGCAGGCGCAGGAACGAGACGAGGGGCTGATGGTTTTGGCGGAGGCAGCTCTCTCTGACGCAGAATTAAAAAGGGAACCAGTAGGCTATTGTGTGGAGAAGGAAGTGCTAAGGAAGAAAGGGAGACCAAGTACCGTACCCGCAGATGAGAAATGGGGGGTGGTGCAAAAGAGCTATGGGGATGAGATTTTTAACCTGGCCCACAAGGTACCCCCCGGTGGACATTTTGCGGTGCTGGAGGAAACAGTTGGTGGAATAATGAAAGAGGTTTACCGGCTGCACAGGAGGAAGGATGTTATTGATTATGGCAGACACGAACTGAGACGGTCACAGGCTTTTGATATGCTAACAAACCTAGTTGGTGTTAGCGCAGAAATCAATGAAGCTAGGGTCCCCCTGATAAGAGAAGAAAACCATTTTGAAAAGATGAGTATGGTACCAACCAGATGGGAGAAGGCTATTGTTTTGGCCAGCTCTGCTGATAAGGTCTCTCCCTTAATCCCCGAACAAAGCGACTCTTTAGGAGAAGTAATTAAACGACTCGCACACGTGTGTTTGATTGTCTCGAGGCGATGCAAAGAACTGGGACGCTGGGTGGTGTTTGTTACGCTAGGCCAGCCTAGTGAGCAACATCCCTATAGAATGAGTAATTCAGTGACGAAAGGGCTGACGAACACAGAGGTGTGTATTGGCGATGTAATACGGCTGTCTGAAGCCAGCTTGATAGTGAACCTTGAAAAAATGAGTTCGGCCACACGAAGGTCACTTATCTGGGAATTGTGGTGACACAGGGGCAGCTGGCAGCGATGCAAGCTAAAGTGCGGGCTATCTCTGACATCCCAAACCCGACAGACAAGAGGGCCCTCAGAAGGCTCTTGGAGATGGTGGGGTACTGTAGGAAGTTTTGCAATAACTCTGCGGTTACTACCCCTCCCCCTCCTACTAAGCCCTTGCGAGAGAAGACTAAGTCGGAATGGGACGAACCTTGTTATTGTGGTCCGGGACGAAACCCAATGAGAGGTTACATTGATCGCAATTCATCAGTGTTTTTGGCCACTATGAAGTTTGCTAAGTTGGGGCCTGGTCTAAGGGATTACTAATAATACATATAAAAGGAACAGAAAATGTGATGGCTGACTGTCTGTCAGGTGTTGACAACTTAAAATTCGCTGTATTAGCCAAATAGCTGATAAAGATGTATATTTGTGTGTATCAAATAATGTATTCATGTTTGTAATTTTTACCCCGGTAAAAATCCTTAAAGGTGGGAGGTGTAACGAGAATACACATAGATTAAGATGTTAGCTGTCCTGTGCTGGCACCAGTGGGATCAGCAGTTGGTCTGCCACCTGTCTTCAGAAGAAAGAGAGATAAGGAAAACAATGGAGCAGCATTTGGAGATGTTAATGAAGGGACGGGAGAGTTTAACGGAAGGAGAGCTGTCAAGATCGGCTCCCCCTTTGAACCCCGAACTGTCTGAAGTGATGGACAGGCGATATCCCAGCAGGGGGATAAAAAGGGACAGGTTCGCTAAGACAGGACACACAAGACACCCCGAGGTAACGAGACCCTGGAAGTGGTGCGCCTCCCATAAGTCGGTGGGAAGTTTTGGAAGGCTGGTCGCGGGACCAAGCCATAGATGCACAGGGTGGAAAGGCACGATCAGCAGGAACCTGGTGTGTGTCCGCCCTTGCCTGGGTGTCACGTTCACCGCAGAGAAACGATCGTATCTGGAAACGGAGGGGTCACAGTCAGTGACCTCAGAAGACATCACAAAGGGCTCGCCCGAAAGCTGACTGCGAAGAATATCGAAGGTCTGTGTGGAAGCCATTTGAATATTCATTCGTTTTGCTCTCTCTCTCCTTCCCCCACACTGTCCATCTCCCACGGCAGTGATTACTGCAAATTGAACTGAATTCAATTGAACTGAACTTTGCGTCACTTTGAAACTGGTCATTTACCCCTAGACGACGATAGAGCTTGATTGATCCTGTTATCTTAATTCTGTGTATATGTGTGTTTATCATTGCTGAACTGTAGCATTTATTATCCTTTTGATTAGAGTACTGTGTTGCTTGTTTCTTTAATAAAACTTTCTTAGTTCTAGTAGTCCAGACTCCAACTGAGTGATCCATTTCTGCTGGTTTGGCAACCCAGTTACGGGGTACGCAACACAAGCAACTGAACCTTTCTGATCAACCTCCCATGTGAGATATTGTCAAATGTCTTGCTGAAGTCCATGAAGACAATATCCACTGCCTTGCTTTCATCCACTTTCCTGGTAACTTCCTCGAAAGTTTGGAGTATTGTGTGCAGTGTTGGTCACCTACCTACAGGAAAGATGTGAATGAGGTTGAAAGAGTACAGAGAAAATTTAAAAGGATGTTGCCAGGTCTGGAGTTATAAGGAAAGAATGAATAGGTTAGAACTTTATGCCTTAGAACGTAGATGATTGAGGAGATTTGATAGAGGCATCCAAATTTTGAGGGGTATAGATCGAGTAAATGCAAGCAGGCTTTTTCCACTGAGGATGGATGGGACTATAACCAGAGATTATGGGTTAAGGTGAAAAGTCAAAAGTTTAAGGAGAACAGGAGGGGAAACTTCTTTGTTCAGAGGGCCGAGGGAGTTTGGAACAAGCTACCAGTGCAAGTGATGCATGCAAGCTTGATTTCAGCGTTTAAGTGAAGTCTGGATAGGCATCTGAATGGTTGGGGTATGGAGGGTTATGGTCCTGTCCAGGTCGATGGGAGTAGGCAGTTTAAGTGTTTTTGGCATGGATTAGATGGGCTGAAGAGCTGCTTCTGTGCTGTACTTTTCTATGACTCTACTGATGTCAGGCTCATCAGCCTATAATTTCCTGGTTTATTCTTAGAGCCTTTCTTAAACAGAGGAACAACATTAGCTATCCTCTAATCCTCCAGTACTTTACCTGTTGCTAAGGACGATTTAAATATCTCTGCTAGGACTCCTATAATTTCTGCACTTGCCTCCCACAGGGTCCAAGGGAACACCTTATCAGGCCCTGGGATTTGTCCACCCTGATTTGCTTCAAGATAGTCAACACATCCTCCTCTACAATCTGTATAGTGTCTATGACCTTGCTGCTTTGCCTCACTTCTATGGACTCTGTATCCATTTCCCAAGTAAATACAGATGTAAGAAATCCATTTAAGATCTCCACCATATCTTTTGGTTCCACAAACAGATTACTATTCTAGTCTTCCAGAAGACCAATTTTATCCCTTGCTATCTTTTTGCTTTTAACATATCTGCAGAAGTCCTTAGGATTCTCCTTAACCTTGTCTGCTCGAGTAACCTCATGCCTCCCGTTAGCCATACTGATTTCTATCTTAAGTGTTCTCTTGCATTTCTTATACTCAAGTACCTCATTTGTTCCTACCTCCCTTTACCTGCTATGCACCTTTTTTTTTTCCCCTAACTAAGTATCTCTCAAAATCTCTCAATATCTCTCAAAAACCAAGGTTCCCTAAACTTGTTATCCATGCCTTTTATTCTGACAGGCACATACAACCTTTAATACTCTCAAAATTTCACTTTTGAAGGTCTCCCACTTACCAAATACACCTATGCCACAAAACAGCCTGCCCCAATATATACTTGCCAAATCCCTCCTGATACCATCAAAAATGGCCTGACTCAACCACGTACCAGACCTATCTTTTTGCATATTTACTTTTGAAACTAATGGCATTATGATCACTAAATGCAAAGTGTTCCCCGACACAAATTTCTGTCACGTGCCCTGTTTCATTTCCTAAAAGCAGATCAAGTTTCACACTAGCTCTCAGTGGGACTTCTGTGTACTGATTCAGGAAACTTTCCTGAACACACTTGACAAACTCTTTCCCAACCAGTTCTTTTACAGGATGGGAGCCCCAGTCAATATATGAGAAGTAAAAATCACCTATTACAGTATAACAACCTTATGTTTCTTGAGATCTCTCTACAAATTTGTTTCTGTAAATCTCACAGACTGTTGGGTGGTCTATAGCCCTATTAACCCTTCTTATTCCTCAGTTCCACCCGTAAAACCTCACTAGATGAGTTCTCCAGTCTGTCCTGACTGTGCACTGCTGTGGCATTTTCACTGACTAGTAATGACACCTCTTGCCTGGACATGAAGGCAACAGCAACTCAAATAACCACGCACTACAACAGTGGGGTGTGTAGAACAGCATCTTTGAATGTACATGTTGAACCTTCAAGTGGATGGACTACAGCAATAGAAAACCATGAACATACACTCGGTGCCCACTTTAAGTACCTCCTGTACCTGATAGAGTGACCACTGTATGTCTCTAGACTCAATTAATAACATTATAGAAGAATAGCAGCTTAAACTGTTTTCTCCTGTGCAGGGATCGATATTCACAGATTGCATACGAGTACGCTATACAAAATATTTCTTCTTTCATCTTACCTTGGTGGATTGGAAGGTGCATTCACAGAAGCAAAGTAATCCTGGTTTACCTGGGACCCTCTGATAACTTCAGATACTGTGTTAATGGTCTATATAAACATGAAAATCGAAGGCAAAAATCAGAGGTCACAGGAACGATAAGTGCCGAGTATAACTGGAATAAACATTACTCATTTCTAATTTGGTTAAAACAGAAAAGCTGAATATTATGTCATGGCATTTTATGGGATCACGCACTATACAAATTGGGTGATGCTTTTTCTTTGCTCATTTACACAGTGGTGACATCACTATCAAGATTATTGTCCATTCCTAACTGTCCCAGAGAAAGACTGGTGTGACCTCTGACTATAAACCACTTTCCTTATGCGAGGTGAGACAGTCAGTAAAGCTATTTCTGCTAATGCTCATTGATCAGTTTTGCCAGGGCTCTCTCTCACACCTTACTATTGGTTCAAGTGTTGTTTGGATGTTGATAATAGGTCACTTTTGCCTCAAAATTGAATTCTAGTGCCCATGTTTGAGCCAAGATTGTAAAGAGGTCTGGAAAATGTTAAATGATTCTGGAACAACTAGAACTAAACACTGCTGAGCAGATTATTGACAAATAAATACTGCATTTTCAATCTCTCACTGCTACAGACAGAAGTTCCCATATGCTCCAAAAAGCAACAATTCTACCAGTGCCCAAGAACAGCAGTGTGACCTGCCTCAATGACTATCGCCCAGTAGTGCTCACATCTACAGTGATTCAATGCTTTGAGAGGTTGATCATAGCTATAATTAACACCTGACTCAGGAAGGATCTGGACCCACTGCAATTTGCCTATTGCCACAACAGGTCTACAGTAGACGTGATCTCAATGGCTCTCCGTGCAGCCTTGGATCACCTGGACCCATGTCAGCATACTGTTTATTGACTATAGCTCAGCATTTAATACCATCATTCCCACAATCCTGATCAAAAATCTACAGAACCTAGGCTTCTGTACCTCCCTCTGGAATTGGATCCTCGATTTCCTAACCAAAAGGCCTTAATCTGTACTGAATGGAAATAACATCTCCACCTCACAGACAATTAACACTGGTGCTCCACAGGGATGTGTGCTTAGCTCACTGCTCTACTCTCTCTACACCCATGACTGTGTGGCTAGGCATAGCTAAACAGCACCTATAAATTTGCTGATGATACTACCATTGTTGGCAGAATTTCTGATGGTGATAAAACAGCGCACAACAGTGAGATACACCAGATTAGTTGAGTGGATTTGCAGCAACAACCTTGCACTCATCGTCAGCAAGATCAAAGAGCTGATTGTGGACTTTAGGAGTAGTAAGACGAGAGATCACAAACCAATCTTCAGAGGGATCTGAAGTGGATAGAGTGAGCAACTTCAAGTTCCTGGGTGTCAATATCTCTTAAGGACCTAACCTGGACACAGCATATTGATGCAGATATAAAGAAGGCAAGACAGTGGCTATATTTCATTAGGAGTTTCTGGAGATTTGGTTTGTCAAATAAAACACTTGAAAACTTCTACAAGTGTACTGTGGAGAGCATTCTGACTGGCTACAACACTGTCTGGTATGGGGGTAGGGGGAGCAACTGCACAAGATCAAAATAAGTTGCAGAAACTTGTAAAATCAGTCAGCTCTATCATGGGCACTAGCATCAGTAGCATCCAAGACATCTTCAAGGAGCTGTGCCATAGGGAGGCTGCATCCATCATTAAGGATCCCCATCACCCATGACATGCCCTCTTCTCACTGTTACCTTTGAGAAGAAGGTACAGAAGCCTGAAAGCACACACTCAGCAATTCAGAAACAGCTTCTTCCCCTCTGCCATCTGATTTCCAAATGGAGTTTGAACCCATAAACACTACCTCACTTTTTTTTTATTATTTTGCACTATTTGTTTTATCTTTAACTATTTAATACATATATACTTAACGTAACTCAGTTTTTTCCTCTATATTTATCACGTATTTCATTGTACTGCTGCAATAAAGTTAAACTTCACGATATACACCGATGATATTAAATCTGTTTCTGATTCTGATTGCTAGCAACTTTCTACATTCTGCTGATTGACATGAGATTATTGTGTCTATAAATGGGCAGTTTTGCAAGACCAAGAGATCTACTTATTCTAGAATAGCTTGCCTAGAGATATAGCCTATAGTAGTCATGTCTTCAGCAATACAGTTGAAATATTAGCAACACACACAAAATGCTGGTGGAATGCAGCATTTTGTGTGTGTTCCTTGAATTTCCAGCATCTGCAGATTTCCTCGTGTTTCAGTTGAAATATTGTCTGGTTCATATGCCTTGAAATCAAGAAAAGGCTCAGAGCACTGAATATCATGTGAAGCGCATCAAATTAGCTAAAGGCGGGCTTCTAAGATGGCATGAAATAGGCTCCGGCAGTTTTCTTCTTTAATGGGTTCTATTGTTTTGTTCTGTGTCTGTCTGTAGGGAGACAAATCTCAAGGTTGTATATAGTACATATGCAATGTACTTTGAATAAACTTATTAGAAGAATGACTGCATTTACAAAAGTAATTTGGTAACGTAACAGCAATTTGGGACTGTCAAGTCAAACTAGAGTTTCTAGAAAGTATTGGGACCTAGAGGCAAAAGAAAATAAGGTTTAAAAGTAATAGCGAGAATCCACTGATAGACCGGATGGAACCCGCTGCCTGAGTGCTGCTTCTGCCCGGAACTTCGGGAGGACCCGGCAGCATCACAGCGGCAGTCCGGGAGCAGCGTTGGAATCTGTGGTAAGATGCTGAACTTTAAGTAACTTGAGAGGCTGTTTCATGGAAAAGAGCACTGCTGTCACTGCGTTTTGGGTTAGCGCTAGCTTCATGTCATGGGGATCATCGTGCGCAGGCGCTTCTGGGAAATGGCACAAAGTTTAAGAGCTCGGGAACCTTCCGGAAGGGTCGCCCGATTTGAAAACATAATGGTCTATGAGGGAGCGGAGAGTGTGCAGGTCAGAGTCCAGAGAGGTAGCAAGTTTTTTCACCTTATCACTTATGACTAGTGACTAATGACTAGTGTCTAATGTCTAGTGACTAGTGACTAATGTCTAATAACTAGTGACCAATGTCTAATGTCTAATGGTTGATGGAACCAATGGAACTATCAAACTGCCGCACTTGCAAAAAATAAAAGGAGGAAAAAAGGAAAAGTTTTTTGGTCATTGAGTGGAATCTAGTTAAAAAACCTTCAGGTAGACGTATTCAATCTCTTTCAAGTGGGGAAGCTGCACATGTTCAAAGAAGAAAAAGAAATCCGACTCGACAGGGACATTGGACATTTATAAACAAAGAATTTATAGACACAACTGACATTAGTAAAATGCAATGGGATATCCGTTCCAAACAGCCAGTTTTAATAGCAAGTAGTCCCAGCTCAAAAGCACATCACAGCCAAAATAAAGCTCTTAATTCTAATCAAAGAGAAACAATTCCTCTTCAAATTCAGAGCATCTAGTATATCAGCATGCAGCAGCAATTCCACACCAGTGAATGTGCGCTTTGGGGCCAGTCTGACATGAACCTAAACCAAGGCATTTTTCTCATTTAGCTTCATGCCAACACAGTCACTGCTCAAATTCTCCTCTTACAGCTCCTGGACTATTTTCTGAACTCCAGAATCTGCTTTAAATTGAACATCATTTTAAACTCTTTGTGAATGTCAAAGAATAACCCGCCTGGTTTGGGGTAATTTCTTTCAATTCAATTGCTTTGGACTAGTCCACATTGTAAGTACTACAAATATGGAGCTGCAACATCTGCACAACATTTGGAACAGTTTTAGTAACACAAAGGCAATATTAAGTTATATCTTCTGTTAATAACAAGTAGATCTAAAGCATTTGATAGCAACATGCCTCATATTGTAGGTTATTTAGAAACAAAATGTGTTGTTTTACTGTTTCAACAAGTAACTTATGTAGAAATACAGTGGATTCCAGTTAACTGGGTCACACTGGGGCCAGTACATTTTAGCTCAATTAAGTGGCTGGCCCATTTAGCTGAAGTTTCATGGAAACAGAGTTATTAAAAAAAAAAAGACAAATCACCTTTTAACTGATAAATAAATAAATTAATAAATAAATTTTATTTAAATTTATGTATTTAAATAAAATACAGAACAAATTAGAATACTACCAATACATCTACAGTACTACAAAACTGCACACAGGTGCATATTCCTTTATATGAAATTCTGAAATCCAAAAAGCTCCGAAAACTGAAGTTTTTTTTCGCCAACAGCTGACGTTACTCAGGTGTGACGTGGCAGTACTAGCAGAGGCCGCCAGACGTCAGTTGTGGCTCAGCACTCATACTGGTTACACATGCATTTGCTGTTCGCTGATATTTTGTGTTCACTGTTGACTTCGTGTTTAATTTCACTGTGAAAATGTCAAAAAGAGCTGCAGATACCCCTATAGGTAACAATGAGAAAAAGAGAAGGAAACATCTATGATTATCAGTAATGCAGAAAGTGGAGTTATTGCAGAAGCTTGATTATGGTGTGTCTGTGCAGCATCTTACTGAAGAAAATAGTGTCGGAACTACCACTGCATATGATTTAAATAAACAGAAAGACAAGTTACTGAAGTTTTATAGTGACAGTGACGTTCTACATTTATTCCAATAGTCATTTACCATATGCTTGATTCGGTTCACTTGAAGCTGTATATTTTTATGTTTTATTGAATGTTTTTGTTGGAAATAAAAATTTTTCGTGTCATTATTCCCTAAACCAGTGGTCCCCAACCACCGGGCCGCGGACCGGTACCAGGACGCAAAGCATGTGCTACCGGGCCGCGAGGAAATAATATGATTTGGCGATATGAAACGATATGAGTCAGCTGCACCTTTCCTCATTCCCTGTCGTGCCCACTGTTGAACTTGAACGCACGTGAAGTCATTACCCACGTGAGGACATCAGTCAGTCATTAACCTGCAACTACTCGATGAGTAAAAAACAAATGTCGCTTGAGAGTTTCTTTGGAAGAGATGGTAGGGGTCAGAAAAAGCCTAGCGATGATGATAACGCAGCGACAGCTGAAGCCGAGACTGCAAAAAAAAAGCTTCCTTCAACAGAAAATACAATGAGCCGTACATAAAATATTGCTTTATTACGACTGGTGACTCGCATGCTCCAAGCCCCCTGTGTGTGATATGTGGAGACAATGAGGCAATGAAGCCCTCAAAACTGCTTTGGAATCTTGAATCCAAGCACCCTGCACTTAAAGACAAACCCGTTGAGTTTTTTGAGTAGAAAAAACGTGAGCAAGCCGAACAGAAGCAAGTGCTGACAGCAACCACCTCCACAAATGCTGCTGCTCTGAGAGCATCGTACTTGGTGGCTAGCCATATTGCTAAGGCTAAGAAGCCTTTCACTGTTGGTGAAGAATTGATTCTGCCTACTGCCAAGGACATGAGCCGTGAACTGTTGGGAGAAGCTGCAGTTAACAAGATGGCACAGGTTTCTCTTTCAGCTACCACAGTTTCAAGGAGAATTGATGACATAGTGGAGGACATCGAAGCCCAGCTGTTGGAACGGCTTAACGAGTCTGGTTTCACTACCCGGGTCAAAGAGGTTGCTCCTGAATGCCAGTCTACACACTGTATCACACACAGGGAAATGCTGGCTAGCCAAGAAAATGTCACCTGATCTTAAAAGCATATTGAGTGACATTGTTGAAGTTATCAATCACATCATAGCAAAAGCCCTCAACTCACGACTGTTTGAGCAGCTTTGCGAGGAAATGGATGCAGAGCACAAATGCCTTCTCTTACACACTGAAGTCAGGTGGCTATCATGGGGGAAGAGCCCTGGCCAGGGTTTTTGAGATAAGAGAGCAGCTACAGAGATTTCTTTCAAGAAAAAAGTCACCACTGTGACGATGAGTGGATAGCAAAACTCGCTTATCTGTGTGACATCTTCAACCTACTCAATGAACTCAATTTGTCACTTCAGGGGAGAATGACAACTGTCTTCAAGTTGGCAGATAAAGTGTCTGCTTTCAAAGCCAAACTGGAACTGTGGGGACGGCGAGCGGACAGGAGCATATTTGACATGTTCCCAACATTAGCTGGGATTTTGGGAGAGACTGAGGCTGCACCGACCTTCTCACAGCTGGTGCGCAATCACCTATCTTCGCAGTCGACAGAATTCGAGCGTTACTCCCCAACTGCAAATGACCCCAGACGTGCAAAGGAATGGGTCCGTGACTCATTTGTGAATGTCCCCGGTGAATCATCCATATCAGCGCGAGAAGAAGATCAACTCCTTGAGCTTGCAAATGACGGTGAGCTGAAAAGTATGTTTGACATAACATCTCTGCCAACATTCTGGATCAAAGTCAAGGCTAAATATCCTGAGATAGCCACGAAAGCACTGAAAACATTGCTTCCATTTCCAACATCATATCTCTGCGAAGCTGAGTTTCCTGCAATAAATGCAATGAAAACTAAATTGCGGAATAGACTGGACATGAGGAACCCCCTTATAATTGACTTATCACTATATTCATGCGAGCAAAATATGCGCTGTGTGCTTAATATTAAATTCGTTAGATATACCCTTTTAGAAACGAAATTGAGTGTATTAGCCACTGATAAGTGACATAGTTGACTTATCACCTATATTCCACTGCCCCCCCCCTGCCCCCCGGGCCGGTCCGCAAGAATATTGTCAATATTAAACCGGTCCGCGGTTATACTGTATTGTTTAGGACCCCTGCCCTAAACAATACAGTATAACAACTATTTACATAGCACTTACATTGTATTAGGTATTATAAGTAATCTAGAAATGATTTAAAGCACACGGGAGGATGTGCGTAGGTTTGGTGCGCCACCAGGTCCTAAAGTCCACCGCACTGACACAGGTTAAATAAGGGACTTGAGCATACGTGTTTTTTGGTATCGGGGTTGGGGGGTGGGGGGGGGGGTCTGAAATCCGAAAAATTCTGAATTCCGAAATGCAACTGGCCCCAAGGATTTCAGATAGGGGATTGTGGACCTGTATTAGCTCCTAATAGTTACAACAGAGGAAATTATGCAATATACATTGTCATGTTCTTTTGCTTGACAGTCTGTCTGTCTGTCTAGGTACCATATCCAATGCGGACTTTGATGACCATGGTTTTCCATATAGATCTATCCTTCGTTTTTTGGATGACTTCCATTTTCTCGATGTGTAGCCACCTGGCTATGCTTTTGATGTACAAACGTTTGTACATAAGCCGAGGTCTTCCTCTAGGTTTGCTCCCCTCAATCTTTCAGAGAGTATGAGTTTTTCTAGTTCATCTTTCCACATGATGTGTCCTAGGACTCTGAGTTGTCATTCTCTTATTGTTGGTATGAGTGATCGAAAGCTGTAAAGTTTGACCGTAAATGAACAAAATCAGCACAGAAACCTAGTGCAGATAATGGATTGCCTCCATACAAATCTTTCAATGATCTTCCAAACCTTCACTTTCATTGTAATATTCAAGATGATTATCAATAATTTCAAATTCTCCATACTTTCTAACTTGAAGCAATGAAATTGTTTCATTTTTACTCTTGGCCGTTTTTGGCATCTCCAGGCCTTAATGCTTAAAACCACAGTTAGCATTACAGTTCCAAATTGTCTTACTGCTTCATTTCTCACCAACTACCAGTGACAAAAATCACTGCTTTTTAAACATAAACGCACATAACTGACACTATTTAAAAACTGTTAATTTGAAGCATGGTATGGAACCTAACGGCCACGCTAATACATGTGACTAACGCTATTTAGAAATTGTTCGGCAACTGTCTCCTGCCCGAATTAAGTGGCATACTGTCCCAAATCAATGAAGGGAATCCTGGCTATTTACTCGATTAGTGTTTGTTCTTTAAGAGTTGTACCAAATAAGCAGCTATCTCAATTAACCGATGGCCCAATTAACTGAAATCCACCATATGAGAGGAATAAATAAAATGAAAAGAATATCTATTATGGTGATTCAAGGTTGAAACGTACTGATGTAGAGCATAAAGATGGGCATAGACCTGCAGGGCCAAATGGTCTAATTCTACCAATAAAATTGCAAGCAACTCACCTCAGTGAGAATATCAGCAGGAACTCCGGTTGCCATCAGGATGGTGCACAATTGCTGCAGCAAGCCACACTGGAATGCTGACTTCTGACAACTGCTTGTAGCTCCAGGTGGATTCACTGGAGACACCAGCACTCTAACCAACTAAAGATTAAAACAAAATCACATGAAATATACTCAGTTTTGCAGAGAATAAAACAATTCACATCCAGGACTGTTTTCAACCTGTCCCATCTTGCAACCATAGAGAAAATGCGCATTGTAAATTCAGTTGCAATAATATACAAATTAATGAGATTTTAACAAGTTTGGATATCTGACTATTACTTGCCAAGCACAAGTAATTCAAGAGTTAATTTCCCTTATATGCATTACTGTGTGCATCAACTTAACTAATCAGAAAAATCTGTCATGGGAGTTGGTGGACAGCTTAAATCTTATGATGCAGCTGTGTGGGACATTTGTTTGCAAAGGGAACATCCACGTATTAGCCTGATAATCAAGGACAGTATACTGAACATTATGATCAACCTTGGCAAACAATTGTGTGGATGGGAAATTAATAAAGTAAATGTATATTTCAAGAATTTACAAGGTTTTATTGATGTTAAAGTTAATTTACAACTAGGCAGGACCTTACAGTCAATAGTAATAATAAAAAAAAGACTCTTGCCAAGGAAACTAAACCAATCTTTTTTTTTTGGTCAACTTCCCTTAACATCTTTGCTTAATAGATTTAAATTTGACAACTGAAGTATTATAAACTGATTTAGGGAGGAGTTACAACTGTTTTACTACTGTGCATGTATCCTAATTCACTCCGACAAGGTCAGGCTGCAACTTTAGATTTACTACTTCTGGATTCCTCAACCAGCAGAAACAGTGACTTGTCACCTATTTATCCACTTACCTAATTATCCTGAAAATCAATCAAAATCACTCTCAAACTTTCTACCAATAACTATACCAGCTCCTTACTACTTAACCCACTTCAAAACCAGGTGTCTTTCTATAAGCCTATATTGTACTCTCACAAATGCCAACACATCTTCCCTACAGGTTAACCAAAAACCGCTCACAGTACTTCAGGTGAAGTCCAACTAAGGCTTCATATAGGTGTGGGATAACTTCTCTCTTGTATACCAATTCAGCATTCCAAATACCCCTTTTTATTTTTATCAGTCTGCGCCCATAACACTTGAATCATTCCTGTACACAGACCAACAACTACAAAGTCTCTGCAGCAGCACTGCTTCCAAACTCTTCATCTTTTAGAAGGTGCTCTGTTCTTTTCCTTTTAGGTCCCTCTAGGTTATGTTGGAAATCATGATGCATATTCCTATTGTTCCAAGTAAAGAAGTCCAGGAAAGATATTAGATGGCATGTGCAGTAAACCAATATGATTAAACACTAATCTGGATAGCCTGGAGCAATCTCAAGTGCTGAGACCTACTTTCCTCAGTGTTTCAACAAACATCCAAGGAACAAGACTGCAACTGAACAAAACATTATGAACAAACATCACCTCTTATAAAACCCATCTCCAGCTAGATCATAATCTGAACCAGACATATTTACAGTGCCTATAAAAAGCCCCCCCCCCCGAAGTTTTCATGTTTTATTGTTTTACAATACTGAATCACAGTGGATTTAATTTGGCTTTTTAAAAAAAACTGATCAACAGAAAAAGACTTTCGTGTCAAAGTGAAAACAGATCTCTACAAAGTGATCTAAATTAATTACAAATATAAAACACAAATAATTGATTGCTTAAGTATTCACCCCTTTTAATATGGCACATCAAATCACTGGTGCTACCAAATGGTTTTAGAATTAGTTAAATGGAGATCACCTTATGTAGTCAAGGTGTTTCAATTAACTGTAGTAAAAATACACCTGTATCTGGAAGATCCAACTGCTGGTGAATCAGTATCCTGGCAAAAACTACACTATAAAGGCAAAATAGCGCTCCAAACAACTCCACAAAATGATTACTGAAAAGCACATTTCCAAGTAATTGAATATCCCTTGGAGTAAAGTTTATCATCAAAAAATGAAAAGAATATGGTACAACTGTAAATCTGCCGACAGCAGGTGTCCTCAAAAACTGAGTGACCGTAAAAGACGGAGACTTGTGAGAGAGGCCACCAAGAGACCTATGACAGTTCTGGAAGTTGCGAACTTCAGTGGCTGAGATGGGAGAGACTGCACATACAACAACTGTTGCCTGGGTGCTTCACCAGTCACAGCTTTATGGAAGAGTGGCAAATAGAATGCCAATGTTGAAAAAAACTCACATGAAATCTAAGCTAGAGTTTGCCAGAAGGCATGTGGGAGACTCTGAAGTCACCTGGAAGGTTCTATGGTCTGATGAAACCAAAAATTGGGCTTTTTGGCAATCAGACTATACGCCTGCTGCAGCATTCACCAGCAACTTTGATGTGTGTGCTTGAATTTCCAGCATCTGCAGAATTCCTCCTGTTTAAGACTATACACTATGTTTGGCATAAGCCAAACGCCTCACATCATCAAAAACAGACCATCTCTCCCATGAAGCATGGTGGTCGCTTCATTGTGCTATGGAGATGCTTCACTGCAACAGGCCTTGGAAGGCTTGTGAAGGTAAAGGGTAAATCGAATGCAGCAAGAGACGAAGATATCCTAGAGGATAACCTGACACAGTCTGCAAGAGAACTGCAACTTGGAAGAAGATTTGTTTTCCAGCAAGACAATTACCCCAAACATAAAATCAAAGCTTTACAGAATGGGTTAAAAACAAAGTTAATGTCCTGGAGTGACCAAGTCCAGACCTCAATCCAATTGAGAATTTGTGGCTGGACTTGAAAAGGACTGTTCACTCACGATCCCCATGCAATGTGATAGACCTTGAGTAGTTCTGTAAAGGAGAATGGGCAAAAAATTGCAGAGTTCAGATGTGCAAAGCTGATAGAGACCTATCCACACAGACTCAAAGCTATAATTGCTGCCAAAGATACATCTACTAAATACTGACTTGAAAGGGGTGAATACTTATGCAATCAATTATTTTGTGTTTAATAATTGTAATTAATTTAGATCACTTTGTAGCGATCTGTTTTCACTTTTTCTGTTGATCAGTGTCAAAAAATTCACTGTGATTCAATGTTATAAAACAATAAAACATGAAAACTTCCAAGGGGGGTGAATACTTTTTACAGGCACTATACATATTTTATTTTATTTAAAGATACAGCATGGGACAGGCCCTTCTGACCCCTTGAGCTGCGTCATCCAGCAACCCACCTATTTAATGCCAGCCTAATCACAGGACAATTTGCAATGACCAATTAACTTACTAACCAGTAGGTCTTTAGAATGTGGGAACACCCAGAAGAAACTCATACGCACAAAGGAGGAACATATAAACTTTTTTTTTTATATATAAAGAGGACACTGGAATTGAACTCCTAACTCTGACACCCTGAGCTGTAACAGCATTGCACTACTGTGAATCTATTTATTTCTCTTGCAGTTAATAAAATATTGGCATAAAGAGCAAAACCAAAATCACTGTTGTCAGGAGGAAATAACTGACAATTTTAATTACTAATACTGGGGGTAGAGGGGGGTAAAATCAGCATACCATAAGAAATCTTCTGTTTGTGCATTCCAATGATACTAAGAAACAAATCTGTTGAGAATTGCAGCCACATTAAAGTACAGCATGTCACAAAGACTAATGACTAGAAACTCTGACTGCCGTAAGGAGGACAAGTACTTAATGCAAAGCTATGTGGCAAATTAAACAAAGATACTCTGGGGACTACCCAATGACAATTAAACTGTTTCATCAAAAAGATCATTCCTATCAAAAATCAGTTAAGAATTATAAAGAGAATGATCAGAGACAGAAACATCAACATTACTTTGCCACAAAGTTGCTTTAATATCACATTTATTTGAAAACATTTCTATTGTATTAATTATAAATTGTCCAAATTCATGCCATTAAAAAGTTTTATTGTTCATTAGTTGGAACATTCCAAGGACAGTCTGATTTAGGTTAGGATTTGTAAATCAGTGGAATGAAGTTTGCAAAGAATTGCAGTAATTTATTCCCTGGGGCAATGTACAAAAAAGTCCTGCAGTGTGACATGACAACTCTGAACAGCTAAACTGGGGACTGTCACACAGCAGCAATAAATTCCAAAAAACCCCATGAAAAATTGTAAAAGCGTAGTACTGAGTTACTACTCAAATTCATTGGATTAGCAATCAACTGGATTATTAACAATGTCCAGATTTATAGAAAAGTGACACAAATGAGAAGTATTAAATACAAATATTGTTAAGGAATCATGTGCTCTTGGGTGCATTAGAAGAATGAATATTCAAAACATTTGCAGATTTCCATAAATATATCCCCAAAAAATCTGTTTTAACATAACAGTAAATAAGCTCATCTACAATCACTGTTACAGTGGAACATTCTGAAAATTAATTTAAGTGGATGGGTAATGTATCCAACTTTGCGTACCATACCAAGGCAGATAAAAGGAAAAGGACTGTTTTAAAAAAAAATTTATTGTCTTTCAAGTGTCCTCCAATGAGATGCAATAACTTTGTTAAAACAGTACTAAGGATGAGCCAAATGATTATGGTATTATCTGACAGCAAGAACTCAATACTTAGTTTCAGTTCTTTAATGACAGATTGTTGCATTTCTTTTGAGGTTAAGCTTGGGCCCAACAGATTTTGGATAAATGACCTCCTCAGGCTTGGCTGAAGTCAGATCTCTATCAGCTTTTTGATCATTACGTAAATACAGGACATTTGTGCCACTCTCTTGCTGGATACTAAAGATGCTCCTAAAGTTGTTCAAACTTGAAGAATGATATTAATTAAAAAGCAGCTAATTGGCTATGAAGTTGACGATGAAATGCTGGATGGTGCTAAATGTGCTGCATAAATGTTTACTTGTACATTCTTGTTTCAGTTATCCACTCCCAAAAATAATACCTGCAGCATCAGATGAAGATTTGTCACTTTCTGTGCAGACCAACTAGAATTCTCTTCAGCAACTTCAAACCAAGGTTTCATGCGCTTTATGTATGAACCTTCCTTGAAAAAGTTCTGATTTGAACTGTTGTTCTTCATTAAGTTAAGCAGCAGTAAAAGACAATCTTCAACCACAATACCTAGAAGTCAAAACCATTTAAAATCATTACCAGAATTTCCTTGAAATATAAGGCATCCAAGCATTTATGCACTTAATTTTAGAGGAAGAACATGATTGTTTTGAGGGTTGTCTGATTTTTGACACAGAATTCTGCTGAGCTTTTGGTATTGCAAGTTAAATTGATGAAATTACTTGTTGCTTTTCAATTAATATTCACCAATTATTTAAGATTTTAAATATACTGAAGTGACCAGAAAGCAAGGACAGCCATACTTCAGATTACTCACTAGATATCATCAGATCAAATTAAATTATTTTGGAAATCATTAAAATTACAGGGTGTGCTGGAAATGTAGATTAATTTTTTTCCTCATTATGCAAATAATATCAGTTTTGCAATTCATGCAATCCTAATAATCAGTTTCAATGACACTGCTAATTTATTAATCATGTATGCTTAAAAAGCTTCCATCACTCATTCCTTCTTCAACATTTCCATTCCCTTCAAATAGTTACCTTGATTCTTTTAAGTCGCAATATAGTATCTCAAATTTCCATGAACCTTCTGACTTGCCATTGCCAACCAAGCCCAAGAAAAGCCTCACTTAATATACCAACCACCTCCACAGCATCAAATTTCATTATTTCTCTTACAATTCCCAAGCTCAGCTCCATTTTGGGAATATTAATAGTAACCTTGATACAAGTGCCATCATGTAAGACTATAAGATATAGGAACAGAATTTGGCCACTTGACCCATTGAGTCTGCTCCACTATTTCATCATGGCTGATCCATTTTCCCTCTCAGTCCCAATCTCCTACCTTCTTCTCGTATCCCTTCATTCTCTCACCAATCAAGAATCTATAAACCTCTGCCTTAAGTATATACAAAAACTTGGCCTCCACAGCCACCTGTGGTAAAGAATTCCACAGATTCACCATTCTCTGGCTAAAGAAATTCCTTCTCATCTCCATTCTAAAAGGACACCCCTCTATTCTGAGGCTATGTTCTCTAGCCTTAGACTCTCTTACTATAGGAAACATACACTCTACATCCACTCTATCAAGGTCTTTCACCACGTTTCAATGAGGTCAGCCTTCATTCTTCTGAATTCCAGTGAATACAGGCCCAAAGCCATCAAACGCTCTTCATGTGACAAGCCATTCAATCCTGGAATCATTTTTGTGAACCTCCTTTAAACCCTCTCCAGTGTCAGCACATCATTTCTAAGATGAGGGACCCAAAACTGCTCACAATATTCCAAGTGAGGCTTCACCAGTGCCTTATAAAGCCTCAACATTACATTCTTTATTTTCTAGTCTTCTTGAAATGAATGCTAACATCGCATTTGCCTTCCTCATGGCCGACTCAACCAGCAAATTAACCTTTCAGGAATCCTGCAAAAGGACTCTCAAGACCATTTGCGACTCAGATATTCGATTTTTCTCTCCATTTAGAAAATAGTCTACTCTTTTATTGCTTCTACCAAAGTGCATATCATACACTTCCTAACCCTGCATCAGCTATACCTTGTTCCTTCAAAATTTCCATAGGACTTCCTTCAAAAATCAATACCAAATGGTCTCACGGAATATTTTTTATACACTCAGTGGTCACGTTGGGTTACTGTCACCTTCCTGTCAGCTTGAACCAGTCTGGCCATTCTCCTCTGACTCTCTCATTAACAAAGTGTTTTCACCCATAGAAATGTCATTCACTGGAATTTTTTTTCTATTTTTCACACCATTCTCTCTGTAGAGACTGCTGTGCATGAAAATCCCAGGAGATCAGCAGTTTCTGAGATACACAAACCACCGTGTATAACATTAAAAATAATTCCATGGTTAAAGTCACTTATGTCTTCCCCATTCTGATGTTTGATCTGAACAACTGAACTTCTTGACCATGTTGCATACTTTTGTTTTTTTTAAGTTTCTACCACGATTAGCTGATTAGATATTTGTATTTTCAAGCACGTGTACAGTTTTACCTAATAAAGTAGCCATTATGTGTAAATTCTAGGTTATCCTTAATTTTCGTTTTGAAAAGCAACTTCCTTTTAAATGGATGTTAGAAAATTATAGTCACATTCTCCTTTAGTCTGATTTTCTTGGGTACAAAAGATCAAATACTTGTAACATGCTTGCATTTTAGTAGCTTATTTAACAACATTTACCTGAAAATCATCAGTTCTACCAGCACTATTATACCTACTGTACTTCTAATGTCTTGCAATGCTACTACCAGATTATCCCAAAAATTAGCATATGTTCTCACCTAGTGATCAATTTTTTTTAAACATGTCTGAAGTTGGTAAGTTATCTGGTAATCATGTCATCTAACATTAAATGTGCAGTAACAATTGCATAAATAGTCAAAAAATAAAGTAACTCAGCAGGTCAGATAGCACCTGTGGAGAGAAATAGACAGTTGATGTCAAGACTCTTCATCTGGTCTGAAAGATAGAAAGGAGATATTTCTTTATATTGGCAACCGTCCTGTCATTTCCTTCCACAGATGCTGCTTGATCTGCTAAGTACCAGCAGTATATTTATTGCTGCAATTTCCAGCATCTGCAGACTCTGGTATGTCTGTAAGTAGTCACATTGTAAACAGCTGCATTTCCAACATCTCCTTTCCAAAAGTCAAACTAAACATTAAAATAGAAAGAAAACATCACTATTACTATGTCTTTTAGCTTTTAACGAGATATGTTCTTGAACTTGAACACACACCAAGGCACCAGTATAGTTACGATCATTATACGATTAAGAAATAAAAACAAAAATAATACTCATTTACTAATTGCAGAAAATACCTCCATCGCTCATTCCTTCTTCAGTGATGATATCTAATAGTCGCTCAAAGGCATTTTCAAATGCAACAATCTTCTGAATGGCTGCATTGCCTTTTGTTAATTGTTGCAGTAGTAAAAGCCCCTAGAACAGAAAGAAACTTTTACTGCCTTGGCTTATTAGATTATTCCATTCTTGTCAGTCCAGTTATTTCAGCAGTATCAGTTATCTAGAGCTGAAATTACAATATGCACTTCAAAGGGGCAAAGCCCAAGGAGGACAGAAGCTACCTAGACGCATTTATAAACAAATTATAAACAGAGAAATAAGCATAATATTCCTTACAGGTTCTTTCACAGGCTTCTTATTCATTGGGGCACTGATTAGTTTGCAAAGAGATACTGATCAGTTTGTAAAGAGGAGATATCACAGAAATTACTGAGCAGTCTGCATATAAGACACCTGTTAGGCACACTGACCAAAGCCATCTTAAAAAAGACAAAATTTAAAAAAAAGACACAAAGCAGCATGTTAAGTGTAAGAATTATGAGTAAGATACCTTATAATGTCTGTACCTTCATGTGGTTGATAATTGTAAACTACCAAGGCAACAGATGCTTCTGCTGAAGACTGCTGAATACCACATAACACTGGCCAATCAAATAGCTCAACAGATATGTAAATACAAGTAAGAAGAAGAAGAAAGCCCTTTACTCCGAGTGGAGTCATCGGGATGCCGTCATGATGGCATTTTTTTTTTAAGCAGGCTTTCTTATTTTTATGAGGCTGAGTTGCTAGCTCGATGCTCAACCCAGCACGGATGGAAGGCGTGCAAGGGAGCCAGACTGATACAAATAAAGGTAACCAAAATATCTGGCACTGCATTGCCCAATGCAAATATGAATTCTCTTGAAATAAGAAGCTGGAAGATTATAGTATCATTGAATCAAAGTATATAGATTTTTTCTATTTAATAAACAGATGTGTTTTACCAAAGTGTGGAATTAGTCATCAATGGCCCTCATTTAGACTTCCCACTTCTGTGCCATCCCAAATTTGTGACCAAAAAGCCTGCTGTTTCACTATGAGACTCCCCCAATCCAGAATGCTAGACAATTTCTTTCCCTCCGTCATCAGATTTCTGATTGGTCCATGAACACTACCTTGTTATTTGTCTTTGCACTATTTAGCTTTGTAACTTATCATTATTTTTATATCTTGAACTGTATTGCTGCCACAAAACAACAAATTTCATGGCATGTTGGATGAGTTGAAATGTACTTACTTTAATACGAGAAGAATCAGAAACAAGGGTGATGCAAATGGAGCATGGATCAGTACATGGAACTACGACATTGTGGCCACTACAGGGACTTAGCTGACACAAGGGCAGGAATGACTGCTGGATACCTGAGGTGGAATTCAGGAGCAGGAAGGGAGCAATCACCATTGGGAGAGTTCTATAGGACCCCACTAGCAACAGGAATACTGAGGATTAGACCAGTAGGCAGATTTTGAAAAGGTATAAAAATAAGAGGGCTGTTGCCATGGATGAGTACAACTTCCTTAATTTGATCTATAGTGCAAGCAGTATAGGTGGGACAGAATTTGTTAGGTGTGTCCACGAAGGACAAGTGGACTAGAGGAGAGGCCTTTCTGGATCTAATACTGGCAATGAACCTAGTCAGGTCCTTGAGCTTTCATATAGCATTGGATAAGGATAAGAACAGACAGTATAAGAAAGTATATAATTGGGGCAGCACTAATTGTGATGCTATTATGTAGAAACTTGGGAGCTTAAACTGGGAACAGATGCTCTTGGGAAAATATCCAGTGAAAATGTGATGGTTGTTTAGGAAGCACTTACATGAGATTCTGGATAGGTTTATCCCACTGAGGCAGGGAGAGACTGATAGGGTGAAGGAACTATGGTTGACAGGAGAGGTGGAATATCTAGCCAAGAGGAAGAAGGAATCATACTTAAGGTTTAGGAAGGAAAGATCAGACAGAGCTTTTAAAAGTGATAAGGAAGCCAAGACGAACAGCAGGATAACTAGAGTGAGTGTAGGTTGATTGGGGATAAAAGAGGAAATGTGTCTGGAGTTGGAGGAGGTAAAGGACGAATACTTTGTTTCAGCATTCACCAGTGAGAGGGACCTTGACAAATATGAGGTCAGTGTAGAATAGGTTAATTGAGGTTAAGAAAGAGGATATATTGGAACTTATGAAAAATATTAGGATAGATAAGTCCCTGGGGCTGGATGGGTTATACCCCAGGTTACTATGGGAAGCGAAGGAGGAGATTGCTATGCTATTGGCAATGATCTTTGCGTTCTCACTAATCACAGGAGTACTGCCAGAAGATTCAATTGTGGCAAATATTATTCCTTTGTTCAAGACAGGTAGTAGAGATAATGCTGAGAATTATAGATCAGGGAGTCTTACATTAGTGGAGAGTAAAGTATTGGAGAGGATTCTTAGAGACAGGATTTATAAACATTTGGAGAAGCCTAGTCTGATTGGGGTAGTCAGCAAGGCATTGTGAGGGGCAGTTTGTGCCTCATGAGCCTTACTGACTTTTACTAGTAAGTGATAAATCAAATTGATGAAGGTAGGAGGATAGATGTGGTGCATATGGAGTTTAGTAATGTGTTGTGTTTATTAAGGTTCTTAATGCAAGTTCATTCAAAAAGTCAAGAGGCACAGGATTCACTGAAACAAGTGGAGTGTATTCTGCCTGGAGGTCAGTGACTAGTGGTGTTTGGCAGGGATCTGTTCTGACACCCCTACTCGTTGTGATTTTCATAAATGACTTAGATGAGGAGGTGGAAGTATGTGTTAGTAAGTTTGAAGATGACATGAAGGTTGGTGGTGTTGTAGGTAGAGTAGAACGTTGTTTGTTCTAGGTTACAATGGGACATTGACAGGGTGCATGGGACATTGGCAGATAGAGTTCAATCTAGAAAAGTGCCAAGTGATACACTTTGGATGGTTGAACTTGAAGGCAGAGTGCAACATTAATGGCGGGATTCTAAGGAACGTGGAGGAAGAGAAAAAACTTAGGGTCCCTGTCCACAGAGCTCTCAAAGTCACACAAGGTATATGGAGATTTGGCCTTCATTAGTCAGGGGATCGAGTTCAAGAGCTGTAAGGTACCATTGCAGCTCTATAAGACCGTGGTTATTCAAGACAACACTTAGAAACATAGAAAACCTACAGCACACTACAGGTCCTTCAGCCCACAAAGCTGTGCCAAACACGTACTTACTTTAGAAATTACCTACAGTTACCCATAGCCCTCTATTTTTCTAAGATCCATGTACCTTTCCAGGAGTCTCTTAAAAGACCCTATTGTATCTGCCTCTACTACCGTCGCCGGCAGCCCATTCCACACACTCACCACTCTCTGCATAAAAAACTTACCACTGACATTTCCTCTGTACCTACTTCCAAGCATCTTAAAACTGTGCCCTCTTGTGCTAGCCATTTCAGCCCTGGGGTAAAAAAAACCTCTGACTATCTACATGATCAATGCCTCTCATCATCTGATATACTTCTATCAGGTCACCTCTCATCTTCCGTTGTTCCAAGAAGAAAACGCCGGGGTCACTCAACCTATTCTCATAAGGCATGCTCCCCAATCCATGCAACATCCTTGTAAATCTCCTCTGTACCCTTTCTATAAGTTTCCACATCCTTCCTGTAGTGAGGTGACAGGAACTGAGCACAGTACTCCACGTGGGGTTTGACCAGGGTCCCATATAGCTGTAACATTGCCGCTCGGCTCTTAAACTCAATCCCACAATTGATAAAGGCCAATACACCGTATGCCTTCTTAACCACAGAATCAACCTGTGCAGCAGCTTTTAGTGTCCTATGGACTCGGACCCAAAGATTCCTCTGATCCTCCACACTGCCAAGAGTCTTACCATTCATATTATATTCTGCCATCATACTTGACCTACCAAAATGAACCACTTCACACTTATCTGGGTTGAACTCCATCTGCCACTTCTCAGCCAGTTTTGCATCCCATCGATGTCCCGCTGTAACCTCTGACAGCCTTCACACTATCCACAACACCCCCAACCTTTGTGTCATCAGCAAATTTACTAACTTATCCCTCCACTTCCTCATCCAGGTCACTTATCAAAATCACGAAGCGAAGGGGTCCCAGAACAGATCCCTGAGGTACACCATTGGTCACCGACCTCCATGCAGAATATGGCCCATCTACAACCACTCTCCGCCTTCTGTGGGAAAGCCAGTTCTGGATCCACAAAGCAACGTCCCCTTGGATCCCATGCCTCCTTACTTTCTCAATAAGCTTTGCATGGAGTGCCTTATTAAATGCCTTGCTGAAATCCATACACACTACATCTACTGCTCTACCTTCATCAATGTGTTTAGTCACATCCTCAAAAAATTCAGTTAGGCTCATAAGGCACCACCTGTCTTTGACAAAGCCATGCTGACTATTCCTAATCATATATTATGCCTCTCCAAATGTTTATAAATCCTGCCTCTCAGGATCTTTTCCATCAACTTACCAATCACTGAAGTAAGACTCACTGGTCTATAATTTCCTGGGCTATCTCTACTCCTTTTCTTGAATAAGGGAACAACATCTGCCACCCTCCAATCCTCTGGAACCTCTCCCTTTGATGATGCAAAGATCATTGCCAGAGGCTCAGCAATCTCCTCCCTCGCCTGCCACAGTAGCCTGGGGTACATCTCGTCTGGTCCCGGAGACTTATTCAACTTGATGCTTTCCAAAAGCTCCAGCACATCCTCTTCCTTAATGTCTAAATGCTCAAGCTTTTTGAGCATATAGACGACCAGAACTGAACACATTATTTGAAGTAATGTGTTCAGTTCTGGTTGCCTCATTATAGGAAGGATGTGAAAACTTTAGAGAAGGCGCAGAGGAGATTTACTAAAAGGTTGCCTGGATTAGAGATCATGTCTTATCAGGAAAAGCTCAGTGAACTAGGACTTTTCTCTTTGAACAAAGGAGGATGAGACACGACTTGACAGACGTACAAGATAATAAAAGGTATAAATAGAGTGGACCGCCAACACCTTTTATCCCCCCCAAGGTGCCAATGACTAATACAAAGAGCAAGTGTTCATGCTTGTGGAAAGCATGGTGGGGGGGGGGGGGGGGGAGAATGTCAGAGACATTTGTTTTTCTGCACAGAATGGCAAGAGCTTGAAACACACTGCCAGGGATGGTGGTAGAGGCAGATACATTTGGGATATTTAAGAGATTCTTAGACAAGTACGTGGTTGAAAGAAAAATGGAAGGCTGTGTGGAAAATTGTTAGATTGATCTTGGAGTAGGTTAAAAGGTCTGTTCAACATTGTGGGCCAAAGAGCCTGTACTGTACTATATCAGTGATAATGAACCTAATTCTGATCGTCTGACATATCCTGTTCCGTTATACAAAGATAAACTAGAACATAAGAAAATGGGAGTAGGCCACCTGGGGCCTCAAATCTGCCTTACTATTCTATATGATAATGGCTGATCTATGTTAACAACCACTTGTCTTCAATGCCAATTCCCTTTAACAATTCATCAATCTTTCATATATTCATACATCTGTACCTGAACTAATGATCCGGTCTCCACCACCCTCTGGGCTAGTGAAATCCAGTGATTCACTGCCCTCAGAGATGTCTCTATAAACCTCAGCAACAAAATAAGAGACTGGACATGTAAAACTCTGTACCCTTCTTCAAGACTCTCCCACTGAAGGAAGTGCCTCAACATCTGTCCTATCAAGCTCCCTTAAAATCTTCTACATTTGCCTTTCATTTTTCAAAACTTCAAGGAATAGAAACTCATGATATTCATGACAAGAACTTGTCTCTCTCATAATTTGACAACCCTGTCACCCCAGGATTTAACCTGCTGAACCTCCTCTGGTTTACTTCAAATGCTACTATACCCTTTAAGGTAAGGCGACCAAACCTATTTGTGGTATTCCAGGTGTGGCCTCACCAGCACCCTGCACAACTGGAACAAACCTCCCTATTCTTAAACCCCAACCTTTTGCAACTAACTAATCAAGACCCAACTGGAACCAGTGAGCAGAAATGTACCACAGCTCAAGTTTGCTTACTGACTGTTTTCTCATACTCCCCCATTACCTCAAATAATTATACTTAATACAAGTGTTCTAGAAATGGAAAAGTTATCCCAAACCATTCTCCAATAGATTGCATGTTTTGTTAATTCATTACTAGTTCAATAAGAGCATACACTTACATCATTGCGAATCACTTCCCTGGAGTCTGCAAGCAAATCCATCATCCTGGACACTCCTGTAAAATTAACAGTTAAATGTTATCATTCTATAATAAGTAATCATCTAAAGCAATCACGCACTCTTCAAATTTAAAAACATTTCTTTTATGATCAAGATGTCTAAGCTGCAGGAAACATCTTTATTGTAATGCAATAAATTTTGCTTTTAATTTTATCATTCCAATGCTCCTGGATCACCATCAATCCCTGCCAGATCTATGTTGTTAGTAATCTTAGAAATAACACAATGGTTTCCTCTTCCAAATCACCGATGCATATTATGAACTGTTGGAGCGTAAGCACTGAACCCTGCCAATCAGCCTGAAAATAACCCATTTATTCCCAGTTTTCTATCCGTGCCACTATGGTGACCCAATTCTATGTGCTTTAATTTTGTTCATTAATTTTTATAAGATTTCAAAGGCCTTCCAAAATTCTAATGTATGAAATCCAAATTCTCCTTTATATATTTTCTAATTAAACCTTCAAATATTCTAAGCAGTTATCTGAATCTATTTCCTTTTCATAAAAGGACAGTCCTTTGTCTAATCCAACTGATATTTTCTAAGTACTTTGTTATCCACCTTTTTCAGAGACATGTCATGTTCTAAATGACAAAAATAAACTCTGCACTTTTTCTTCACTATTTCTGAATCTTTGAGAACCAAAAGAGTCAACCCCTACTGTGATTAAAAGAATCTTTTCAAAACATGCTTGTGCTCAAGCTAAACATGTTAAGAAAGAGTACTTGAGATTTCGGCCTCCTATGCTCATAGCAGAAGTTAGGTGCGGAGTATTGCAGCTTTTAAAAGTTAACTTCAATGTTTTAGGTCAATGATTTCACAATACCCAGTTCTGATGAAGGGTCAATATCCTGAAGCAAAGTGCTTCTCTCTTCAAAAATGCTACCTGGCCTGCTGAACATTTCCAGAGAACATCATTTAGTGCGTAAGATTAACAATATCAGAATAAATCACTTTCTTACCCATTGGGCTGACAAGAATGATTTGCTGAACTTGTGCCCCGAGATTTTTTAAAAGAGCAGTTAGGAGTTTCACAGTTGGCCAACGCACGTGAAAATCAAACTCCTGAAATGAAAGGATAGTTTTCACAGGACAAAATATACAAATATCATGTGATCAATGGCGAAGTACACAGTGCTAAAAAGCTAAATTAAGCATTGTGCAGACACAAGATGCTTTAGTGGCATGATAACAAAATGCCAAAGATAACAATCACATCTGGTAGATGTTCAAGAGGAGCTGCAGGGACAGGTGGAAGGGAAGTGGCAAAGAAAGGAATGTAAAGGAAAAGGAAGATAACAGGCAATGAATTGAGGAGGAGGAGGGAAAAATTAAATGCACCTTGAGTTCACAGTACAACTGACTTCATTTTCCTGTATATTTTACAAATGGACACTAAGCCAAGGTTTAATTTTGTTCAAGTAAATACTCATTATTTTCTATGGATATGTGAAACTGATTGTCTCTATTGTACATCTTTAATCAGCTGTTACAATCAGGAACATACAAATTATTCATCTGAAAAATTACTTCCTACACAGATGCTGCCTGACCTGTGTAACACATTCATGTTGATTTTACATTAGATTTCCAGCATCTACAGTGTTGCTTTCAATTTTCACTACAAGCCTAACATCAGTCCCAAAGACTAAACAGAGGTGGTCACCCAATCAGCACCTGATTTCACCAATACAGAAGAAACCACATCATAAGCACTGAATGAAGTAGAGTGGAAGTGCAAGTGAATTACTACTTCATTTGGACACACCACTTGGATTTCTGGAAAGTGGGAAGAGGTAAAAGAGCAGGTGAATCTCTTGTAATTTTCTCTGCAAGAAGAGCAGTGGTTGTTGAAGATGGGAGAGTGAATCTCGGTTGGAGCTCCAAGAAAATTAAGAGTCCTCAGACAATCCCAGTGTAGGATGGAGATTTGAAAGAATCTTCTTCCTTGAGTGAGACATAACCACACCCTGCTGAATTTGTTCTTACATTAGAAGCTTTTTCAATGTCACTCACCTTTTGTATGTCAAAGCTTTAAGAACTCACATGGATCATATACACACACACACACACACACATCTTTGCAGGCTACAAGAAATGGTCCTTGCTCAGTCCTACTGCAGCACTCCTACCCCAACTCTGTTTTCAATACACGGACATAAATATTAGCATCCCTTACTGAATTCGCACAAAACTCAAAATGCTATTACTTTTGCTATTAATTTGCAACCTGTGCTCATTTTAACATTGTCCATATCAGATCCTTCCCTTCAATTTCTTGGCCTTTCTGCATCTTAGAGTATAGGTTAGTCAGCAATATCCATTGCAAGCTTGACTACACACATTCCATCTTATTTCCTGCATGATTCCATTTAATTCTTCTAGTTTCTCCATTTGTGTCAGACCTGTACATGTGTCAACACTTTCTATAGATGTACCTCTGATTTGTCAGTCATGGCTGCATGGCACAGGAAAAAGGACCTTTCACCCAACTTGTCCATACTAAGAAGCCCAACTATACTATTCCTATTTCATGAAATTGGCCCTTATTCCTCTATTCCTTTCCTGTCCATGTACAGTTGTCCCTCGGTATCCACGGGGGATTGGTTCCAGGACCCCCCCCCCGATACCAAAATCCGCGGATGCTCAAATCCCTTATATAAAAAGGCGTAGTATTTGCATATAACCTACGCACATCCTCTCATATACTTTAAATCATCTCTAGGTTACTTATGATACCTAATACAATGTAAATGTTATGTAAATAGTTGTTATACTGTATTGTTTAGGGAATAATAACAAGAAAAACAGTCTGTACATGTTCAGTACAGCCGCAACCATCATAGCTCTTCTGGGAACACTGATGCTGCTTCGGCATCAGCCAATGCCAATTCTCCCATGATCTTTAAGTTCTTGAGGCTGTAGCGCTTTACACAGCTAGCCAGCCATCCCTTACTAGCCTTAAACTCCTTCCTCTCGCTCACAACACAAAGTAGCGAACGAACGAGACACGAGGCGAACAATGCTCAAACAACGAGTGCTGGAGAGAGACTGAGGATCTGTGAAATAGCGGGAGGCTACAGCAGGGTATGCCCACACATCACTTCATTCACGTGGATTCAGCGTAGTGCTCGGCGTGCGGCAAATTCAAGTTTTGCTTTTTGGAACTTTCTGGAATTTTTTTCTGAATATTTTCGATCCACGGTTGGTTGAATCCGCGGATACGGAGGGCCGACTGTACCTGTCTAAGAGCTTTTAAAGTGCCATTAATGTACCCACCCCTACCTCCTGCTTTGGCAGCTTTTTTGAAATGACCATCAGCTGTGTGAAAAAATTCCCCACCAGGACTCCTCTCTAAAACTTTTGTAGGTCTTCTTTTTCTAGCCACTCTTGCCCTTTAAAAAGAATGTGACCATTGACCCCTCCATTTTATAACTCTCTACAAGGTCATACTTCAGCCACCTGTGCTCCTGTAAGATCAAAGTTCAAAATAAATTAATCACCTAAGCATATGTCACCCTGAGATTCATTTTCTTGTGAGAATTCACAGTAGGTACAAAGAAACACAACAGAATCAATGAAAAACTACATACAAAGATGGATAAACAATGTACAAAAGACAAATAGTGTAAATGCAAAAGAAAAAAAAAACAAAATAATAATAAATAATACTGAGGGCACGAGTTGTGGAGTCCTCAAAAGTAAGCCCATAGGTTATGGAATCAATTCAGTGTTGAGGTGAGTGAAGTTGTCCACACTGATTCAGGAGCCCAATAGTTGAATCGTAATAACTGTCCCTGAACTTGATGGTGTGGTATCAAAGGCTCCTGTACTTCCTTTTGGCTGGTAGCAGCAAGAACAGAGCATGGCCTGGAGAACAATCCCAGCCTACTCACTCACTCTTGTAACTAAAGTTCTTTTTTTTCCAAGCATCATCTTGGCAAATCTCTTCCGTATGCTCACTACTGCTACTCAATACCCACCTATGAAGGCAAGCAAACAAAGTGTCTTCTTTATTACCCTACCCACCGATGTAGCCATTTTCAGTCCAAGGTATCTCATACATCACAATCTTTTAGGGTCCTGCCATTTAATCTGCATGTACAGCCATTATTAAACAACCCTAAATGTATAAGCTTACACTTGGGAGCTAAATTCTATCAGCCAACACTGTGCCAAACTATGGCCAATGTCCATGTCCAAAGGCAACAATCCCACACAAGCTAATGTACATCTCCAGCAATCTTCATGTCATCAGTAAATTCACTATCAGCCCATACATGTTTTCATCCAAGTCATTTAATTACATGGCAACCAACCAAGGTCCCAGCACTGATCCCTGCAGTACAACACAATACAGGTTCCCAGTCAGAAAAACAACCCATCACAATCTTCAACCTCCTATCACCAAGGCAATTTTGGATTCAGGCTGCCAAAACATCTTGAATACACTGACCTTCTGAACCAGCCTGTCATTTAAGTCTTCATTTTCCCTTGGCCATGATTCCTTTCAGCCACTTTCAAGGCAAGGCAACTTTCAGCCACATCTTCTATGTCCATGTGTTCTCATCCTCACAGCTCATGCCTCCACACTGAATGGATCATGCAGATTTTTTTTTTAATTTCTGATTTTAAGCTTAGAACAATGATTGCATACTTTCAATTGAGCTTTCTACCATTCTTCTTACTCCCTTCATCACCACACCATGAAACATATGAAGTTTATTTTCATTAGATATTGTGGCCATTACATGCATAGAAGCAAGTTACATCCCATGCCAGCAAAGACTTTGATATCCTTGCTTATTTCAACTGTACAATATTGAAAAATTATGCAATTTTCAGACTTGGTTTTTTAACTCCACATAGATGAAACCAAAAACTCACCTCTAATAATGATAACAGCAAAGTTACATTTTCCTGATGCTTGATGAAAACTTCTGTGAAGTGCACTGCAAGATCATCAGAACTAGACTTTTGAACATTTTCCTCTGCAACAATAAAAACAAGGTCACTGGTTTTCATATTTAGAAGATCTCCAATTTCTTGAAATATGGTTTTGAAAACTTCAGTAAAAAATTTGTTTAGAAAAATACACTTTTCAATTTCTGATACAAGCTCTGTAAATATCAACAAATGGAGAAACCTCCTCAAGCTTCTGTGGATGATGCCACTCCCTTTTATTAAAGTAGGCATCCCAAAGTTGCACTATCCCAACCTGCTGGCTATGATCCCATTAGTCTTCCCAGTAAGGCAGCTAGTTATAAACATCAATTTTGACTGATTCCGGTCACAAAACCCAACAAAAAGATAATAGTATAGACTGGAGTTAAATTTTTAGCATTTCCTACTGCAATAGAGGTCTATTCAACTTAATATAAACATAGTAATGCAAGAAGGAGAGAATTTTTTCTTTATAAGATCTGATGGACACTGATCTATAATTGGCTCAGGTCACACAAAGTGAAATGTACTGGTTGCTAGATGCTTTTGTGACTGGAAGCCTATTATCAATGCAATTTCAGAGACTTAATCCCTTGCTTATTGCAATGTACATAAGATCTGGAATTAAGTGCTGGGGACATTAATCATGATACGGAGCATAGGAATAAGGAAGCTAGGCCAGAACCTTATTCAACAGTTTAAAGAACTACGGCCTCACAGGTCTATTGGCCTGTGTTCAATGTGTGGAGTTTGCACATTCTTCCTGGGCAGTATAGTTTTCTTCCACTAGCCAAAAGTTCATAAGTGTAAGTCAGATCATCATCTGGTCACTGTAAATTGCATCTCACATACAGATAAATGATAGAACTGCGAGCTGGGGTTAGAGTTGATGAAATGTAGTTCAAAGTTTAAAGTACATTTATTATCAAAGTATGTATACCATATACAACCTTGAGATCCGTCTCCTTACAGGCAGTCATAAAACAAAGAAACCCAGTGGAATACATTAAAAAAGACCACCCAACACCCAATGTGCAGAAAAAAAAAACGTTCAGAACTGATGTTCATGAAACTGAGTACACGGTCACAAAACCAGTCATCACTGCAGCCGGTCCAGGAGACCATTAGTTGCAGGCCACAGCCTCAGTTCAGCAGAGATGTCGCCGAGCAATGAAATGAGGCTGTAGACTACAATGGATATGGGTAGGATTAGTGTGTATATATACACATATACACACTAATATATAGTGTGTATATAAAAATCAATACTTGGAATTTATTTGCATACTCAATGGACAAAAGGGCCTGTTTCCTTTCAGTGCACCTTCAAGTACTACATTGCAGAAATGGAAAATTTTAAGAAGAAGGAAGATTAAATAACCAAGGATTGCTCTTTTTGGAACAGAGGTGGCTGAGGGAAGACCTAACTGAAATGTATATCTATGAAAAGTAGGATCTTTTTTTCTTCCAACTGCCATAGACATAAGCCAAATGGCTTTCTCTATCATAAATGCTCTACTATTTTAATACTTGAGATAAATCAGGTTACAAATGAATAGCTGCTACACTACTACTGAAGCATTTGCCTTTTGCTCTTATAATTATGTAATTCTCCAAATATGACCTCCACCACTAGCAACTGTTGCCAAAACCCTAACCACTGAATTTTTGTCTCTCGCTTTTTCTAAGACACACTTCACGCAGTTCAACATCTTTGAAAATGTTCTTCTGAAGCACCTCTGTATGATTTATCACATTAAGAGACAAAATATTTTTGTTTAAAGATATTCCTGAAACCAACAGATGTCCCTGAAACTGACTAATTTGCTGCTTGATCAAGCCTTTCAAACTAGAAAAAATAATCATGCATTTTTATAAAGACATGCATGTACCAATGTTAATTTAAAGTTGAATTGCTATCAAAGTAACTAACTGCCTCTTCATTCTCAACTTTTAAAAAATCTGCAGTTAATCTAGTTGATAAACATCCAAGATTGTTAAATATGAACTATTTTCTGTTTGTAAACTTACTTGAAGCTGAGCCATGCAATAGTAATTAAAATTTTACCTTCAGATCCTTCTGCTGAATTTTACATGAAAGAGAAGAAAGACATTAACTGAGACAGAACAATTCACCGTAAATGCAAAGCACTCTATGCAACAGACATGCTAAAGCAACGCACTCAAAACATAACATATTAAAACATGCAATGAAAAAAAGCAATGACAGCTTGGAGAAAAACCTTTGTTTACAACTTTTAGTCTGATGTTTTGAGATTTCCTTACGACCTAGGAAGCCACTTGGCTTATTGCATCTATTCTAGCTCACAGTGCAATCCGATTTTCCCACTAATTTTTATGTTCCTTGTGACCTAGTTCCATCAGCTCCCATTAGATTTTACAAACCACATACAAAAGAGGCAATTTAGAGTGACCAATGAACCTACCAACTCCAACAGAGAATGTGCCAACTCCACATAGACAGCACGGGGGAGGTCACAATTGAACGTAGCTTGCTGGAACTGAAAGATATACATTTAGCAGCTGTGCTACTATTTAATATGTTTAATAACATGAACTTAAAGCTGGATGGAAAATGAGAAGCTATTACTTGTCTATCTCACTGCATTTTCTTTAATCTTGGACTGCCATCATACATAACTGAGAATATGTAAAAATATACAACTGCTAGAAGGGCTATCAACACAAGTTGAGAAAACACAAGCAACCCACTGCAATGTCCGAAGACATCAACAATGTGGGTCATTACAATGACAATAACCACTTGGATCAAGGTTCCAAGTCAGCATATACTTAGGACGAGATATAGAAATCAGAATTATATGGTAAACTATCAGGATAGATAACAGGTTTAATGAAAAAATGGACATAGTGATAAATGAGATTGCTTAAAAATAGAAAGAGGTCACAAGCTACATGTCCTAAGGACGAAGGGTCTCAGCCCAAAACGTCGACTGTACTGTTTTCCATAAATCCTGCCTGGCCTGCTAGGTTCATAGAAACATAGAAAATAGGTGCAAGAGTAGGCCATTCGGCCCTTCGAGCCTTTACTGCCATTCAGTATGATCATGGCTGATCATCCAACTCAGAACCCTGTACCAGCCTTCCCTCCATACCCCCTGATCCCTTTAGCCACAAGGGCCATATCTAACTCCCTCTTAAATATAGCCAATGAACTGGCCTCAACTGTTTCCTGTGGCACAGAATTCCACAGATTCACCACTCTCTGTGTGAAGAAGTTGTTCCTAATCTCAGTCCTAAAAGGCTTCCCCTTTATCCTCAAACTGTGACCCCTTGTTCTGGACCTCCCCAACATCAGGAACAATCTTCCTGCATCTAGCCTGTCCAATCCCTTCAGGATTTTATACGTTTCAATAAGATCCCCCCTCAATCTTCTAAATTCCAACAAGTATAAGCCTAGTCGATCCAGTCTTTCATCATATGAAAGTCCTGCCATCCCAGGAATCAATCTGGTGAACCTTCTTTGTACTCCCTCTATGGCAAGGATGTCTTTCCTCAGATTAGGGGACCAAAACTGCACACAATACTCCAGGTGTGGTCTCACCAAGGCCTTGTACAACTGCAGTAGTACCTCCCTGCTCCTGTACTCGAATCCTCTTGCTATGAATTCCCTCAGCATTTTGTGTGTGTTGATATGACTGCAAGAAGCAAGTTGAATCCTATCGTGGTAGGTCATATTTAGTGTATGTAAGTACAGTTCGGATTTCAAATGCCTTCGATAAGCCTTTTAATTCAGTGATTTCCTTTTCGTTTATGCTAATCTTCTGTCAATATGTTGTCACATTTTTAAGCATCAAAATTCCAGCTCATGAGCAACATTGTTGTATATCTTTCACAAAGTGCACATTTATCCAAATACTATACTTTCTCCAATGTCTTACATTACATAGCAAAGCTTTAGACACTTTTTTCCTTTAGTCGCATGTATTTTTAGGAGAAGTTTTTTGGGAGAGTATATCAGTAAAAATCAAAGCCATGAAATTGAATTTCAGAAAGGCAAAGCTTGTGCAGATGCAGCAAAAACTTCAGAAGGCAAACTGGAAGGAACTGCTTGATGTTGAGTCAATTGAGGACCAGTGGAGTCGATTTAAAGAGCTAATACACACAGTGCAGGAAATGTTCATACCCAAAGTTGGGAAAAGCAACAAAATCAACTGCCTGGATGAATAAAGATAGTCATAAAAATTATTGAAGAAAAGACAGCTAGATAAAGAATACAGAAAATACAGTTAATCATAGATGTTAATGAGAGCTATAGTCAAGTGGGAAATTTGGATCGCCAAAAGGCAGGTTAAGAAAGATATCGCTGATAATGCTGACTAACCGAGAGATTTTCTCAATACTTTAGTAGTAAAAGAAAAATTAAGGAGGAAGTTAAAAGAGTATTAGGGATAATAAATTATGCAGAGAAGGACATAGCAGATAGTCTTAATTCATATTTTGCTAAAGCATTCATCTGCAAAGATGTTAGCAATATGCAAGTGTAGAGAAAAACAAGGTTGTTTTAGCTTACTTAGAGAACTTAGAAAGTGAGCTCCTACTTCGGCTGAAAATGCTAGAAGTTAATAAATCTCCAGGGCCAGACAATATACGAGGGGTGATTGATAAGTTCGTGGCCTAAGGTAAAAGGAGTCAGTTTTACTAAACCTAGCACATTTATTTTTCAACATAGCCCCCTCCTACATTTACACACTTAGTCCAGCGGTCGTGCAGCATACGAATCTTGGACCTCCAGAAAGTGTCCACAGCAGGGGTGATTGATAAGCTTGTGGCCTAAGGTAGAAGGAGATGAGTTATACAGCTCTCGTTACATGCACATGCAGTTCAACTCTTTCAGTGATTATGCAGAAAGTTTGAAGTTAATAACTCATCTCCTTCTACCTTAGGCCATGAACTTATCAATCACCCCTGATGAGTTATTAACTGACGAGTTAAAGGATTACTTGTTGTTTGAGCATTGTTCCCCTTGTGTCTCGTTCGTTCGCTACTTGTGTTGTGAGCAAGAGGAAGGTGTTTAAGGCTAGTAAGGGATGACTGGCTAGCTATGTAAAGCACTACAGCCTCAAGAACTTAAAGATTACAGGAGAATCGGCATTGGCTGATGCCGAGGCAGCATCAGTGTTCCCAGAAGAGCTATGATGGTTGCGGCTGTACTGAACATGTACAGACTTTTTTTCTTGTCATTATTCCCTAAACAATACAGTGTGACAACTATTTACATAGCATTTACATTGTATTAAGTATTATAAGTAATCTAGAGATGATTGAAAGTATACGGGAGGACGTGTGTAGGTTATATGCAAATACTACGCCATTTTATATACGGGACTTGAGTATCTGCAGAATTTGGTATCTGCGGGGGGTCCAGGAACCAAACCCCCATGGATACGGAGGGCCCACTGTATATACAAACCTCTAATAGGTATTTTTCAAAAAAATTAGTAAAGACTGGTGAAATCCCCAAGGATTGGAATTGGGCTAAGGTTGTCCCGGTATACAAGGATGACTGCACTGACCCCACTATAGACCAGTAAGCTTAACGTGTATATTAGGTAAGATAATGAAAACATTAATATAGAATGAGATGAAAAAGCAGCTAAGAACAGGCGTCTTAGCAGAAAGCCAACATGGGTTCAGAAAGGGGAAATCATGCTTTAATAATATGCTGGGAGGCAAGTAAAATTTATAACAATAGAGCAGTTGATATAATTCACTTGGACTTTCAGAAGGCTTTTGACAATGTACCCCACGAGAGGTTAATAACCAAATTACAGGAGGTAGGGATTCAGGGTAAGGTGTACAAATGGGTGTAGAGTTGGCTCACAAACAGAAAACAACAAGTTATCGTGAGAGGTTCATTTTCACACCTAGAAGATGTTAAAAGTGGGGTTCTACAGGGATCAGATTTGGGGCTGCTACTGTTTTTAATTTACATTGATGATTTGGATAAGTACATAACAAATAAAATAGTAAAGTTTGCAGGTTGCACAAAATTAGGGGGACACACTGATAACATCATGGCAACAGAATCAATAGTTAGATCTAAACAAAATCCAGATCTGGATAGATAAATGGCAGATAAAGTAAACGTAAAATATTACATACAGGAAGCAGAAATGTTAGTTATAAATATACAATGAGGGGTCTTGGGTTAGAAAGTGCACTGTATGAGAAGGATTTGAGTGTCCTGGTAGACTCATCACTATCAATATCTACACAATTATCAGAAACAAGTAGAAAGTCTATTAGAATGTTGGGCTATATAACGCGCTCAGTGGAGTTCAAGTCTAGAGACATTCTCCTTTAGCTGTAAAATGCACTTGTGAGGCCACGCCTTGAGTACTGTGCACAATTTTGGTGTCCATATTTTGTGAGGGATGTGAGGCACTAGAGAGAGTTCAAAGAAGGGCAACAAGACTCATTCCAGGTTTGCAGGGCATGAACTATGAAAAAAAGATTGAAAGAATTAAATCTTTTTAGCCTAAGTTAACGTAGAATGAAAGGAGATATGATAGAAGTGTTCAAAATCATTAAGGGTATAAGTAAAGTGGATGCTGGCTTCTACCGCAAAATTAATCCATCAACAAGGACATGGGGCCACAGGTGGAGACTGGTTAAAGGGAGATTTCAGACTAACATTTGGAAGCATTTCTTTACACAGCGAGTTGTGGACACATGGAACAAACTACCTAGTTGTGTAGTTGAGAGAAGTATCTTAGAGACTTTCAAATCTAAACTTGATAGTTATTTCAACACACTAAGTAAATAGGAATTTGGCAAGCTTTGTTGGGTCGAATGTTCTGTTCTTGTCAAAATCTTTCTAATGTTCTAATGTATCAAGTTGTATTGAAAATGAAAAATACTGGACCAGACATCACCTGTGGGGGAAAAGAAAATTGATCTACCAGGAAAAAAATAACCTCAGTATTTTGGCTCAATCTCATCTCCACTGCTGCATAAGATTTCAGTCACGTTACACTAACTAAAGATAGGCATTCAATGATGTCACAGCAGATGTCACACTCAATGTGTTCAAAATGGTACATCTTCATTCAGTTTTTTTGGTGAAGCATGTTAAAAAGCATAGCATAAGCAAATGAATTTAAGGCAAACTCAGTAAGATACATAATGGGAATGGTTATGTGAAGAGATTTTAAGCTTTGAAATGCTCTACTGTACCTGGCTCCTCTTCTTCCACATCATTAGAGATCAGATTGTAAAGTGTATCTAATGCATAGCCAATTATTTCAGAGTCTGAGCTAGAAGAAGAAAAGAATAAGGTTTAAATATACTTTGACATCTAGACACAGGACTGAAGTTAAAACATTACCTTTTTAGTTTTGATCATTAATTAACAATTTAAAAGTTAACAGAAACACATCCATGGGTTTAAGCAACACACATCAAAATTGCTGGTGAACGCAGCAGGCCAGGCAGCATCTCCAGGAAGAGATGCTGCCTGGCCTGCTGCGTTCGCCAGCAACTTTGATGTGTGTTGCTTGAATTTCCAGCATCTGCAGAATTCCTCATGTTTTCATGGGTTTAAGCCCATTTATGACATTGAGAGCTACTTACAGAAGAATGACCAAACAGGTCACAAAGTCAAAACATCACTCAAGACAATTACTGCCCTACTAACATCCAGATGGAGGTCATCTCTGATGTATAAAAATCATCATGTTGCCGTTCCTACACATTTAAGTTTCCCCAGTCTATTCAACAAATAATCTTGGTCTAGATCTTGTCAGAGCCACAAGCTGGATATTTCAAGGTCAGTTGAGAACTGTAGCTTGTGACATTGGGCATAACTGAGTCAGTGAGTAGGTACAAATAATGAAGTAGGTATTTATTATAGAAATTGTTTTATTATTACATGTACAAAATACAATGCAAGCCTTGACTTCCATTCTACTCATATAGATCAGATCACTATACAGTGCATTGACGTAAAACAAGACTTTGGATGAGCTTGAGGCTCAGTTGAAAATTGGCAAGTATGATGTTGTGGGATTAACAGACATGACTGCAACAGGACCAGGACTGGGAAATGAATATTCAGGGATATACATCCTATCGAAAGGACAGATAGGTTGGCAGAGGGGGTGGGGTGGCTCTGTTGGTGAGGAATGAAATTCAGTCACTTGTGAGGGGAGACATAGAATCAGGAGATGTAGAGTCAGTATGGATAGAACTGAGAAACTGTAAGGGCAAAAAGACCCTGCTGGGAGTTATCTACAGGCCCCCAAACAGTAGCCTGGATATAGGGTGCAAGTTAAATCAAGAGTTAAAATTGGCAAGTTGCAAAGGTAATTCTATAGTTGTTATGGGGGATTTCAACATGCAGGAAGACTGGGAAAATCAGGTTGGTACTGGACCCCAAGAAAGGGGGTTTGTGGAATGCCTCAGAGATGGATTCTTAGAGCAGCTTGTATTACAGCCTACCAGGGAGAAGGCAATTCTGGATTTAGTGTTGTGTAATGAGCCAGATTTGATAAGGGAACTCGAGGTAAAGGAGCCATTAGGAGGTAGTGACCATAAAATGATAAGTTTTAATCTACAATTTGAGAGGGAGAAGGGAAGATCAGAGTGTCAGTATTACAGTTGAACAAAGGAGACTATGGACCCATGGAGGGAGGAGTTAAGCCAAAATTGACTGGAAAGATACCTAGCAGGAATGACAGTGGAACAGCAATGGCAGGTGTTTCTGGGAATAATACAGAAGGTGCAGGATCAGTTCATTCCAAAGAGGAAGAAAGATCCTAAAGGGAGTAAGGGGTGACCGTGGATGACAAGGGAAGTCAAGGACAGTATAAAAATAAGAGAGAGGAAGTATAACATAGCAAGGATGAGCAGGAAGCCAGAGGATTGGGAGACTTCTAAGGAGCAACAAAACTAAAAAGGCAATACGAGGGGAAAAGATGAGGTACGAAGGTAAGCTAGCCAAGAATATAAAGGAGGATAGTAAAAGCTTCTTTAGGTATGTGAAGAAGAAAAAATTAGTTAAGACCAAAGTTGGGCCCTTAAAGACAGAAACGGGTGAAATTATTATGGGGAACAAAGAAATGGCAGACGAGCTGAACAGGTACTTTGGACCCCTCTTCACTAGGGAAGACACGAACAATCTCCCAGATGTAATAGTGGCCAGGGGACCTAGGGTTAACACAGGAACTGAAGGAAATTCGCATCAGGCAGAAAATGATGTTGGGTACACTTATGGGACTGAAGGCTGATAAATCCCCAGGGCCTGATGGTCTGCATCCCAGGGTACTTAAGGAGGTGGCTCTAGAAATCGTGGACACATTGGTAATCATTTTCCAATGTTCTATAGATTCAGGATCAGTTCCTGCGGATTGGAGGGTAGCTAATGTTATCCCACTTTTTTAAAAAGGAGGGAAAGAGAAAACAGGCAATTATAGACCAGTTAGTCTGACATCAGTGGTGGGGAAGATGCTGGAATCAATTATAAAAGATGAAATAGCAGCATATTTGGATAGCAGCAGCAGGATAGGTCCGAGTCAGCATGGATTTACAAAAGGGAAATCATGCTTGACTAAACTTCTGGAATTTTTTGAGAATGTAACTATGAAAATGGACATGGAAAAGCCAGTGGATGTAGTGTACCTGGACTTTCAGAAAGCCTTTGATAAGGTCCCACATAGGAGGTTAGTGGGCAAAATCACAGCAAATGGTATTGGGGGTAGGGTACTGACACGGATAGAAAACTGGTTGGCAGACAGGAAACAAAAAGTAGGGATTAATGGGTCCTTTTCAGAATGGCAGGCAGTGACTAGTGGGGTGCCGCGAGGCTCGGTACTGGGACTGCAGCTATTTACAATATACATTAATGATTTAGAAGAAGGGATTAAAAATAACATTAGCAAATTTGCAGATGACACAAAGTTGGGTGGCAGTGTGAAATGTGAGGAGGATGTTATGAAAATGCAGGGTGACTCGGACATGTTGGGTGAGTGGGCAGATGCAGTTTAATGTGGGTAAATGTGAGGTTATCCACTTTGGTGGCAAGAACAGGAAGGCAGATTACTATCTGAATGGTGTCAAGTTAGGAAAAGGGGAAGTACAACGAGATCTAGATGTCCTTATTCGTCAGTCACTGAAAGTAAGCATGCAGGTACAGCAGGCAGTGAAGAAAGCTAATGCCATGTTGGCCTTGATAACAAGGGGAATTGAGTATAGGAGCAAAGAGGTCCTTCTGCAGTTGTACAGGGCCTTGATGAGACCACACCTGGAGTATTGTGTGCAGCTTTGGTCTCCAAATTTGAGGAATGACATTCTAGCTATTGAGGGAGTGCAGCGTAGGTTCACGAGGTTAATTCCCGGGATGGCGGGACTGTCATATGTTGAAAGATTGGAGCGACTGGGCTTGTATACACTGGAATTTAGAAGGATGAGAGGGGATCTGATTGAAACATATCAGATTATTAAGGGATTGGACACGCTAGAGGCAGGAAACATGTTCCCGATGTTGCAGGAGTCCAGAACCAGAGGCCACAGTTTAAGAATGAGGGGTAGACCATTTAGAACGGAGTTGAAGAAAAACTTTTTCACACAGAGGGTTGTGGTTCTGTGGAATGCTCTGCCTCAGAAGGCAGTGGAGGCCAATTCTCTGGATTCTCTCAAGAAAGAGTTAGATAGAACTCTTAAAGATAGCGGAGTCAAGGGATATGGGGAGAAGGCAAGAAAAGGGTACTGATTGTGGATGATCAGCCATGATCACAGTGAATGGCGGTGCTGGCTCACAGGGCTGAATGGCCTACTCCTGCACCTATTGTCTATTGTCATAAGACAATACCAATGCAGAATAAAGTTTCAAAGCTACAGAGAAAATCCAATGCAGGTAAACAATATGGCGCAACATCATAATGAGTTAAATTATGAGGTCAAGAGTCCGTCTTATTGTACAAGAGGACAATTTTAAGAATCTGATAACAGTGCAATAGTTGTCCTTGAGTTTGATGGTACATGCTTTCAGGTTTTGTATTTTCTGCCCAATAGAGAGGGAGAGTGTGGGCACGTGGCCAAGTGGTTAAGGCATTGTACTAGCGACCTGAAGGTCGTGAGTTCGAACCCCAGCCAAGGCAGCGTGTTGTGTCCTTGAGCAAGGCACTTAATCACACATTGCTCTGCGACGACACTGGTGCCAAGCTGTATGGGTCCTAATGCTCTTCCCTTGGACAACATTGGTGTCGTGGAGAGGGGAGACTTGCAGCATGGGCAACTGCTGGTCTTCCATACAATCTTGCCCAGGCCTGCACCCTGGAGAGTGAAGACTTTCCAGGCACAGATCCATGGTCTCGCAAGACTAACGGATGCCTTAAAGAGAGGGAGAAGACAGAACATCCAGGGTGGATGGCGTCTTTGATTGGCTGCTTTACTGAGGCAGAGAGGAGGACAGTTGCAAGAAAATGTTTGTGAACCGTTCGCAGTGACCTGGCTTTCTGCATTAAATACTCATAAAATGTGGTTTGATATTCATCCAAGCCTCAATAATAGACAATCTGTCTAAATTAATAAATTGTTTAATCATTCACAGTCCAGGCTGGGAAAAATATGTATTTAATAACAGGTATAACATCCTTTAGCAGCAATAACCTCCACCAAACGTCTCCTGTTGGACTTGCACAATGGCAAGAAAGAATTTTAGACCATTCCTCCACACAAAACTGTTGCAATCTGTCAATATTTCTGGGATGTCTTGCATAAACAGGTCATGCGACAGCATCTCAATTGGATTACAGTCTGGACTGACTTGGCCATTCCAAAACATGAATTTTCTTCTTTTTAAACCATTCTGTTGTTGATTTAGTCTTGTGTTTCAGATCATTGTCCTGCTACATCTTTTAAGCTTCAGCTAATGCATTCATTCGCCTGTAAAAGATTTCGATACAATTTTAAATTCATTGTTCCCTCAGTGATTGCAAGCTAGCCAGGCTCTGAGGCAGCAAAGCAGCCCCAAACCATGATGCTCCTTCCACCATGCTTCACAGTTGGGATGAGGTTTTGGTGTGTAGTGCCCTTTTCCTCCAAACATAGCCGTTTGCATTTCTGTCAAAAAGTTCAACTTTTGTCTCATCTGTCCACAGAACATTGTCCCAGAAGCATTGTGGAACATCCAAGTGGTCTTTTGCAATCTTGAGACATGCAGCAGTTTTATTTTTTTGAGGGCAGTGGTTTCCTCCATGGTGTCCTTCCATGAATACCATTCTTGTTCAGTGCGTTTCTTATAGTGGACAAAAGAACAAAGACTTTAGCAAGTTCTAGAGTTATCTGCAGTTCTTTTGCTATTACCCTTGGGTTCTTTTTCACCTCCTTCAGCATTGCACATGGTGCTCTTGGTGTGATCTTTGCAGGATGCCCACTCCTAGGGAGAGTAGCAACAGTACCCAGTTTCCTCCATTTGTAGACAATTTCTCTTACTGTGGACTGATGAGCACTCAGGTCTCCAGAAATACTTTTGTAGCCTTTTCCAGCTTCGTGCATCTTTACACTTTTTCTTCTAAGGTCCTCTGAAAGTTGTTTTAATTGAGGCATGATATACATAAACAGGCCTGTCTTGACAAGAGCAGGCAGAGTCAGTAACTTAACTTCATCTGTCTTTTTATAGGGCAGGGCACCTCTACAACCCACATTTCCAATCTCCTCTCATTGATTGGAAAACCCAACTCCAAACAGCTTTTGTAGAAAGCATTACCCAGAGGTTCACATACTTTTTTTTTTAAACTTAGACTGTGATTGTTTAAATGGTGCACTCAGTATTGACTAGAAGTACAATTCTTTGTGTGTTATTAGTTTAGGCATATTATCCATTATTGTGAATTAGATGAAGATCAGACTACATTTTATGAGTATTAGAGAAAATCAGGTAATTGCAAAAGATTCACAAACTTTTTCTTGCAACTGTATAGACAGGGTCCATAGAGCGAAGGCTGGTTTCCACAACATACTGAGCTGTGTCTACAACTCTGAAATTTCTTGCAGTCAATGGCAGAGCAGTTGTTCTGCTTTATATGATGCATCAGTAAAAATTTTTTAACGGTCAACAAGGATATGCCATAAGCATCTTGAGAAAATAAAGGTGTTTGTGAGCTTTCTTGGCTGTGGCATCTATGTAGTTGGATCAGGTCAAGCTATTGATGATATTTGTTCCTGGGAAACTGAAGCTGTTAACCTCAGCACCACTGATGTAGACAAGAGCATGTGCACCAGCCCCGCTTCATGAAGTAAATGACCAGCCCCTTTGTTTTGCTGACATTGAGGGAAAGGTTGCTGTCATGACACTCGCTGCTTCCTGTACTCCAACTCATCATTATTTGAAACACAGCCCACTTCTACAGCATCACCTGCAAACTTGTAGATGGAGTTCAACTAGAATCCGGACACGCAGTCATGAATGTACAGACAGTAAAGGGCCGAGGACACAACCACTTAAAGCACTAATGCTTAGAATAATCATGATACAAGTGCTGCTGCTTATTTTTACTGATGACAGTTTGTTGGTCTAGAAGTCAAGGGTATAGTTGCAGAGGGTGGCATTGAATCCCAGCATCCAGAGGTTGCTTGAAATTAATAGCATTGAAGTGGAGTTGTAGTCAATGAACTATAGTCTAATGTAGCTGTCTTTACTGTCCAGATGCTCCATGGATAAGTGTAGGGCCACTGGACAGTTGTCATTTAGGCATGCTATCTTGTTTTCCTTAGGTTCCAGGATGAACATAGTTTTCTTGAAGCAGGAAGAGGTTAAATATGTCTGCAAATACTCACATCAGCTGATTTACTCAGGATCTAAGAATATGGCCAAGACAAATGCTTTCTATGGGTTCAATGTCCAGAAAATTAATCTTGCATCTGCAATGGTGACTGTGGTTCAGGTGCATTGGAGGCTCTGGGTGGTGAAATATCTATACCCTTCTGCTCAAAACATGCATTGAATACATTAAGCTCATTAGGAAGGTATGCGTTGTTGTTGACAATCTGCCTGACTTTGTTTTGTAGCCCATTATAGCATGCAAGTCTTGCCAAAACTGATGGCTGGTCTCAGACTTGATTTTGGACTAGTACTGTCTCTTAGCATCTCTGCTAACTTTACAAAGGTTGTATTTCAATTTCTTATAAATGTCAAGGTCACCTGATTTGAATGCTGCAGGCCTAGACTTCATTAGGGAGTGGATCTCCTACTTTATCCATGGTTTCCATTTTGGAAACACCCAGAGTTGTCCTCTTTGGCACACAGTTCTCAACACACTTACTAATGAAGTCCATAAAGTGACATGCTCATCGAGGCTGGCAGCTGAGTCTTTGAATGTGGACTAGTATACTGACTCAAAGCTGATGTGCAGAAGCTCATATGTTTCCTTAGCCCAGCATTGTATGACTTCATGTTCTACATCCTCCAGTTTCAGCTTCTGTTTGCATGCAGGAAATTGGCATGCAGCCTGGTAGTCAGATTTACTAAAGTGTGGATGGGAAGTGGCTTGGTAAGCATCCTTAATGATTGTATAGAATAGTGGAGGATGCTGAGCCACTATTGGGACAAGAGAATTGCTGGTAGTAGTACTTTGGTAACACACATTCGAAGTTGGCCTGGTTGAAGTCAATGGCAATGATGAAAATGTCCTCTGGTAATCCCGTTTCAAGGCTGCTAAGCAGAGTATAATTCATTGAGTACAGACTTTGTCTTCATTTCTGAGGTGGGATGGAGACTGCTGTCAGGATTGCTGAAGTGAACTCTCGTGGCAGGTAGTGTGGACAACACTTCACCATTAGATAATCCAGAATGGGTTTGAAATAATTAGGGATAATTGAATGCAAAGTTCAGTCTCCTTGATACTTTCCATCCAAGTCATGAACAACCTGCTGAACTAGACCAAACAACAAATTCCAAAAACTTTAATAAATATATTTCCAGCATATGCAGTCTTTTTTTAATTTCCAAAAGTCTTGTTGTATCCCATGCATTTCTTTCCTGAAGAAATCCCTTTAATTATGCAGGCTTTTCCTTTAACTTGTATCATGAGCTATAATTTTTCATTTTTACTTGAGTGGATTCAAAACACTGAAAGACAGTATCTTAGCCCATGTGGCAATCCTACATGTTTCTTGCACCTGGGTGAGATGTGCCTGATCTGAACCAATCAGGAATGTCCATCTGTCAGAGATCAAACTTAAACGGATACATGTCTGATGAGTCTTGAAGGAACCTTTCAAGCTCTTATGTTAACACCCGCTTCCCAAAAATGGGTCAGGTGATTCTCTAGTTCTACTACAGTTGGTCGAGTTTAGACACTTTCCAAGTTAATTCAAATATGGCACTTACCGATCCATCTGCAGCACATTAATGAGGTGTTCCATAGCTTGACTACCAACTTCGAGCCGATATTTCTAAAAGAAATTTCAAGTGTACATATTTAAGATATAAAAGAATACAAAAAAATTCTTTTAATTATTGAATAAAGATTTTTAATTTTGTCCCTTCCCATGAACAAAATCATTTTGAATATCTCCATTCTTCTGCATTCTAACTAGGTCCGTGGCAAGTCTTAAATTGTTACAGGTAGCAACAGAGATTAATGAAACAATTAAAAAAAACAAAGAAATCTTTTATATTCTTCTATGGCAAAGAAGAATTACATTAAACCTACTTACAACATTGAGAAAATCTGCAGATGCTGCAAATCAAAGTAATACATACAAAATGCTGCAGGAACTCAGCAGACCAGGCAGCATCTATGGAATAGAGTAACAGCCAGCGTTTCGGGCTGAAACCTGGATGAGACTCAAATTTTTCCAGCATTTTGTGTGCATTACTACTTACAACCTTGTCTTGGTTAGAATGGACCAATGTACACATTTCTAGCATGCATAATATAAAAATGCTGTAGCTCTGGTAGAAGTTCAAAAAGAATTTACAAAGACACAAGGACTGAAGGAGTATATTTATGAGGTAATCTTTAACAAAGCAGGACTGCCATCTCAAGAAAAAGATAGAATGCAGAAGAATGGAAATATTCAAAATTATGGACAGGTGCAGTACAGATGTACAGAACTAAACATATTATACCAATAATCATAAATACACTAATAAATCCTAGAAGTTCCTGAAGTGATAGGACTGTTAACAAAGTTGGGAAAATAGACTCAAGGGAAAGTTGGATGAGCACATGAGATTGGGGTAGAAGAACTTGCCAATGGTGCAGGGAGAGGACAGCGAGTTGGAAGCAGAATGAAGTGTGGAAGCAAGATCCTGGTGAGCTAAATTGCTTGTAGAGTTTTGCAGAATTGGCCACCCTGGTAGAGCGGCAGTTAGCGAAAAGCTATGACAGCTCAGGGCAGAGTTTAGATTTCAATCCCAGCATGCTCTGAAAGGAGTGTCTGTACATCCTCCCTATGGAATGTGTGGGTTTTCTCTGGGTACTCCGGTTTCCTCCCAGAGTCCAAAAATGTATCGGGTAGGTTAATTGGTTAGTCTAAATTGTCCCATGACTAGGTTCAGGTTAAATCAGGGTTGTTGAAGGTTGTTGGGGTGGCATGGCTCAAAGGGCCAAAAGGGCTTATTCCACACAGCATCTCTAAATAAATAAATTCCATTATGATTAAACTACAATTTCCGTCTTCCTTTTACTGCAAATTTTGAAACAGTCAAGATCATACCTTTGACAGTGACTTGAGTGCTCTCACAGCATCTCTACGATCATCCAGCAGTGTAGAAGAAGCTACTCTGTCACATAGCTTCTGAACCTGTTCAAGAAGATAAAACAGTTAACTACTGAATGCAGAGCACAGTCCAGATAACTTAACTGCAAAGTAACATTGAAGGATCAAATTCAAATTTTTACTCTGATTTTCAGAAGGCGTTTGACAAGTGCCACATATGAGACTGCTAAACAAGATTAGAGCCCATGGTATTACAGAAAAGATCCAAGCATGGATAGGAGATTGGCTTACTGGCAGGAGGCAAAGAGTGAATTAAATAGGCCTTTGCTGATTGGCTGCTGATGACTACAGGCATCCTGCAGGGGTTGGACCACTTCTTTTCATGTTAAATGTCAATGATTTGGATGATGGAATTGATGGTTTCATGGTGAAGTTTGCTGGCAGTATAAAGATAAGTGGAGGGGCGGGTAGTGTTGAGGAAGCAGGGAGTCTACAGATGAACTTGGACAGAATAGGAGAATGGGCAAAGAAGTGGCAGATGAATATACTGTAGGGAAGTGTATGGTCATGCACTTTGGTAAAAAGACTAAAGGCGTAGAGTATTTTCTAAATGGGAAGAAAATTCAGAAATCAAAGGTGCAAGGGACTTGGTAATCCTCATGCAGGGTTCCTTCCTTGCAGGTTGAGTCAGTAGTGAGGCAAATGCAATGTTAGCATTCATTTCAAAAGAACTAGAATGTAAAAACAAGGATGTAATGCTGAGGTTTTATAAGACATTGGTCAAACCACACTTGAGGTACTGTGAGTTTGGACCCTTAACCTAAGAAAGATGTGCTAACATTGGAGAGGGTCCAGTGGAGGTTCACGAGAATGATTCCAGGAATGAAAGAGTTAATATATGAGGAGTGTTTGATAGCTCTGGGCCTGTACTCTCTTGAGTTTAGAAGAATGAATGGGGATCTCAATGAAACCTATGGAATACTGAAAGGTCTGGGTAGAGTGGATGTAGACATGATGATTCCTAGTGGGGAAGTCTTGGACAAGAGGGCATAGCATCAGAAGAGATGAAAGTCTCTTTGGAACAGAGTTGTGGAATAATTTCTTTAGCCAGAGGATGGCGAATTCATGGAATTCATTGCCACAGGCGGCTGTGGAGGCAGAATCATTGGGAATACTTAAAGCGGAGGTTAATAGGTTCTTGATTAGTAGGATGACAAGGATTACAGGGAAAAGACAGGAGAATGAATGGGGTTGAGAGGGATAGTAAACCAGCCATGAAATGGTAGAGCAGGCTTAATGAACCAACTGGCCTAATTCTGCTCCCATGTCTTTATGGGCTTATGGTAAAATCATATTTTTTTAATCTGTCAACCTATAAGCAATAAATTTGATCCATATACTGATAAGCTATTATAAATTAATGCACTTCATAAAACTGGGGCTCAAAGTTTGATAATGGCTCAAAGACCAAAAGTGCCATAATTTAGATCTAACTAAAAGAAGAAACACCTGAAATCTACAAGAAAATGCTGAATTAGTATGAATTGATATTTAAAAGTGGACACAAATAAGCAAAGTACTCAACACAGCTGAGAAGTCTGTTGACATTGTACAAGTTAGCATATTGAAATAGATTCAAGCTGAATGTTCACTTTAAATGGAACAGAAAATTATTTTGGTCACTTGCACAATGTATACCTTCAGTCAAATATTCTCAGCTTTGTCAATTGTTTCAATGTACATAAGCAGATTTGCAAATGTCTAACTAATGCTAGAAGCTGTAGAATTAATTCACATTCACAATGCAATTGAGTAAATGTTATCTACAATATTTAACAGTCTTAACAAACTTTTAACAAGTTCTAACAAAAGTTAAAACCTTTTTTGGTTTACAATAACCAATTGTTGACCAGTATTGTAAACAAAAATGGCAAAAAAAACATAAAATGCTGTTTGTCGCATCTAGCCAAATGTAGAATGTGGGTGAGGTACTGCACACCCTAATCAAATGACTGCACTTCAAAAGAAGCATCCTGAATATGGAGTAATTTAATGATTTGGACACAGCAATCATTGGACTGCATGGTCCAAAGGGCAGGCTTTGGGGAGTAAGGAGACTTCAGTGAGATACGACAACAGTGAGCCAGATTAACAGAAGATAGAAAAAAAATAGAAAACAGCACAATACAGGCCCTTCAGTCCACAGAGTTGTGCCAAACACGTCTCTACCTTAGAAATTACTAGGCTTACCCATAGCCCTCTATTTTTCTAAGCTCCAAGTATCTATCCAAAAGTCTCTTAAGACCCTATCGTATCCGCCTCCACCACCGTTGCCGGCAGCCCATTCCACACACTCACCACTCTCTGTGTAAAAAAACTTACCCCTGACATCTCCTCTGTACCTACTCCCCAGCACCTTAAATCTGTGTCCTCTTGTGGCAACCATTTCAGCCCTAGGAAAAAGCCTCTGACTATCCACACGATCAATGCCTCTCATCATCTTATACACCTCTATCAGGTCACCTCTCATCCTCCGTCACTCCAAGGAGAAAAGGCCGAGTTGACTCAACCTGTTTTCATAAGGTATGATCCCCAATCCAGGCAACATCCTTGTAAATCTCCTCTGCACCCTTCCTATGGCTTCCACATCCTTCCTGTAGTGAGGCAACCAGAACTGAGCACAGTACTCCAAGTGGGGTCTGACCAGGGTCCTATACAGCTGCAACATTACCTCTCGGCTCCTAAATTCAATTCCACGATTTGTGAAGGTCGATACACCGTATGCCTTCTTAACCACAGAGTCAACTTGCGCAGCTGCTTTGAGTGTCCTATGGACTCGGACCCCAAGATCTACCTAATCCTCCACAATGCCAAGGGTCTTACCATTAATGCTGGATACTGCCATCATATTTGACCTACCAAAATGAATCACCTCACACTTATCTGGGTTGAACTCCATCTGCCACTTCTCAGCCCATTTTTGCATCCTATCAATGTCCCGCTGTAACCTTTGACAGCCCTCCACGCTATCCACAACACCTCCAACCTTTGTGTCATCAGCAAACTTACTAACTCATCCCTCCACTTCCTCATCCAGGTCATTTATAAAAATCACGAAGAGTAAGGGTCCCAGAACAGGGTCACTGGGTCACTGACCTCCATGCAGAATGCGACCCGTCTACAACCACTCTCTGCCTTCTGTGGGCAAGCCAGTTCTGGATCCACAAAGCAATATCCCCTTGGATCCCATGCCTCCTTACTTTCTCAATGAGCCTTGCATGGGGTACCTTATCAAATGCCTTGTTGAAATCCATATACACTACATCTACTGCCCTTCCTTCATCAATGTGTTTAGTCACATCCTCAAAAAATTCAATCAGGCTCGTAAGGCACGACCTGCCCTTGACAAAGCCATGCTGACTATTCCAAATCATGTTATACCTCTCCAAATGTTCATAAATCCTCCCTCTCAGGATCTTCTCCATCAACTTACCAACCACTGAAGTAAGACTCACTGGTCTATAATTTCCTGGGCTATCTCTACTCCATTTCTTGAACAAAGGAACAACATCCACAACCCTCTAATCCTCTGGAACCTCTCCTGTCCCCATTGATGATTCAAAGATCATCTCCAGAGGCTCAGCAATCTCCTCCCTCACCTCCCACAGTAGCCTGGGGTACATCTCATCTAGTCCCGGCGATTTATTCCCGGAAACTTGATGCTTTCCAAAAGCTCCAGCACATCCTCTTTCTTAATATCTACATGCTCAAACTTTTCAGTCTGCTGCAAGTCAGCACTACAATCACCAAGATCCTTTTCCATAGTGAATACTGAATGAAAGTATTCATTAAGTACCTCTGCTATTTCCTCCGGTTCCATACACACTTTCCCACTGTTGTGTACATACATCTACTGATGCTTCTGGACACATCTTCAGTGATGTTCCTGGAATCATCGGGTGTTTCGGGTCTTTCAACATCATACAACCTCCTCCAGGTGACCCAGCCGGGGCTGATCAGACCCCAGCTTGTGTCCAGATGGCTAGCTACTTATGACTCCATGGCTCCCCTCTTTTGAGCCACAGCCTTCTTGAGGCCCTCTCTGTCGCATCGGTGGTACTACCGGATGGCTCTCCTCTTCCTCTCTTCCTCGATGCCCAAATTGCTGAAGGGTCTAAATAAGGAACGGGCTGGGAATCCCCTACAACCGACCTCCACTGGGAGACACCTCGCTCTCCATCCAGCCTGCTGACAGTTGCTGACCAGTCCTGCGTACTTGGAGAGCTTCCTTTCAAAGGCCTCTTCCAAGCGATCTTCCCATGAGACTGTCAGCTCTAGCAGCACCACTTGCTTAGTAGACTCAGACACTAGGACTGGTGGCTGCGATATGATTGGGGAACTTCAGGTGCCGTTCGAGGTCCACCAACAGCTGCCAGTCCCTTGCAGAGGTCAGGATGTCTGCAGATGTTCTTTTGGCAGGTTTTGGCTGCTCCCCAGCTCTGACACAGGCAATGATCTGCATGGAGGGTCGGGACCACTTCGCCCATTCAACTCCTGCGCTGACGGCTTCAGCGATAGTCTTCAGGACCTGATCATGCCTCCACCTGTACCATCCCTCATCAAGTGCCCTTGCGCAGCCGCTGAGGATGTGCCCCAGGGTTCCTCGCTTGGAGCACAGTGGGCACACAGATGACTCTGCCTTGCCCCATGTGTGCAGGTTTGATGGGCTTGGAAGCACATCGTACACTGCCTGGATGAGAAATTGGATGCAGTGTGGTTCGGCTTTCCAAAGATCAGCCCAGGTCACTTTCCTCTCAACCGCATTCTCCCATCTTGTCCAAGCTCCCTGTTGCTTCATTCCCACCACCTTGCAGGCTCTCGTCTCCTCCACTACTGCTTTCACCACTTCCTGAACTAGACAACGCCTTTCCTTTCCTCTGGTGTCTATTTGGGGAGTTGGAAAGGATCCTAGTCCAGCTCAGCCTCGTGTGACCACTCCCACCAGCCTCCTGTGATGCAGCCTCGCCTCTGCTTCCTGAACAGCTTCCTCTACCCTCCACTTCCTGCCAGTCCTCACTTGGATCCTTGCTCTAGCCACCTTCGGGTCACTTGAGTCCCTATACTGTAGCACTTCTCTGGCTCTTGTTACCTTGAATTCTTGCTCCAAGGATTTGAAGGGCAGTTGCAGTTTGTTATGGTGTCATAGAGTGCGGCTGCTCAGGCTCTTTGGCAGCCCCAGCCATCTCCTGAGGTGGTTGCTAACCCTCCTCTCGAAGGTTTCGACTGTCGAGATCGGAACTGCATAGACGAGGAGGGGCCACAGGATTCTGGGAAGAATGCCATGCTGATACACCCAGGCTTTAAACTTCCCAGGTAGGCCAGATTTGTCCACAGATTTCAGCCAGCCATCCAACTCGGTACAGGTCGCCTGAATGGATGTCGTGTCCCTTAAAGAGTTGTCAAAAACTTTGCCTAAGCTCTTGACTGGCTTTACTGTGATGGTTGGGATGGCTGTGCCTGCGATGCTGACCGGAACTTGTTCTCCACCTGCCCTTTCCTCAGCACCATCGATCTTGATTTGGCTGGTTTTCACACTTTTTAGGTCTTATTCTTTCACATCTTATCCTCTTGCTCTTCACATACTTGTAGAATGTCTTGGGGTTTTCCTTAATCCTGCCCACCAAGGCCTTCTCATGGACCCTTCTGGCTCTCCTAATTTCCTTTTTAAACTCCTTCCTGTTAGCCTTATAATCTTCTAGATCTCTAACATTACCTAGCTCTCGGAACCTTTTGTAAGCTTTTCTTCTTGACTAGATTTATTACAGCCTTTGTACACCACGGTTCCTGTACCCTACCATAACCTCCCTATCTCATTGGAACGTACCTATGCAGAACTCCACACAAATATCCCCTGAACATTTGTCACATTTCTTCCGTACTTTTCCCTGAGAACATCTGTTCCCAATTTAAGCTTCCAATTTCCTGCCTGATAGCCTCATAATTCCCCTTACTCCAATTAAACTCTTTTCTAACTTGTCTGTTCTTATCTCTCTCCAATGCTATTGTAAAGCAGATAGAATTATAATCACTATCTCCAAAATGCTCTCCCACTGAGAGATCTGACACCTGACCAGGTTCATTTCCCAATACCAAATCAAGTAGTCTCTCCTCTTGTAGGCTTATCTACATATTGTGTCAAGAAACCTTCCTAAACACACCTAACAAACTCCACCCCATCTAAACCCCTCGTTCTCGGGAGATGCTAATCGATACTTGGGAAATTAAAATCTCCCACCACAACAACTCTGTTATTATTACACCTTCTCAGGATCTGTTTCCCTATCTGCTCCTCAATATCCCTGTTACTATTGGGCAGCCTATAAAAAACACGCAGTAAAGTTATTGACCCCTTCCTATTCCTAACCTCCACCCACAGAGACTCCATAGACAATCCCTCCATGACGTCCACCTTTTCTGCAGCCTTAACACCATCTCTGATCAACAGTGCCACGGCCCCACCTCTTTTGCCTCCCTCCCTATCCTTTCTGAAACATCTAAAACCCGGCTCTTGAAGGAACCATTCCTGCCCGAGCTATCTAAGTCTCTGTAACGGCCACCACATCATAGCTTCAAGTACTGATCCACACTCTAAAGCTCATCTGCTTTTTTCACAATACTCCCTGCATTAAAATAGACACATCTCAAACCTTCAGTCTGAACACATCCCTTCTCTATACCTGCCTATCCTCCCTCACATACAGTCTCCAAGCTTTCCCTATTTATAAGCCAACCGCCTCTTCCCCAGTCTCTTCAGTTCGGTTCCCAGCCCCCAGCAATTCTAGTTTAAACTCTCCTCAATAGCCTTAGCAAAACTCCCTGCCAGGATATTGGTCCCCCTGGGATTTAAGTGCAACCCGTCCTTTTTGTACAGGTCACACCTCCCCCAAAAGAGGTCCCAATGATCCAAAAATCTGAAACCCTGCCCCCCTGCTCCAAACCCTCAGCCACGCATTTATCCTCCATCTTATTCTATTCCTATACAGGTGTCCCCTGCTTTTCATAAGTTCGCTTTACGAAATCTCACTGTTACGAAAGACCTACATTAGTACCCTGTTTTCGCTTTCAGAAGGTGTTTTCATTGTTACAAAAAAAAAATTCAGCACGTGATAAAAAGGCAGCGCGCCCGGAGCAGCCGCTCTCCCCCGGATTCGGAACTGCATTGCTTTAACACGTTGCATTGAGCAGCCATTTGCAAAATAAGTTCTATGGTATCGGGAAAGTCTGAAAGAGCTTGTAAGAGTGTTACACTTATGGTAAAACTAGACATAATTAAGCGTTTTGATCGTGGTGAATGAAGTAAGGACAACGTGAGTTTGGCTTGTGGAAGCTGACGAACATGATGTTGAAGGGGTTTTGGCATCCCGTCACCAAGAACTAACAGATGAAGAGCTGATACAATTGGAAGAAAAAAGGATAACAATCGAAACCGAATGAGTAATGATAAAGTACGACTTTAATTTTGAAAGGGTACGTTGGTTTAGAAGATATTTGCAGGATGGTTTGAGTCCTTATTAAGGAACTGTGTGATAGAAAATGCGCGAGGCTCAGCAGTCAAGCAAGCCTTCCACATCAGCTACAGCAGACGACGAACCTCGACCTTCGACATCGAGGCCGGCAGAGATAGAAGATGAGCTGCCTGCTCCAATGGAAACAGACGACGAGATAACACCCCAGCATCCCACTACCCAGGCCACGGACAGATACCAATCCGCGGAGAATGCAACGGTAGCCGGGAGGCACACAGCACATCTTTAAGAAAAAAGCCGAAATAAACATGCTAATTAATTAGGTGCCGCCGACACGTAATTGTTGGCCCAGATCAGAGACAACGCAATCGGAAATCGGCACTGATCTGCGCCGACAATTACGTGTCAGGCGGCACCTAATTAATTAGCTTGTTTATTTCGGCTTTTTTCTTAAAGATGTGCTGTGTGCCTCCCGGCTCCCGGCTACCCCTGCGTGCTTTGCGGCAATGTATTGCTCGGCGGCCCAGAGGGTGGGGGCCACTGCACCACCCAAACTCTGACTCAGCCTAACACACCATCATCAGTGTGCTCCGCGCTGTCCCAATTCCGGTAAGTGATACTACACTGTACATACATTATTTCTACTTTATACAGGCTGTGCATTTTTACACGTTATTTGGTATGATTTGGCAGCTTCATAGCTTAAAGGTTACTGGAGAGAGTGCTCTTGCCAACAGCGCTTGCGTGAGATTTTCTGCCGACGGCGCTTGCGTGATATTTTCGCTATGGAGAACAGTTCAGTAATGATTGTGGAAAAGTATTTCTACTTTATATAGGCTGTGTATTTATCATATCATTCCTGCTTTTACTATATGTTACTGTTATTTTAGGTTTTATATGTTATTTGGCATGATTTGGTAGGTTATTTTTGGGTCTGCGAACGCTCACAGAATTTTCCCATATAAATAAATGGTAACTGCTTCTTTGCTTTACGACATTTCGGCTTACGAACCATTTCATAGGAACGCTCTACCTTTGGATGGCAGGGGAAACCTGCACTCACTGTCGCATGGCACAGGCAGTAATCCCGAGATTACTACCTTTGCGGTCCTGCTTCTCAACTTCCTTCTTAACTCTCTGTGTTTTTTTTTTCTCCAGGATCTCTTCCCTTTTCCTACCTATGTCATTGGTACTAATACGTACCACGACCTCTGGCTGTTCTCCCTCCCACTGCAGGATATTGTGGACGCGATCTGAAACATCCTGGACCCTGGCACCTGGGAGGCAAACTACCATCTAAGTTTCTTTCCTGTGTCCACAGAATCACCCGTCTGATCCCCTAACTATAGAGTCCCCTATCACTACTGCCTTCCTCTTCCGAGCTACAGGGCCAGACTCTGTGCCAGAGGCACAGCCACTGTTGCTTCCCCCTATTAGGCTGTTCCCCCCCCCCCCGCAACAGTACTCAAACAGGAGTACTTATTGTCAAGGGGTACAGCCACAGGGGTATTCTCTAGTACCTGACTCTTCGCCTTCCCTATCCTGACTGGTTACCCACTTGTCTGTCTCCCGTGGCCCCGGTGTGACCACCTGCCTATAACTCCTTTCTAACACCTCCTCGCTCTCCCTAACCAGACGAAGGTCATCGAACAACAACAAACAACAGGAATTCTGCAGATGCTGGAAATTCAAGCAACACACATAAAAGTTGCTGGTGAACGCAGCAACCCAGGCAGCATCTCTAGGAAGAGGTGCAGTCGACGTTTCAGGCCGAGATCCTTCGTCAGGACATCGAGCTGCATTTCCAGTTCCCTAACTCGGTCCTTTAGGATCTGCAGCTCAACACACCGGGTGCAGATATGGCCGTCCGGGAGGCTGGGAGACTCCAGGACCTCTCACATCTGAGCACAGAAAACCGGCCTCACACACAATTCCGCAATTAACACAATTAAACCTATCTCACCTCGTTACCACCTAAGCCCGTTGAGCCAAAGCCCTATCACTCAGCTACCTGCTGGATATGACGGTCTTCTTTTTAAACTTTTCCTATTCTACTGGCTGACGTCACGCGCCTGCGCAGTCTTGCCTCTCTTTTACCCCGAGTATTAAAATGCCTTCACTCAGGAAATCCTTAGCCGTTCCACTCGCAGCCTTCTTACTCTGAATCAAGAAGATCAAGATCTCCGAGGATTGGCAGTACAAACTCAATCCAAGCAGAGGTTTTGATATCAGGAGTCAGAATAATAAATTAGAAAGAGGGATGGAGCTGATTGGTGAACTTCCAGATGGATAAATAAAGCATCTGTTAGCAGAAGTATGAAAGGGCAGCTCACTCATGGGTTCCACATACCATGGCACTGTGGGAACCCCGGATCCCTTCTGTGTCCCAGACAATCAGATATGGGAAGTGTCACAAGCTATATCAACTTACATGAAGTTAAATGCCAGCTGCAGTTTTCGCTGTTCGTGTGAAGCTGAGGGTTACATAAATTATATATTTGTCTACATTGTAGTTTGATTGTGCAGGAAGGTATATGAAGTGAAGTGAACCACTAGGCAAAGGCAGGAGCCATAAACTCAAAGACTTTACCAACCAGTAAAAGGTATTCAACATTGGTGAAAAGGATATTTTCTATAGGGATCACAGCCAAAGTCAAGTGCACAGCAATTTGGGAGCAGACAAGTGTTTCTGCAGCCACAGGCATGATTAAGAATGGTATTTTGCCTCAATAGTTCCAGGAACAAGGAAATCAAATGGATGTGGGTCATTTTAAAGGTAAAGGGTAAACAGATGGTGAAATCGTGTTACCTACAACACAAACAGCAAGAGGAGTTGAGGTTCTGCAAGCAAAGTTTATAGAAGATGAAAGTGGTAATCTCTGAATTGCTTCCAGTTACATGTGGTAGTGAGTTCAGAAGGAGGAAGACAGAGTGACACTGGAGATAATGGCAAGAGGGATTGCTTACGATTTCTGAGGAATTGAAACAATTTCTGGAGCAGATGCAACCTCCACAAACCAGACAGGTTACACACCAGCTGGAAAACTGGTAATTTGGTTTATTACCACATGAACCAAGGTACCCTGAAAAACCTGTCTCACATACCAATCAATTCATTACAACAGTGCCTTGAGGTAGTACAAGGTAAGACAACACAAAATGCAGAAATAAACTGCTTCAATTACAGAGAAAGTGCAGTGCAGATCGATGTTAACAAGGTACATTGTGAGGTCAACTGGATGGGACTAGTATCCTTGTGGTAGGCTTGCAGGAGTTTTTGGGAGAGTTTAAACCACCTTGGCAGAACAGAAACCGAGGTAGAATCAAAGGGGAGAGGAAAAAAAAACCAAGGTGAAGGGACAAATTAGACTCAACTAAAGAGGTTCATAGAATGGCAGAAAAGGGCAAAGTAACCGAAGTACATTAGGAATGGGCAGGCGGGCTGGCTGGTGGCATAATGACATCAGCACCGGACCCGGAAGCGGAGGTTCCTGGGTTCGAAACCAGTCGGGTCCACTCCCGAGTACACTTTCCATCCGTGCCGGGTTGAGAGTCGAGATCACAACTCGACCTCATAAAGTAAAGGGAAAATACTGCAAAAATGTATGTGAGGAGTGGTGCGCCACACAGTCTCTCTCTCTCTCGTTCAGCGCCTTGTAAAAAGCCATGAAAAAGACATCATCACGGACGCACACACGCAGGCACACACCAAAACGAGAAAGGAATGGGCAGGCATGCACATAACCAGAGTCAGAGTAAAGAAAATTGATAAAATTAGAAATTCTATCCAAATACATGCAGCATTCATGACAAAACAAGTGGATTGATAGCATAAATAGAAATAGGTATAATCACATATCCGTGGCAGCGAAGTGGCTGCAAGATGTTCAAGGCTAATATTCAGGGTAATAAACATTTTAAAATCATTATGAAACAGGAATAGCAAGGCAGCATAGCTCTATTAATAAAGGATGAAATTACTGCAATGGTGTAGAATGACACCGTCCCTAAAAGTCAACCTGCAGAAATTGGTTGTGTGGAAGAAAATATTAAGATTTTTTAAAAAGGTAGGGAAGTGTACAGACCCCTTATCACTGGTTATATAGTAGGATAGACTATGATGCAAGGAATAATGAGGCTTGTAAGAAAGGTACTGCAATAATTATAGAAGACTTTCAACATATAGATTGATTTGCCCAAAATGGGTAGCCTCAGGCTACCTCAGGAGTGTATTTTCAATAGTTTCCTGGAGCAAGACACAGAGGAACCAATCAAGGAGCTATTGCAAAATATAATAATAAATAACAAAACAATAATGATATAGTAAGGGATCATCAAGGAAAGAATGATAATTTAAAATTCAGTTGAGTGTGAAAAACTTGGGTGTGAATGAAGGGAATTATGATGGTGTGAAATCATAATTGGATAAAGAGGACAATTAAAATAGATTAAGGACATAAAGTCAGAGAATTAAGTAGATTTCATACTCTGAAGCATGCAACCAAGATAGGTTCAATGGGAAGTGATGACACAAAGGCTGGAGGTGTTGTGGATCGTGTGGAGGGCTGTCAGAGGTTATAACGGGACATTGATAGGTTGCAAACCGGGCTGAGAAGTGGCAGATGGAGTTCAACTTCGGTAAGTGTGAGGTGGTTCATTTTGGTAGGTCAAATATGGCAGACTATAGTATTAATGGTAAGACTCTTGGCAGCGTCGAGGATCAGAGGGATCTTGGGGTCCATGTCCATAGGACATTCAAAGCTGCTGCGTAGGTTGACTCTGTGGTTAAGAAAGCATACAGTGCATTGGTCTTCATCAATCGTGGGATTGAGTTTAGGAGCCGAGAGGTATATAGGACCCTGGTCAGACCCCACTTGGAGTACTATGCTCAGTTCTGGTCGCCTCACTATAGGAAGGATGTGGAAACCATAGAAATGTTACAGAGGAGATTTACAAGCATGTTGCCTAGATTGGGGAGAATTCCTTATGAGAATAAGTTGAGTGAACTCGGCCTTTTTTCCTTGGAGCAACAGAGGATGACAGGTGACCTGATAGAGGTGTACATTATGAATGACAGGCATTGATCGTGTGGATAGTCAGAGGCTTTTTCCCCAGGACTGGAATGGCTAGCACAAGAGGGCACAGTTATAAGGTGCTTGGACGTAGGCACAGAGGAGATGTCAGGGGTAAGTTGTTTTTTTTTAAAAATGCAGAGAGTGGCGAATACGTGGAATGGGCTGCCAGCAACAGTGGGGGGAGGCGGATAGGATAGAGTCTTTTAAGAGACTCCTGGGCAAATAGAGACCTATGGGTTACCCTAGGCAATTTCTAAGATAAGGACATGTTTGGCACAGCTTTGTGGGCCAAAGGGCCTGTATTGTGCTGTAGGTTTTCCAAGTTCTATGTTTCTATCCTAACTAAGTGAGAATAAGGCGATATCAAACTGAAAAAGACTTGCAATATTGAAAAACACAGTGGCAGACCCACAAGACTAATAATCTTAGAAACCAGCAATGGATAAGTAAACAAAAATAGCAGGTGGTAGACAGTGAGAGTAAAATAGAAAGTGTCAGATCTATAGATATATTGAGGGAGAGCAACTAGACAAAACTTGAAAATTAATAAATGGAAATAGAAGTGGCAGAGATTCAAAATCATTACTTTGATTGATCTTCACGAATCGAGACAACTGAATTCATCACAAAGATAAAAGTTAATCAATAGGCTAGAGGGAGAGAGGAAGTTAAAACCTCTCTGCCACTTAAGAAAAAGTGCAATGCCAACTAATGCCAACCAACCATTATAAAGTAAATAATGGCCAGACACTCAGAAATTCATATGACAATCAAGCAGTCAACACAGTTATATGAGGGGGAAATTATGTTGACAAATTTGCTGAGTACAGAACAACACAGAAATGGATATTGTCAGCCCATCTTGTCCATGCTGACCATAATGCCAATCTACCCTAATCCCATTTGGCCACACCTTCCTATCCCAGTACCTGTTCAAATGCCTTTTCAACACAATACCTACCTCCATCATCTCTCTGGCAGCACCTACTAGATATTCACCACTCTGTGTGTGACAATCTAACCCCTCGGATCTTCTCTAAATTTCCCTCACTTAATTTAAACCTGTGCTCTCGAGTTCTTGAGTCCCATACATTCATACAGGTTGACCACTAATCCGACCACCTGTAATCCAGTTCCTTCGATAATCCGGCACTGTTTATGCTTAATATGATCCTTCTGTAATTCGACATTTTCACTAATCCAGCACTCCTCAGGTCCCAATGGTGCTGGATTAGTGAAACATAGAAAATAGGTGCAGGAATAGGCCATTCAGCCCTTCGAGCCTGCACCACCATTCAGTATGATCATGGCTGATCACCCAACTCCGACCCCTGTACCTGCCTTCTCTCCATGTCCCCTGATCCCTTTAGCCACAAGGGCCATATCTAACTCCCTCCTAAATATAGCCAATGAACTGGCCTCAACTGTTTCCTGTGGCAGAGAATTCCACAGATTCACCACTCTCTGTGTGAAGACGTCTTCCTCATCTCGGTCCTAAAAGGCTTCCCCTTTATCCTTAAACTGTGACTCCTCGTTCCGGACTTCTCCAACATCGGGAACAATCTTCCTGCATCTAGCCTGTCTAATCCCTTTAGAATTTTATACATTTCAATAAGATCCCCCCTCAATCTTCTAAATTCCAGCAAGTATAAGCCTAGTCGATCCAGTCTTTCATCATATGAAAGTCCTGCTATCGCAGGAATCAATCTGGTGAACCTTCTTTGTACTCCCTCTGTGGCAAGAAATGTCTTTCCTCAGATTAGGTGACCAAAACTGCACACAATACTCCAGGTGTGGTCTCACCAAGGCTTTGTACAACTGCAGTAGAACCTCCCTGCTCCTGTACTCGAATCCTCTTGCTATGAATGCCAGTATACCATTCGCCTTTTTCACCGCCTGCTGTACCTGCATGCCCACTTTCAATGACTGGTGTACAATGACACCAGGTCTCGTTGCACCTCCCCTTTTCCTAATTGGCCACCATCCAGATAATAATCTGTTTTCCTGTTCTTGCCACCAAAGTGGATAACCTCACATTTATCCACATTAAATTGCATCTGCCATGAATTTACCCACTCACCTAACCTATCCAAGTCACCCTGCATCCTCTTAGCATCCTCCTCACAGCTAACACTGCCGCCCAGCTTCGTGTCATCCACAAACTTGGAGATGCTGCATTTAATTCCCTCATCTAAGTCATTAATATATATTGTAAACAACTGGGGTCCCAGCACTGAGCCTTGCGGTACCCCACTAGTCACTGCCTGCCATTCTGAAAAAGTCCCGTTTATTCCCACACTTTGCTTCCTGTCTGCCAACCAATTCTCTATCCACATCAATACCATACCCCCAATACCGTGCGCTTTAAGTTTGCACATTAATCTCCTGTGTGGGACCTTGTCAAAAGCCTTTTGAAAATCCAAATATACCATATCCACTGGTTCGCCCCATCCACTCTACTAGTTACATCCTCAAAAAATTCTATAAGATTCGTCAGACATGATTTTCCTTTCACAAATCCATGCAGACTTTGTCCGATGATTTCACCGCTTTCCAAATGTGCTATTATCACATCTTTGACAACTGACTCTAGCATTTTCCCCACCACTGATGTCAGGCTAACCGGTCTATAATTCCCCGGTTTCTCTCTCACTCCTTTTTTTAAAATGCAGGGTTACATTAGCCACCCTCCAATCCTCAGGAACTAATCCAGAATCTAAAGAGTTTTGAAAAATTATCACTAATGCATCCACTATTTCTTGGGCTACTTCCTTAAGCACTCTGGGATGCAGACCATCTGGCTCTGGGGATTTATCTGCCTTTAATCCCTTCAATTTACCTAACACCACTTCCCTACTAACATATATTTCCCTCAGTTCCTCCATCTCACTAGACCCTCGGTCCCCTACTATTTCCAGAAGATTATTTATGTCCTCCTTAGTGAAGACAGAACCAAAGTAGTTATTCAATCGGAATGCCATGTCCTTGTTCCCCATGATCAATTCACCTGTTTCTGACTGTAAGGGACCTACATTTGTCTTAACCAATCTTTTTCTTTTCACATATCTATAAAAGCTTTTACAGTCAGTTTTTATGTTCCCTGCCAGCTTTCTCTCATAACCTTTTTTCCCTTTCCTAATTATGCCCTTTGTCCTCCTCTGCTGGACTCTGAATTTCTCCCAGTCCTCAGGAATGCCGCTTTTTCTGCCTAATTTGTATGTTTCTTTTTTGGAATTGATACTATCCCTAATTTCCCTTGTCAGTCATGGGTGCACTACCTTCCCTGGTTTATTCTTTTGCCAAACTGGGATGTGAAGGTCAACCTGTAATTTTATAAACCCCAATGAGGTCACCCATCCTACATAATTTCCTATTTTCCAGTTATAGTAAACACAGCCAGAAACAAATTCTATCTCCCATCTCACTGCACAACTTTCAGCTAAAAGTTGTGACTTAACTGTCATTCTGTATCCCTAAATTTGACAACCTTCACTATCTATGACTGTATAATCTTTCATGTCATCTGCAAACCTACTAATTAGGTCACCTACATTCTAATCCAAGTCACTTATATCTTAACAGCAAAGGTCCCAGCAGCAATTCCTGAATTACATCACTTATTACAGACTTACACCTAGGGAAAAAAAAGTCATCCAACACTATCCCTTGCCTCCTGTCACCAAAAGATCTGGTTTTGCAAGACACCTCAAATCCTATAACAAACAGGATGGACAAAAGGAACCTACAGGAAGTTTATGAGGTATATTTTAATTTCCAGAAACTATTTGATTGAATTGCCACATACAAGATTGTTGCAACCAAGTGCATGTGGTTCCAGTGATATACTGTACTGGCAAGGTTAGAAGATTGGGCAGCTAACAGCCAAAATAAATAGGTAACAGACTGACAATCAGTAACTAGTGGGATGCCAGAGGGATCAGTTCTGGAGCCTCAACAATCCACAATTTGCATTCATAGCTTAAGGAACTTAGTGCACTGCACCCACATTTGCTGATGAAAGAAAGAGAGGCAGGTTCAGCAAGATGTGAAGACACAAAGAACTTGAAAAGGGGTACAGATAGGTTAAGTGAATGGGAAGAAGCTAGCTTGTAATGAAGCATGTGGGAAAATATGAAGTTATCCATTTTGTAAGGGTGGAAAACAAACTGCACAAATGGAGTGCAAGACAAAAACACATGGTGCCACTAAAAGTTTCTAGGGGTCCTAGTGTACAAAATACAAAAGATTGCTAGTAGGAAGGTATGCAAATAAAAAAGGAAGATTTGCCTTTATTGTAAGAAGAATAGAGAATTAAAGTAGGAACATTTTAATGTAAGCAGGAACAGGAGGGGAAGAGAGGATGGCAACGCCACTCAGTGCGCGCGGCCACTCCGAAATGATATCGGTATTTGTAAGTAGATACCGTGCACAATCCTGATTTGATGGAGACAGGCGTGAGAAGCACAGAGGAACATCTGAAGAAACTTCTGAAATGCCTGCTTCGCTGCCGCTGCTACTGTGCGACGGAGAATCTCCAGAGGGGAAGGCCTCAAGTCCTCGGCTTTGCCTAATGCCTGTTGCCGGGGTCAAAGCGCTCGGCAGAGATGGTGCTCGGTGTCGGAGGTTCGAAGTTTTCAGACGGACTCAGGAGTCGGCTGTGGTCGGGTGCTTCCAGGGTGCTGCATCGGCAAGTTTGCGGCGCTGGAGGTTCATGGCAGGGAGAATTTCTCCCTTCTACTCTCTGCGTGAGATGATGGGACTTTCGAGAGACTTTGAGACTTTTTTTTACCATGCTCATGGTCTGTTATTTATCAAATTACGGTATTGCTTTGCACTGTTGTAACTATATGTTATAATTATGTGGTTTCTGTCAGTTTGTCTTGGTTTGTCTTGCGCTTCTGTGATATCATACTGGAGGAACATTGTATCATTTCTTAATGCATGCATTACTAAATGACAATAAAAGAGGACTGCGTGTCCTCATAATCTAAACTAATGCAAATATACAGTACACTCTTGAGGCTTTTCCTGGTATACTCCAGGGTTTTGCTCTGCATATTTCACTAAGTATATGCTATATTGGAAGACATGCAGAGACAGCTCACTTTCACAGTCAGAGAATCATACAGCATGGAAACAGGCTCCTCAGCCCAACCCACCCATGCCAACCAGTACGCAGCCTCCCCTATTAATCCCAAGCATTAGGTCCATAGCGTTCTATGCCCAAGAAATTCAAGTGCTCATTTACACACTTAAATGCTACCAGAGACCCATATTCAACCATTCTCTAAAATAGTGCATTTAGGTACGTACCTAGCACTCTCTGGGGAAGAGTTCTTCTTACTGCTCTACTCTCTATATACACAAGACTGTGTGGCTAGGCATGGCTCAAATACCATCTATAAATTTGCTGACGATACAACCATTGTTGGTAGAATCTCAGGTGGTGACGTGAGGGCATACAGGAGTGAGATATGCCAACTAGTGGAGTGGTGCTGCAGCAACAACCTGGCACTCAACGTCAGTAAGGCAAAGGAGCTGATTGTGGAATTTAGGAAGGGTAAGACGATGGAACACATACCATACTGTATAATCCTCATAGAGGGATCAGAAGTGGAGATAGTGAGCAGCTTCAAGTTCCTGGGTGTCAAAATCTCAAAGGATCTAACCTGGTCCCAACATATCGATGTAATTATAAAGAAGGCAAGACAGCAGCTATGCTTTTTTTTATATAAAGAGTTTGAAGAGATTTGACATGTCAACAAATACACTGAAAAACTTCTTTCGATCTACCATGGAGACAGGCTGCATCACTGTCTGGTATAGAGGGGCAAATGCACAGGACCAAAAGAAGCTGCAGAACGTTGTAGATTTAGTCAGCTCCATCTTGGGTACTAACCTACAAAGTACCCAGAACGTCTTCAGAGAGCAGCGTCTCAGAAAGGCAGCGTCTATTATTAAGGAACTCCAGCACCCAGGGAATGCCCTTTTCTCACTGTTACCAACAGGTAGGAGGTACAGAAGCCTGAAGGCACAAACTCAGCGATTCAGGAACAGTTTCTTCCCTTCTGCTATCTGATTCCTAAATGGACATTGAACTGCTAGACACGAGAAAATCTGCAGATGATGGAATTTCAAGCAACACACATAAAAGTTGCTGGTGAACGCAGCAGGCCAGGCAGCATCTCTAGGAAGAGGTACAGTCGACGTTTCGGGCCGAGACCCTTCGTCAGGACGAACTGAAAGAAGAGCTAGTAAGAGATTTGAAAGTGGGAGGGGGAGGGGGAGGGGGAGGGGGAGATGCAAAATGATAGGAGAAGCCAGGAGGGGGAGGGATGGAGCCAAGAGCTGGACAGTTGATTGGCAAAAGGGATATGAGGGGATAATGGGACAGGAGGAACCGCTAGACACTACCTCACTTTTTTCAATATACAGTGTTTGTTTTTTGCATGCTTTTTAATCTATTCAATATATGTATATTGTAACTGATTTACTTATTTATTTATTTTCTCTTCTATAGTATGCATTGCATTGAACTGCTGCTGCTAAGTTAACAAATTTCATGTCACACGCCGGTGATAATAAACTGGTGCTGATTCTAAATCTCTTCTCCTTTACCCTAAATCAATGCCCTATAATTTTTATTCACTTCTAATACCGTATATTGAAATTACTACCTCTTCCATGTCTCTTCTTCATGCACCATAGTTCAGGTGTCATACAACTGTTACTCTCTGCTTCCACATGAGTAAATCACCAGTACTGAGCAAAATTTATATAAGAGATGATCTTTGTGGGGACTGAGAATTATATAGTCATAGAATCTTATAGAATGCAGAGCTTATGCAGTCACATCAGCTACTGAAATCCTCCTTAACTCTCTAAATTTCCAACTCATCTTGTTGGTGTAGTCTTGTAAGTTATATTGACTCATCTACAGGTCGACCTTCACTAATCTGGCACCACTGGGACCTGAGGAGTGCCAGATTAGTGAAGATGCTGAATTACAGAAGGATCACATTAAGCACAATCAGTGCCGGATTATCGAAGGAACTGGATTACTGGTAGTCGATTTAGTGAAGGTCGACTGTATTCCTAAAATGTCCCCACACTCCTAGCCAAGTTAATCATTGAATTATCAGTTATCACTAAATTTTTCACAAAACTAAAAAATAAATCAAAACATTCCCTACCAACTAAATTTAATCGGTTGGACTAAATCCCTGAAAATCTAAGGGAACTGCAAAGTATCTCTAAATGGGCATAAAAGTAATAGCTGTTAAATAAATTCAATTTGTCTCAAAACTACAATGTTGACGTGAATAGACTTTGATCAAATACAATTTAGGAAATTTACATGATAATTGCAACAACACTGAAACTAACATGCATCAGAACTAATATAACAAATAAAATAAATGTTTAAAACTCATCCCTGGAGCAACATCAAGCAATTATTCAAAGTAGCCACATAATTTGGGAATTCTATCTGCTAATGATCTGTTATCTTATACAAAATTCAGTCACTTTGAATCTATTTAAACCATGTTTCTCAACTTTGAGGACAGAGAAAGCTCTTATTTATTCTGTAAAATGACACTCCAAAAGAAAAAAAAGTCTATCAACTTAAATTCAAGTGAAACGCCATGTATGCAATTATCTTATCAACCAAACTAGAAGCACACCAATCTTATCCAAACATTAACCTCACTTGGATTTTCAGTTCTATTGACCTTTACTTCCAATGTCTAAAATTCACATGATTAGCTGAGATTGCTTCCTGATAGCTGCTCTCTATAGAAAATGAATTCATCTGGTAACTTTCAAGCTAGCCCTAAAACATGATAACAATGTTCAGCTCTGCAACAAAAGATGTTCAATAGTGAACTGGAAGCAAAGTATTTTATTTGGTATAGTGAAGGTAAGAAAATTTGCTACGATGCTCAGTGATTTAGCATGAGTAGACAACTCATATTTTGCAAACTGTGCACAATAGGTGACATTGGCTATTAAATGTACTGTATACATCAACATCTAAAAGTTTTGTTTTTAAAGCACCAGAGAAGCATCAAGATGCAGTCGAAGAAGTTCAAGGCAGCTGGTAAAATGACACAGGAAAGTTATCCAGGCTTTGACATTTGTGAGTATTCCAGGCTTAAATCACGCCAAATATAAGGAGTTTGAAATACAGCATGAGAGACGGGTAACATTTCAGGTCAATATTTGTTTAACATTAGTTCTCCACATGCCACTGAGCTTTTCCAACACTTTAATTTTAGATTTCCAACATCTGTCATTTCCTGTGCTCCAATATCACAACACTTTTGCTGGAAATGAAATTTCTTGGTAGCTTGGTAGTGTTAAGGTCTTTAGACTTAGATGAGGCCAGAAAATAGTCCATGCACTTCAAGGAGAAAATAAGTGACTACATGAGGTTTGAAATTTATTCAGAAAGTATTCAAGAGACTGAACATTTTGAAATGATAACTACATCACAAAAAACCCCACCTTAATTTGTATCATCAGCAACATGATATTTGGTCCCCAAAGACAAACGTTTAATATAGATTGAGAACAAGTGTGGAACTGAAGAACACTTACGTGCCAACTTTTTAAATGATTCCCTGTCATACTTAAACAATTTTTACACAGGTACATGAATAGAAAAGGGCCAACACAGGCAAATAGGGCTAACTTAAGAGAGATATGCTGTGACCACTGTATTCGGTGCAGCTGTACACCTGCTCGTTAATGCAAACATCTAATCAGCCAATCATGTGGAAGCAACTCAATGCATAAAAGTATGCAGACATGGTAAAGAGGTTCAGTTGTTGTTCAGCCCAAACATTAGAATGGGGAAGAAATTTGAGTTAAATTACTTTGACCGTGGAATGATTATTGGTGCCAGACAGGGTGATTTGAGTATCTCAGACACTGCTGACCTCCTCAGATTTTCAGCACAACACTCTCCAGCACTTAGAGACTAGTGAGAAAAACAAAAACATATAGTGAGCAGCAGTTCTCCAAGTGAAAGTACCTTGTTAACGAGAGAGATCAGTGGAGAATGGGCAGACTGGTTCAAGCCTACACGGAGGTGACAATAACTCAAATAACCACGCGTTACAATAGTGGTAGGCAGAAGAGCATCTCTGAACACACATGTTGAACCTTGAAGTGGATGGGCTACAGTACCAGAAGACCTCCTATACCTAATAAGGTGGCCACTGAATGTTTATCAAATTGACTTGAAAACAAGTAAAATTTCTAGGTTGCTGAATATTCAATGGAGGCACAGACACTGATCTTGTAGAGCCAATGTTTCACAGCTCCACAGCCCAGGCTCAATTCTAACTTCTGTTCCATCTGTATGGAGTTTATACATGCTTCCTGTTGATTGTGTGGAGTTTTTCAGTGCTCCAATTTCCTCCTGCATCCCAAAGCTGATAAGCTCATTGGCCAGACTCTGGGGACTGTTGACAGGAATGTAAGGAGAATAAGATATGGGATTAGTGTTGGATTGGTGCAAATAGAATGGACTCTGGTCTGAAGGGCCTGTTTCAGTGCTGTGCTTCCCTTACTGTGGTGATGAGGATGTAGAATGGCTTTAAGTGGAATATCTGAGTACAGGAACAAGAATGTCTTTGCACAACTATATAGGATCCAGGTGAAACACATCTTTGTTTTGTGCCCTGCCTAAAAAAGGATCACACCATAGCAATAGAGAGAATGCAGAAGAGAGAGTAAAGACACAGAATGGAACCAGGCCTTCCAGTACCATAACTATCATTAACACCAATCTGACAACTAACATCAATCCTCCTTTCTATTTTCCCTATATTACCATCCACTCCTTCCAGATTCTACCATACACCAACACATTATAGAGTTTACAACAACCAATTAACCTTCCAACCCATGTATCTTTGGGATGTGGCTGAAACTGGAGCACATGGATGAAATGGATGCTGTCACAAGGAGGACGTGCAAACTCCACGTCTGTCACACAGGGACTGAGCTGTCTAGACTTCCATTTTAACATCAATCTCATCTCTAGTCTATGGGATCAGTGCATTCCTCTAATCCTACTCTCAAACATTCCCAACTTTAAAATCAGAGCAGGCAGCATCATATGGACAGTTGACAATTCAGTTTGAGACTCCTCCAGTCCAGATGAAGGGCCGCGATCTGAAAAGCCAGCTGTTCATTTTCCTCATAGACGCTGCCTTGACGCCGAGTTCCTCCAGCAGAGTGTTTGCTGCTCCAAATTCAAACACCTGCAATATACTGTGTCCCTCATTTTAACCGCCCTGCTTTCCACTGTGTTTAAACTTAGGAATTACAGCAACAAATCTTCCTCGAAACTTAATCCAAGTTGCATTCTACCCTGATTTCCCTTTGGATAATTCTCCGTCCTTGGGAAGATTGCAAAGCCTCGCTCCTCAGCAGAGCTTTGGTTTACTGTTCCTTCAACAGAGTGCTGACGCAGAGCTCGGGTCCAACGTATTAATGCTGTTTCGCTCCCAAAAGACTCTCTCTGCCCAACGTACTGTCCCCAGCACCTGCTGTACTATGGCGGGTTCCTTGCCGCCCCACGTCTCCGATCGTGGCTCCCCGTCAATCGCCATAAAAGCTCAAAGCCACCCTCCAACCACAACTTCCCACTCCCTCCCCACGGAGTCCAGAAATCCAGGCCCAGGCACAGACAGGCCCGGAGGGTTCCCGGGCCGATAGGAGAGGGGGCCCAGAAGCCCCAAGGCCCTCGCCTCCCCCAACCCGGGACTCGGTACTCACGGTGTCAGCACCGCTGGGCTGCGGGCCGGCGCTCTGGCCGCCCATTACCCCTCTGAGGAAATTCATGGCCGCCAACTGTCACACACGGCTGGCGATCGCAGAGGGGCCTCGGGGAGGGAGGCGGAGCCGTCGTCGGCCCCGCTGCGCCTGCGCGGCGACGTGGCAACACACGTGGCCACTCAGATGTCGCGTCAGCTAGTTAAAGGTCCGCATCACCCGCTGCATTTCCTCATTAATGACTGGGCTAGCGTAATTAAAGGTGTGGTGTGCATACATTGCTAGGTTCATTAAAAGTGATTGTTTTAATATGCTGGAGCATTCACAGAAGTAGTAAAGCAGGGAGAATTTGCGTATCAGAACCATTCCCGCATTATGTTATCGTTTTCCCTCAATGTATTGATGTAATGAAGTAATTTATATGGATGGCATGCAAAAAAAAGTTTTTCCACTGTTACAAGATACATGTGACGCTAATAAACCAAGTTGACTGATGAAAAATCACTTAACCACAATGTTAAGTAAGGTTGAAAAACTTGCAGCAGCATCACTGACAAGTCGTAGAACATAAGTCAGATGTATTATCACTGACTTATGTGAGAAGAAATGTGTTCTTTTGCAGCAGCAGAGTAACGTAAAGACAAAATTATCATGAATTACAAAAATAAATAAATAATATAAACGTTACACTGGAGAGCTTTTTTTTTCGAGTGTTGCTTCCTCAGATTTTTTCCTGTTTGTGATAGACCGCTTGAAGCTGAACACAAATATAATTTCAGACTACTTGTATCACGTGGGAATTAGGAGGAAGAAATTAACTTCTATTGAATATTGTAGCGTGCATTCGGTCCATGATGACAGACGAGAAAAGCTCGTTTGACTCAACGGCCGTTTTTATTGCGACAAACACAAAATCAGTCCAGGCGCTATGACCCGGGAGAGAATGCATTCAGTCACTTACAGACGGGGCAGGTGATGATCACACACTCCGGTTACAGTCAGGTGGCCCACAAACACGCCTGCAAATAACTGTATGACCCAAGGCAAAATGTAACAATAAATGAATTTGAATATCCCACCCATAATCCCACAAAAACATTTTTAAACAAAACAATAAATAGCGCTGGCCGTTAGGAGTGCTGGGGTGAGCTATCGACCACGAACACCCGCCCCCCCCCCTCTCCCGGAGCGCTACTATATAATGTGTTTAAGGCTTCCCACTGAAGTGTCCGCTAATAATCAGACAGCATTGGTGGATTCCAGTTGCCCTGATACCGTTTCTCCATGTCTGCAATGTCCTGGTGAAACCTTTCACCATGCTCGTCACTGCCAGTGCCGAGATTTGTAGGGAAAAAGTCTAAAAAGGATTGAAGAAAATGAATCTTGGGTGATATGTTCAGTTCGTGGGTTTGTATATTTGAAGCATGTTGTCAACCAGCTGCACGCGGTTGTCAAGTAAATTTTCAACAACACCCTTGAATGCCTTCCATTGGATTTTCTCCAGGTTCACTAAACATTCTTTGAATTTTGTTATTGATGACCTGCTTAATCTGTGGACCAACAAAGTGCCTTCCTTAATCTTGGCATCAGTTATTCTGTGAACCAGCTGCCTCAAATATCAAAATCCTTCACAAACATTTTTGCACCTGGTGACAGCAGATTCCATCTTTGTCGGCTGGAACCCAGTAATTCTGCTTTCGCCCTTGACAAATCCAAGTCTCTGACCAGGTCATTTCACTCAGATTCTGTTATCAGATGAGGCTCACTCAAATAAAGAAATAATATGTCTCAGTATCAGTATCATTTTCTATTCCTTCCTGGCTCGTGAATCATGGCATCTTCATCTGCCTCCTGTAGTCTCCATTATTGCTACTGGAAGACTATCATCATGTGGCACAGGTCTCATGGCTAAAGGGTGATCGGAGTATTCAATGGATTTCTTGTTCTTAGCAGAGAAACAAGACACAGAAGTAGCAGTCTATCATATGATTCTTCCACTATTGTCATATTATGTATCAGGACAGCGAATGGCATTAACTTCCAAGTACCTCAGAGCTGAGCTCTAAGATCAACTACGCATTTTACACAACAAATGTGAGGAGCCTGGGCTTTATCTTGGTCCCCAATTTCACACCCAAAGAGCTCATAGGCTTTCTTAAGTGTCATAATGGGGTGTTGATGGCAGACCCAAATGCAAGACAGACACTGAAGTACAAGGAACAGGACTTGACTAGAATAGGGACGTGACAGGATACAGGCAAGGAGCAGAGACAAGAACACAGAGTTGGGCTAGGGAAAGCAGGACCAGGACTAAGAACCATGGACTAGGAGACAAGGCTTGGACTCAGAGCCCGAAACTGGATAAGGACACAGAACCTAGCTCCTACCTTGGGCTTGGACCCCAGAACCAGGCAAGGATATGACATGGCTTGAGGCTTGGGTTTGAGCTTGGCTCAGGATCCCCAAGGCCTGGGCTCTTGGGTCTTGGAGCTTGGCTCAGGATCCCCGAGGCTTGGGGTCTTCATCTTGAAATGTGGAGGCTGATAACTCAGATAGTGGAGCTGAGAGACAGACTGGAAACTAAATATCAACAGAGGCGAGACTTACCCTTCAACAAGCCAGGACCCATCTTTAACCAACACAAACATGAGACAGGACAGAACATAGACAGAGCCAGGACTTATCCTACAACAAGCCAGGACTCAACTTCATCTCCACACCAAGGTGGGACAGGTCTCTGTCAGGTAACAGCAGAACAGCCAGACTTACCCAACAGAGGCAAGGATAAGACAGATCCCCCACAGGGTAACAGCAAAACAGCCTGGCTTACCCCAGAGGCAAGGACAAGAAGAGACAAACACTAAAGAATGATAGATAGTTCCATCTCTGCTCCAGGGAAGCTCCAAGTCTCAGTTCAGACAGCAACATCAGCTGGCTACAGAAACAGCCAGATCCCTACCTAGCTTGGAGTGCCTGGCAGCCACTCAGCTGGCCTAGGAAACAGCCAAATCCATACCACAAAGACTACTCCAACAAGTGGTAACAAGGCTCCATGAAACAGTGGTCCTACAACCAGGTCTAGAGATCATAAATGGTTTCACAAGTCTTTCATCAGCAAGTTGCTCTAAAGGAGACTGATATGACAAACCAGCAGCCCACACTCAATCCCAAGGCTACTTATATTGCAAGCCCAAAGATGGGAATCAGGTACCCATGATTAACTCAAACAAGCGACAGCTGGAAGACCCAGAGTCCTTAGTCCACGGACCGGACTGTGAACCGAAATGCGGACTTCACAGACCGGACCATGACAAAGAGGAGTCATGCTCCGTCTTTAGGTTTAAGCATATACTCGCCACAAAGTTTTGTGGCTGTTGCAACATTGATGAGGCATTTTGCTATCACAAATACTCCTGAAAATACAATTTACTTTATGATGATGAGTACACATAATATGCCCGTATAGCAAGTGCATCAATGTGGTCACAAATTGATACAATATATGAACGCAATGCATAGAACAGTGTGTGCATGAGGCTATATAGCTTTCTAAAACCTCTCCTGCCTAAACATGCCCAGGCATGCCTGAACAAGGTAGCAAACTTTTCAATTTATATTATGGACAACATTTTAATTAACTTGATTAATTGAAATAATAAATATAGGCGATTTCAAAACATGGTGCCTGAGAAGGAAATTTGGATGCTGCTGTCTTATAGCGCCCTTTCTAAATTAGCTCATTGGTGGGGAGGGCTTTTTCTATAATGGACTGGTCTGTGTCCACCACCTTCTGTAGATTTTTCCATTCTTGGGCCGTGATACAACCAGCTGGATACTTTCCACTGAGCATCTAAAGAAGTTTGTCGAAGTGACACACTGAATCTACGCAAACTTCTATGAAAGTAGAGGCACTGCTGTGCCCTCTTTATGATGGTGCTTACTGCTGGTCCCTGGACAGATGCTGTGTTATGATAACATATCTGTCATGGTCCGGTCTGTGAAGTCCGCATTCCAGTTCACAGTCTGGTCCGTTCATCTGTATTCCAGGTTTTCTGGTTTTCCATTGTTCTGTTGGGTGCTCTAATTAAGGCACATGATTCTCATTTGGGTAGACACCTCTGGAGACGAGGGCTTGGCTTCTGGATTGTTCCTATCAAAGTCTCTATCTGAATCTCTTCTTGGCTCCTTCCTCCTGAAGCCTTTCCTGTAACCTTTGCCTGCACTGCTATCAAATTCAATTATTGGAGCAAGACTGGAGCCTTGCTGTGTCTAGATGAGGAACTATCTATTGTTGTTTGGAACTGTCTCTGTCTATGCCTTTACTAGGTAGGTCTGGCTGTTTGCTGTTACCTTGTGTTGGGAACTGTCTCTCTATGTTCTGTGTATGAGTCCCTGCCCTATGTCCTATTTCCAAGGAGGGGTCCTGGCTCTGCGTCCCCGTCCTCCCCCGACCGCCGAGGCTCTGCGCCCCCGTCCTCCCCCGACCGCCGAGGCTCTGCGCCCCCGTCCTCCCCCGACCGCCGAGGCTCTGCGTCCCCGTCCTCCCCCGACCGCCGAGGCTCTGCGTCCCCGTCCTCCCCCGACCGCCGAGGCTCTGCGTCCCCGTCCTCCCCCGACCGCCGAGGCTCTGCGTCCCCGTCCTCCCCCGACCGCCGAGGCTCTGCGTCCCCGTCCTCCCCCGACCGCCGAGGCTCACCCAGCCTAGTGCTGGGGTTCCCTTGTCCTGTCCAGGAGCCCATGTCCTGTTCTGTAGCCATGTCTTGTCCTCGCCTGGTTTCGGTGTCTGAGCCTGAGTCAAGACCCAGGTTCTGGGTCCTTATCTAGTCTCTGGCTTGGAGTCCAAATCCAAGCCTTGTCATATCCTCTCCTCGAGGAACCTAAGCCATGTCCAGTCCTGTAGCCATGTCATGTTCTTGCCTAGTTCTGGGGTCTGAGCCTGAGTCAAGACCTATGTTCTGGGTCCTTGTCCAGTCTCTGGCTCAAAGTCCAAGCCCAGGTTTCTAGTTCCCAGTTCCTTGTCCTGGTCCTGCTTTCCTAGTCAATGCCCTAGCCCAAGTCTGTTCTTGTCCCAGCTCTCTAGTCAAGTCCTGTTCCTAGTACTTCAGTGTCTGTGTCTTGTATTTGGGTCTGCCCCATATGACAGTATCAAGGATGATTATTATCAAAGTACACATACAGTGGTGCTACAAAGTTTGAGCCCTGCAGAATTTTCTCAATTTCTGCATAAATATGACCTAAAATGTGGTCAGATCTTCACAAGTCCTAAAACAAGATAAAGATAACCTAATTATATAAATGACTTGAAAACATGTTCATTAATTTATTGAGAAAAATTATCTAATATTAATGTGAACCTCTGGGGTAATGCCTTTTACAAAGGCTATTTGCAGTCAGGTGTTCCAGTCAATGAGATGAGATTGGAGGTATGGTTTGTAGAGGTGCCCTGCCCTATAAAAAAAGGACACACAAAGTCAGGTTACTGATAGAGCCTGCTCTTAAGAAAGATCTGTTTATGTGCACCATGCCTTGTTCAAAACAACTTTCAGAGGACCTCGGAAGAAGAATTGTAGAGATGCATGAAGCTGGAAAAGGCTACAAAAGTATTTCTAAATACCTGAGTGTTCAACAGTCCACAGTAAGAGAAATTGTCTACAAATGGAGGAAATTCAGTACTGTTACTACTCTCCCTTGGAGTGGGCATCCTGCAAAGATCACACCCAGACCATAACGTGCAATACTGAAGGAGGTGAAAAAGAACCCAAGGGTAACCACAAAAGACCTTCAGAAATCTGCAGAACTTGCTAAAGTCTCTGTTCATGTGTCCACAAAAGAAAAACACTCATCAAGAATGGTATTCATGGAAGAACACCACAGGAAACCACTGCTTTCCAAAAAAAAAAACAATGCTACATGTCTCAAGTTTGCAAAAGAACACCTGGAAGTTCTACAATGCTTTGGGGTCAATGTTCTGTGGACAGATGAGACAAAAGTTGAACATTTTGACAGAAATGCACATTGCTATGTTTGGAGAAAAAAGGGCACTGCACATCAACACCAAAACCTTGTCCCTACTGTGAAGGTGGTGGAAGGAGCATCATGGTTTGTTTCTGCCTTGCTGCCTCAGGGCCTGGACAGCTTGCAGTTGTTGAGGGAACAATGAATTCAAAATTGTATCAAGACATTTTACAGGAGAATGTCAGGGTAGTGGTCTGTCACCTGAAGCTTGATAGAATACAGCAAGACAATGATCCAAAAGACAAGAGTAAATCAACAACAGAATGGTTTTAAAAGAAGAAAATTTGCTCTTCCTCCATCTTGGGTTTTCGGGCATGCTGGTCCGGCTGCCTGGCGTGCACACACAATGCCTGGAAGATTGTGGTGCAAAGCTGTTTTTACTGGCTATAAACGGGGCCTTCGAAACCGAAGGGAGCATACAGCTCTACTGAAGATTGAGGGTGTTTACTCCTGTGATGAAACCGAATTTCACCTGGGCAAAAGATGTGCTTATGTGAACAAGGCAAAGAACAATACTGTCACTCCTAGTGGTAAACCAAATAAAACTCATGTTATTTGGGGTAAAGTGACTCGTTCTCATGGTAACAGTGGCATGGTCCATGCTAAATTCAAAAGTAACCTGCCTGCAAAAGCTATCGGGCACACGATTCAGGTGGTGCTATACCCATCAAGAATTTAAAACAAAGCTGTACATAAATTGAAAATAAATAGCCAAGTGGTTTAAATTGTCTGGTTTTTAAACAAAAAAAAATAAATAAATTCATGTTTTGGAATGGCGGAGTCGAAGTCCTGATCTTAATCCTTGTTACGTGTCCACAGTTTTGTTTTCCTGGGAGTCCATAGTTTCATTTACTGTGGGTGTCACGTGTCCTCAGTTTTGTTTTACTTTGAGTCCACAGTTTCATTTCTGTGAGTGTTATCTTATGATGTATGCCAATGGTATAAAAGAGATGTGGGCATAGTGCTGAGAAGGAGTCGGAGGAAAGAGAGTGAAGATCGCAGGCTTCGAGCTATCTGGGAACAGCTCACGATCGAGCAGGGTAAAGTCTAATGCTTACCCAAACCCAGAGGAATGGGTTAATCAGTGGCACACTGTGCATTGTGGAGACAAGTCTGCCCATGGGTGTGGATTTTGTGACAGTCACTTTGTGAAATTGCTCTTCAAGGATTTTGGAACAATATTCCTCGGCTGGGATCTTCGGTAACCATTTCTTCATTCGCTAGCTGTGGAATCTTTGGAATTCATCGTGATTGCCTCGTCGCTGCACTGTGAATCCACAAGTCTCTCTTCTCACCTATTTTGTGAATTACTGGGACTCTCTGAACTGCCAGTTTATGACTGTGCTTGAGTAGATTTATTAAGAATGGGTTCTAAGTTTGACTGTAAGGGAGCTATAGACGCATAACACCATTAACTTCTATTTAAGAAACTAGTTTATTTAATTTTCTGTATTTTTGAGTAGATGTAGATAAATATAGTGGTTTCAGTATTAAAACCCAATTCAATTTGTCATCTCTTGCTGCTGGTACGTTACAAAATTATAACAATCCTATAGAAATGTTGTGGAAAGACCTGAAGCAAACAGTTCATGCAAGGAAGCACACCAACATCCCAGAGTTGAAGTAGTTTTGTAAAGAGGAATGGGCTAAAATTCCTCCAAGTCAATGTGCAGGACTGATCAGCAGTTACCAGAAATGTTTGATTGAAGTTATTGCTCTACAAGGGGATCACACCTGTTACTGAAAGCAAAGGTTCACATACTTTTTTTTCCAATAAATACATGTAACATTGGATCATTTTTCTCAATAATTAAATGAACAAGTATCATGGGTTTTTTGTTATTTATTTAATTGGGTTCTCATCGAGTTTTAGGACATACTTGTAGATCTGATCATATTTTAGGTCATATTTATGCAGAAATAAAGAAAATTCTATAGGGTTCACAAACTTTTCAGTACCACTGTATGTCTCCATATGCAATCCTGACATTCATTTTCCTGTGGGCATATTTAATAAACCCTTAATAGAATAATAACCAATGGAATATTTATATCCACTACTTTTTGAAGGATTTTCCAATCAAGGGCATTGATGATTCCATACCAGGATCTGATGAAGGCAGTCAATATACTCCTTACTACACATCTATCGAAGTTTGTCAAAGTTATTGACGTTATGCCAAATTTTCGCAAACTCCTAAGGAAATAGAGGTGCAGCCATGCTTTCTTCATAATTGAACTTAGATGCTGGGCCCAAGACGGGTCCTCCAAAATTATAACACTAAGGAATTTAAAGTTGCTGACCCTCATGGACCTCTGATTTCCTCCTACTGAAATCAATAATCAGCCCCTTTGTCTTGCTGACATTGAGTAAGAAGTTGTTGATATGGCACTACTCAGCTAGATTTTCAATCTCACTCCTGTATGCTGACTCATCACCATCTTTGATTCAGCCTGTGACAGCGGTATCTTCAGAAAACCTGAATGTGGCATTGGCGCTGTGCTTAGCCACACCGTGCTAAGTGAGTAGAACAGGGGGCTAAGCATACAGCCTTGTGGTGCACCTGTGCTGATGGAGATTGTGGAGGAGATGTTGTTGCCAATCCAGACTGACTGGAGTCTGCAAGTGAGGAAATTGAGGATCCAATTGCACAAGGAGGCATTGAGGCCAAGGTCTTGAAGCTTATTGATTAACTTTGAGGGGATGCTAAATTGCTTTTGACAAAAAGCATCCTGATGCCAGCATTTTTTGTGTCTAGATGTCCCAGAGTTGAGTGGATGAGATAGTATTTGCTCTGGTAGGCAATTTGTAGTGGATTCAAGTTGCTTCTCTGGCAGGAGATTGCTCAACTGCAGTCAATGAAGAACATCCTGATGTATGCATCTTCAATGCATGTGAGTATATCAGTGAGCATGTCCTGGCTAGCGATGGATGCTGCCTCTTTCATTTGTCTTTGAAGGTTATGCAGGACAACTGGCATGTAGTATCATCAGAATCAGATTCACTATCTCTGACTTTTATGTCATCAAGATTGTTGTTTTATGGGAAGTGTACAGTGCAAATATGTTCATAAAATTATAAATTACAAAAATAGTGCAAAAAAGGAATAACAATGTAGTTTTCATAGATCTAATGGTGGAGGAGAGAAGCTGTTCCTGAATTGAGTGTATGTCTTCAGGCTCCTGCACCTCCATCCCAAAGACTATAGCAAGAAGAGGGCATATCCTGATGGTATGCGGACTTGGAGTATGCTCCAGATGCTGACCATCAAAACCACGCAAACAAGGAGCAGGAGTACTTGCCCTGTCTCTCATACTACGATCACGATGGATCTGATTGTCATGATACTCCTTTCTAACCAGGAACATAGAACATAAAACAGTTACAGCACAAGAACAGGCCCACAATGATCCCAATTTACACTGCACACCTGCAGGCATAAAACACTGCGGTTGCTGAAATCCAGATTAAGAAAACTGATCTGCTGGAGGGACCCAGTGGGCCAGGCAGCATCAGCAGATCATGTTAAACTGTGCATCTGTGTGCACCTGCTCTGCATCTGCCTGCCCATGTGCTGGTCTAATTGCCTCTCATAAATGGTATTATTGTCACATGTACCAAGGTACAGGGAAAATTAATTCTGCAAGCATCTTTAGCACATCAGTATGTCAAGGTAGTACAAGGGTAAAACAAGAACAGAAAGCAGAACATAGTATTACAGTTATAGAGGAAATGCAATGCAGGCAGACAAATAAGGTGCAAAACCATGACAAGGTAGACTGTGAGGTCAAGAGTCCATCTTATCTAACTAGGGCACCATTAAAGTGTCTTACAACAGTAGGATAGAAGCTGTCCTTCAGCCAGGTGGCTTTTCTATCTTCACTCCAATTGGAAGGGGAAGAAAAGAAATTGTGTAGGTTGGGAGGGGATATGGGGAGAAAGCAGGAGATTGGGGCTGAAAGGAAAATTGGATCAGCCATGATGAAATGGAAGAGCAGATGCAATAGACCAAATGGCCTAATTCTGCTCCTATAACTATTGGTCTTACAGTTTTTCCAAGACAGCAAGAAATGTAGACAACATCCACAGAAGGGAGGTTAGTTTTCATGTTTGCTATGCTGTGTCGACAACTCTCTGCAGTTTCTTGCAGTCTTGAGCAGAGCAGTTGCCATAGAAACGTGCTCTCCTTCCAGTAAGATGGCAGTGTGCTCAGATGCAACGGCCTCTATGGGATCGATCGAAAGTGTTATTGTTTTCTTTAAACATATTTTTTACAATCGCAAGGCCCTGCTGGATATCAGGAAATTATAGTACAGGTCGACCTTCACTAATCCGGCACCATTTGGACCTGAGGAGTGCTGGATTAGTAAAAATGCCGAATTACAGAAGGATCACATTAAGCATAATCAATGCCGGATTATCGAAGGAACCGGATTGCAGGTAGTCGGGTTAGTGAAGGTCGACCTGCACCGTAAGTCTACCCCATCAAGCAAGTTGCTCATTGGCAGAGAATCTGAAGTACTTGGACTTGGTGTGGACCATGATGCTGCTTGCAACAGAGAGGCATCAGTGCACAAAGGATGTGTGCAGTCTCACTGTGATTGATTGTCTTAGTTGCTCATCTCTCATTGCAAGACCCTATTGGGCACTGGTGGTGTGGAATGCTGCAGGTCCAATGAATTGGCTTATTGGTGAATTGCAAGGGCAGACACCAAGGGAGCTGTTTGGCCTTGGTTGTAGCGAGGACTAGGCCTCAAGCCGCGGCGTTGCCTGTTTGCAGCAGCCCAGGAGGAGGCATCAGAGTCGGGCGCTCCACCAGAGTCCTGGAGGCAGTGTGGCATAGTGTCCATGTTGGAGTCAGTGCAGAAAGTAAGCTGTATTGTGTTCAATTGCGGACTGGTGCAACATTCAGGGACTTGGGCTATTCTTTTGTATGACTGTATTTTACCGTATCTTATGTGCTAGGTGTGCCTTGTGCTGCGTGTGGTTGTTGGCACTGTGCTTTGCACCTTGGCCCCAGGGTAACATGTTTGGCTGTATTCATAGGTATTCATGCTGTGCCATTTAATACAATCACCGCTGGTCTGATTGTATGCACATTCCTGTCTAAACAGGATGATAGACATAGAACAGAAGGGATTAGGTATGATTCACTTAATTAGTTTGACACAACATCGTGGGCTGAAGGGCCTATTATCTGCTGTACTGTTTTCTGTTCCAGTAGAGTACGGCACAGGTACAGGCCCACTGTGTTGCCAATTTAAGCTACACATCTGGAGATATAAAAGACCCCAGATGCTAGATTCTGGAGCAAAACACAAGTTGCTGGAGAAACCTAGCAGGTCAGGTAGTACTGTCTGGGCTGCTGAGTTCCTCCAGGCGCCTTTTATAAACTGCAGACATGTCTGCACTTGGTCTGTATTCCTCCATTCTTTGCTTGTCGAAAAGCCACTTAAACATTAACGTATCTGCTTCCAGTGCTTCTGCATGGGCATCTACCACTCTCTATGTAAAATAAATTTGCCTCATCAATTTCTTTTAAACTTTACCTCTCTCATTTTAAACCAATGTCCACTAACTTTTAACATTACCTCCCTGGGAGAAAGACTCTATCTACTCTGTCTTTGTCATAATTTTATAGATTTCTATCAGGTATCCCCTCAGTCTTCGACTACCAGAGGGAACAATCTTGTTTGCTCAAGCTCTCATAGCTCTTTGCCACACCTCTACATTCCAAAAGATACATTCCTAACCTATCCAACACTTCCCTATTAGAGTTTCCAGGTATTTGGAAATCAAATACCCACAGACACATTCTGACTTACTGGGTATCAGTACATAGAGGCCTTTTGCCCATCCCGCCCATGACAAGTATGATGTCTGCCTGAACTAATCCCAAGTGCCTGCATTAGACCCATATCCCTCCATGTCTTTCACATCAAATCGCATTTAAACATTGTTAATTGTATCTGCCTGCACAATCTCCTCTGGCAACTTGCTTCAGATATTCGAGTCAAGTCAACTTACTTTTTATTATCATTTCGACCATAACTGCTGGTACAGTACACAGTAAAAATGAGACAAGGTTTTTCAGGACCATGGTTCTACATGAAACAATATTAAAAACTACACTGAACTACATAAAACAACACAAAAACTACACTAGACTACAGACCTACCCAGGACTGCATAAAGTGCACAAAACAGTGCAGGCATTACAATAAATAATAAACAAGACAATGTGCACAGTAGAGGGCAGTAGGTTGGTGTCAGTCCAGGCTCTGGGTATTGAGGAGTCTGATGACTTGGGGGAAGAATCTGTTACACAGTCTGGTCGTGACAGCCTGGATGCTTCGATGCCTTTTGCCAGATGGCAGGAGGGAGAAGAGTTTGTATGAGGGGTGCGTGGGGTCCTTCATAATGCTGTTTGATTTACGGATGCAACGTGTGATGTAAATGTCTGTAATGGCGGGAAGAGAGACCCCGATGATCTTCTCAGCTGACCTCACTATCCGCTGCGGGGTCTTGCAATCCGAGATGGTGCAATTTCCGAACCAGGAAGTGATGCAGCTGCTCAGGATGCTCTCAATACAACCACTGTAGAATGTGGTGAGGATGGGGGGCGGGGGGGGGGGGGGGGTGAGAGATGGACTTTTCTCAGCCTTCGCGGAAAGTAGAGACGCTGCTGGGTTTTCTTTGCTATGGAGCTGGTGTTGAGGGACCAGGTGAGATTCTCTGCCAGGTGAACACCAAGAAATGAGCATCTGGGTGAAAAACTTACCTCTCAGACCTCCTTCATACGTCTTCCCTTTCACTCTAAACATGTACCTTCTATAGTTAAATCCCCCTCCTCTACCCGCTCTCTACCCCCTTAAACTTTATAAACCTCTATTTCACAGCTCAGCCTTGACATTCCAGTGAGAATAAGCCGAGCTTATTCAATCTCTCTTTATAACCACAGACCTCCATTCCAGGCAACATCCTGGTGAATCTCTTCTGCACTGTCTCTGTTGCTCCCACATCTTTCCTGTAGAGTGGCAACAATGGTACACTACACTCAGAGTAAGGACTAACCAACGTTTAGTGTAGCAGCAACATGAAATCACAACTTTTATGCCCGTGGTGGTATGAGGCACGGAAACTGACCCTTCAGCACAATTCATCAATACGTATCAAGATCCACATCCAGCTGGTCCAATTTGCCTGCATTTAGCACATAACCTTCTATCCTTTCCAACCTACATAGCCATCCAACTGTCTTCTAAAGGTTGTCCTTATGCCTGCCTCAACCACTTCTTCTGGGAGTTCATATCAGATATGTGGCACCCTCCAAGTGAGAAAAGTTGTCTCTCAAGTTCTTATTAAATCTTTTCTCTGTCACCGTAAACATGCCTTCTAGTTCTTGATTCCCCAGTCATGGAAAAAAGACTGAACGCATTCAACCTGTCATATGCCCCTCATGATTTTATACACCCCTACACGATCACCCCTGAGTCCAATCTCTCCCTAAAACTCAGACCATCGAGACCTTGAAACATACTTTTATTCTTTTATGCACCTTTTTTTCCAGTTTAATTATCTTTCCCAAAGCATAGCGACCAAAACTGAATGAAGTATTCCAAGTGCAGCCTCATTAAGTGAAGAAGTTGGGAAGGTATATTGCAGTTGTACAAAACAAGGTCAGCATGCCAAAGCTTTCTTCACCACCCTGCCTACCTGTGATGCCACTTTCAGCAAACTGTGTACTACAGTTTACAAACCACCTTTAACTATCTAACATCTTTAACTTTAATCAAGTGCTTGGGATACTGCATGATGCCGTCTCCAAACAAGAACAGTCCATCCCGACGCATTCAAATCATAGTCAGGGACTTCCACCAGGCTTGTTTGAAGAAAGTCATGCCCAGTTACCATCAGCATGTGACCTGTAGCACCAACGGTCCCAAAACACCAGACCATTGTTATACTGAGATAAGGAATGCCTACCACTTCTTGCCTAGATCGCATTTCGGTAAATCGGATCACTTAGCTGTCCTTCTACCTGCATAAACGCAGAAAATAAAGAGCAAAGCTCCAGGGATTAGGACAACAAAAAGGTGGTCATGGGAGACAGAGGAACGGCTGCAGGATAACTTCAAGTTAGTGCATTGGGCCGTCTTCAGGGAGTCATCTGTGGATATTAATGAATATACCATGGTTGTCACGGACAGAGTCTTCCCCATTTGGAAGCCCTGGATGAACCATGAGATCCATAATCTGCTGAGGGCCAGGTCAGAGGCATTTAAGTCTGATAACCCAGTTAGTTACAAGAGGTCCAGGTATGGTTTCTCGGAGGCCATCTCATTGGTGAAGTGGCAATTCCAGATCAAACTTGAATCAATGAAGGATGCTCAACAATTGTGGCATGAGTCCCCAGATCCTTAGGACTTTCCACAGGGACGCCATTGAGAGCATCCTGACTGGCTGTGTCATTGCCTGGTATGGGAACTGTACTACCCTCTATCGCAAAGCACTGCAGAGAGTGGTGTGGACAGCCCGGTGCATCTGTGGATGTGAACTTCCCTCTATTCAGGACATTTACAGCAGCAGGTGAGTAAAAAGGGCCCAGAGGATCATCAGGGACTCCAGTCATCCCAACCACAAACTGTTTCAGCTGGCAAACGGTACCGTGGCATCTAGGCCAGGACCAATAGGCTCCGTGACAGCTTCTTTCACCAAGATGTCAAATCTATCATACACATTGATCTGATTGTACACATGTACACAAAACAATGATGTATACAGTCTTAGTGTTTGGGCAATATCCTCCCACATTTCCCTTCCTTATTGTTTGTACATCGTGACAGAGATGCAACATAAAGATTTTTACTCCCTCATGTTGTGAAATGGGTGTAAGAAATAAAAAAAATCTAATTCTAATTCTTTTAAAGTTAAACAACGTAGATGACAACAGAACTTCGCTTCCAGATGAGCTCAATGCCTCTATGACCATCAAAATACGGAGGAACCACCATGAACTTCCACACCTCCTGATGGTCCTTTGATTTCAGCCTCTGAGACCGAACTGTGAGTAGCCCTCAGGAGGGCTAAACACAAAAAGCTTCTGGCCCAGATGGAGTTCCTGACCAAGCACTAAAGACCTGTGCTGATCAACTGCTGGAGTGTTCACTGAGATCTTTAACCTCTACCTTTGGCTGTCTGACATAGCCACCCGTCCAAGTAGGCTTCAATTATACTGGTGCCCAAGAAGAACTTGGAAACCTGCCTCAATGACTATTGTCCAGTAGCGCTTACATCCACAGTGATGAAGTGTTTTGAGGAGTTGGTGATGAAGCATATTAACTCCTGCCTGAGAAATGGCTTGGATCTCCTCCAGTTTGTCTACCCGAGCAACCTCCAATCCCTCCACAGTAAATTCTCTTACTCTTCACTCAACTGTGGAACACCTGGACAGCAAAGATGCATACATCAGGATGTTCTTTATCAACTACAGCTCAGCATTCAATACCATCATCCCTTCAGATCTAATCAATATGCTTCAAGACCTTGGCCTCAGTACCTCCTTATGCAATTAAATTCTGGATTTCCTCCCTTGCAGACCCCAGTCAGTTCAGATTGGCAACAACATCTCCTCCACAATCTCCATCAGCACAGGTGCACCACGAGGCTGTGTGCTTAATCCCCTGCTCTACTCGCTTTATATCTATGACTGTGTGGCTAAGCACAGCTCCGATGCCATGTTCAAGTTTGCTGATGACGCCACTGTCATAGGCCAAATCAGGGTGATTATGAATCAGCACAGGAATGAGACTGAAAATCTTGTCTGAGTGGTGCGATACAACAACCTCTTACTCAATGTCAGCAAGACCAAGAAGCTGATCATTGACTTCAGGAGCGGGTAACCAGAGGTACCTCAGCCAGTCCTCATTGGATGATCAGAGGTGGAGAGGGTCAGCAATTTTAAACTCGGTGTTTTTATTTTGGAGGACCCTTTCTGGGCCCAACATGTAAGTGTAATTATGAAAAACGCATGGCAGTGCCTCAACTTCCTTAGAAGTTTGCAAAGATTTGGCACGACATCTAAAACTCTGACAAACTTCTATAGATGTGTAGTAGCGAAAACATCGACTGGCTGCGTCACAACCTGGTATGGAAATACCAATGCCCTGGATTGGAAAATCCTACAAAAAGTAGTGGATGCGGCCCAGTCATTCAGGATTAAAGCACCCCTCCACCATTGAACACATCTACATGAAACACTGTCACAGGAAAGCAGCATCCATCATTCGGAATTACCACCAACCAGGACATGCTTTTTTTCGCTACTGACATCAAGAAGAGGATACAGGAGCCTTAGGACTCACACCACCAGGTTCAGGAGCAGTTATTACCTCTCAAACATCAGGCTCTTGAACCAAAGGGAATAACTTCACTCAACTTCACTTGCCCCATTATTGAAATATTTCCATAACCAATGGATTCACTGTCAAGGACTGTTCATCTCATGTTCTTGATATTTATTGCTTATTTAGTTATTACTATTATTTCTTAACTTTTGTATTTGCACAGTTTGTTGTCTTTTGCACAGTGGCTGAACACTCAAGTTGGTGCAGTCTTTCATTGATTCTGTTATGATTACAATTCTATTATGGATTTATGGGTAGCCGATTGGTCTCAAACCCTCAGTGAGATAGGGAGTTGTCTATCCCAGCATGTGAAGACAGACTCCGGCGGATTGAGCGGACGAGACCAATGGAAGGTCTAACGGTCAAGAAGGCGGTCTCTGCAAGCGTCGTGGAACGTGTAGAGCAGGACAAGACACAGAAGACGTCCTGGTCATCCACTGCGCCTAGTCCCATCTCCAGCTGTCTAGACTCTGTCTTGCCACTGGACCCAAATGGGAATTGGGAAGAGAGAGTGAGGCTGACGCTGTGCAACTCTCCCTCACTTAAATCCAAATCATGCGCTAGTCTCGACACCATCATTATGGTGTCGAGGTCCTCATCAACGTCAACGATGGACGAACAACATTATGGATTTATTAAGTATGCCCACAAGAAAATTAATCTCAGGGTTGAATATGATGATATATATGTACTTTGATAATAAATTTACTTTGAACTTTGTACTCAAGTCTTCTGTTTTACATTACTCACCAGGGCCGTACTGTTGTCTGTAAAAATCTTTCCTCTCTTATACATTTCAGTGGCCACTTTATTAGGTACTGGAGTGGAATCTAATGTGGTCTTCTGTTGCTGTAGCCCATCCACTTCAAGGTTTGCGTGTTGTGCATTCTGAGATGCTCTCCGACACACCTCTGTTATAACGCTTGGAATCTGAGTTACTGTCGCCTTCCTTGTAGCTGAACCAGTCTGGCCTTTCTCTTCTGACCTCTCTCATTAACAAGGCTTTTGCACCCACAGAACTGCCACTCACTGGATGTTTTTTGGGGTTTTTTTTCTCCATTTCCTGTAAACTCTAGAGACTGTCATGCATAAAAATTCCAGGAGATCAGCAGTTTCTGAGATACTCAAACAACCTTCTCTGGTACCAACAATCAATTCCATTTCTTCCCTTTCTGATGTTTGATCTGCACAACAACTGAACCTCTTGATCTTGTCTGTATTCTTTTATACATTGAGCCCCACATACAACCACATTGACTACACCTTTATGATTAGATATTTGCATTAATGAGGAGGTGGGCAATTGTACCTAATAAAGTGGCCACTGAGTATATATGTTGATATCTAAGGAAAAATATTGGAACTCCCCATGTTATAAGGAGAGACTGTGACTTTTTTCCTTGGATCGTTAAAAGGCTGAAGGGTGACATTACAGAAGGTTATAAAATCATGAGGGCCACAAGTTAAATAAATAGCCTTATTCCCAGAGTGAGAGAATCTAAAACTAAAGGACATAGATTTAAGTTGTAAGGGGAAAGATTTAGAAAGGACCTGATGGGAAAGTTTTTAACCATATTTGAGCAGCGAGCTACCTGAACTTGAACTTCTGTTTCACTACATATGACACTTCCCAGGGCCCTACTCTTCACTGAAAGTCCTACCTTGATTTAAATTTCCAAAATTATTGATATAGATGATAAACTTCGATGGGTCCAGTACTGACCCCTGAGGTACAACATAATCATGTGCCTTAAGTCCAAGAAACATCCTTCCATCCTCACACTCCACTCCCTATCATCTAGCCAGCTGTATCCATTTGTCAGCTCTTTCCTGAATCCATGCATTCCAACCTTCCAGAGCAATCTGCTATGAGGAACCTTAGGAAAAGCCTTACTGCAGCCATACAGACCACATCTACCATTCTACCCTCATCAACTTTAATGGTCACTTCATCAAAAAAAACTGTCAAGTTCATGAGATTTGATCTCCCACATACAAAGCCACACTGACGACATCTTTATGATTTGCATGATTTAGCTTAATTTATGCATTGGTTGTTTGCCAGTCTTTGTTATCAGAGTCAGGTTTGACATCACTGACATACATCGTGAAATGTATTGTTTTGCAGCACATAATAACAACTATAAATTACAATTTTAAATATATATGTAGATTATACCAAATTTTCTCCTCTGACCTCTCTCATTAACTATTATATTGGATTGTACTGGGAATGGTACCGGAGGATTGGAGGGAGGCGAATGTTGTCCTCTTGTTCAAAAAAGGTAGTGGGAATAGCCCGGGTAATTATAGACCAGTGAGCCTTATGTCTGTGGTGGGAAAGCTGTTGGAAAAGATTCTTAGAGATAGGATCTATGGGCATTTAGAGAATCATGGTCTGATCAGGGACAGTCAGCATAGCTTTGTGGTGGGCAGATCGTGTCTATCAAGCCTGATAATTCTTTGAGGAGGTGACCAGGCATATAGATGAGGGTAGTGCTATGGATGTGATCTATATGGATTTTAGTAAGGCACTTGACAAGGTTCCACACGGTAGGCTTATTCGGAAAGTCAGAAGACATGGGATCCAGGGAAGTTTGGTCAGGTGGATTCAGAATTGGCTTGCCTGCAGAAGGCAGAGGGTCATGGTGGAGGGAGTACATTCAGATTGGAGGATTGTGACTAGTGATGTCCCACAAGGATCTGTTCTGGGACCTCTACTTTTCGTGATTTTTATTAATGACGTGGATGTGGGGGTTGACAAGTTTGCAGACGACATAAAGGTTGGTGGTGTTGTGGATAGTGTAGCGGATTGTCGAAGATCGCAGAGAGACATTGATAGGATGCAGAAGTGGGCTGAGAAGTGGCAGATGGAGTTCAACCTGGAGAAGTGTGAGGTGGTACACTTTGGAAGGACAAACTCCAAGGCAGAGTACAAAGTAAATGGCAGGATACTTGGTAGTGTGGAGGAGCAGAAGGATCAAGGGGTACATGTCCACAGATCCCTGAAAGTTGCCTCACAGGTAGATAGGGTAGTTAAGAAATCTTATGGGGTGTTAACTTTCATAAGTCGAGGGATAGAGTTTAAGAGTCGTGATGTAATGATGCAGCTCTATAATACTCCGGTTAGGCCACACTTGGAGTACTGTGTCCAGTTCCGGTCACCTCACTATAGGAAGGATGTGGAAGCATTGGAAAGGGTACAGAGGAGATTTACCAGGATGCTGCCTGGTTTAGAAAGTATGCATTATGATTAGAGATTAAGGGAGCTAGGGCTTTACTCTTTGGAGAGAAGGAGGATGAGAGGAGACATAATAGAGGTGTACAAGATAATAAGAGGAATAGATAGAGTGGATAGCCAGCGCCTCTTCCCCAGGACACCACTGCTCAATACAAGAGGACATGGCTTTAAGGTAAGGGGTGGGAAGTTCAAGGGGGATATTAGAGGAAGGTTTTTTTACTCAGAGAGTGGTTGGTGCGTGGAATGCACTGTCTGAGTCAGTGGTGGAGGCAGACACACTAGTGAAGTTTAAGAGACTACTAGACAGATATATGGAGAAATTTAAGGTGGGAGGTTTATACGGGAGGCAGGGTTTGAGGGTTGGCACAACATTGTGGGCCAAAGGGCCTGTAATGTGCTGTACTATTCTATGTTCTAAATGATAGTGCAAATAGAGAGCAAACAAAATAGTGACAGTGTATATTGTCCATTCAGAAATCTGATGGCAAATGGGAAGAAGCTGTTCATGAAACGTGTGCCTTCAGGCTCTTGTACATCCTCCTTGATGGTAGCAAAGAGAAGAGGGCATGTCCTGGGAGATGGGGGTCCTTAATGATGGACACCACCTTTTTGAGGTATCACCTTTTGAAGGTGTCCTTAATTCTGGGGAGGCTAGTGTCCATGATAGAGCTAGCTGAGTTTACAACTTTCTGCAGCTTTTTTGACCCTGTGCAGTGGCCCCTCCATACCAGACCGACACAATCAGTTAAAATGCTCTCATTTCTATTATTATTGTTATTTATAGTTTTTCTTGAATTCTATTGCATTTCTTTGTTTTGCTTTAAATGCCTTTAAGTAAACAAATCTCAAGGTAGTATATGGTGATACATATGTATGTTGATAATAAATTTACTTTGAACTAATCAACCCCTGTTTTCCCAGGTGCACATACACCTTATCCTTCAGAATCCTCTCCAGTAACTTAATGACCACAAATGCTAGCCTTACTGGCCTATAGTTTCCAGATTTTTTTCTTTGAAGCTTTTCTTAAATAAGGCACAACATTCATGATCCTCCAGTTAAAGTTCAAAGTAAATTTATTATCAAGGTACATAAACAGAACCTATAAAAAACATAGATCCCCTTGGAAGTTTTCATGTTTTATTGTTTTACAGAATTGAATCACAGTGGATTTAATTTGGCTTTTTTGACATTGTTCAACAGAAAAAGATTCTTTTGTGTCAAAGTGAAAATAGATCACCACAAAATAATCTAACTTAATTCAAAATATAAAACACAAAATGATTGATTGCATAAGTATTCACCTTCTTCAAGTCAATATTTAGTTGATACACCTTTGACAACAATTACGGCCTGGAGTCTGTGTGGATAGGTCTCTATCAGCTCTGCTCATCTGGATGCTGTAATTTTTCTCCAGTCTTCTTTACAAATCTGCTCAAGTTTTGTCAGATTGCATGAGGATCATGGGTGAACAGCCCTTTTCAAGCCCAGCCACAAATTCTCAATTGGATTGAGTTCTGGGCTCTGACGGCCACTCCAGGACATTAACTTTGTTGTTTTTAAGCCATTCCTGTGTGGCTTTGGCTTTATGTGCTTAGGGTAATTTTCTTGCTGGAGGACAAATCTTCCAAGTTATAGTTCTCTTGCAGACTGCATCAGGATTTCCTTGCATTTGCTGCATTCATTTTACCCTTTACCCTCACAAGCATTCCAGGTCCTGCTGCAGTGAAGCATCCCCACAGCATGAAGCAGCCACCGCCATGCTTTATAGTGAGAGTAATGTGTTTTTGATTATATGTGGTGCTTGGCTTATGCCAAACATAGTGTTTAGTCTGATGGCCAAAAAAGTTCAATTTTGGTTTCATCAGACCATAGAACCTTCTTCCAGCTGACTTCAGAGTCTCCTGCATGTCATCTGTCAGACTTTAACTGAGATTTCATGTGAGACTTTTCAGCAGTGACCTTCTCTTTGCCATTCTCCCATAAAGCTGTGACTTGTGAAACACCCGGGCATCAGTTGTTTTATGTGCAGTCTCTCCCATCTCAGCCACTGAAGCCTGTAACTCCTCCAGAGTTGTCATTAGCCTCTTGGTGGCCTCCCTCACTTTGTGCACCGTCACTCAGTTTTTGGGGACGGCCTGCTGTAGACTGATTTACAGCTCTACCATATTCTTTCCATTTCTTGATGATTGACTTAACTGTACTCCGAGATATTCAGTGTCTTGGAATTTTTCTTATATCTATCTCCTGATTTGTGCTTTTCAATAACTTTTTCACAGAGATGCTTGGAGTTTTCTTTAGTCTTCATGGTGTAGTTTTTGCCAGGATACTGACTCACCAGCAGTCCAACCTTCCAGATACAGGTTTATTTTTACTACAGTCAGTTGAAACACCTTAACTGCACACAGGTCTCCAAAAACAGATCTCTATTTAACTAATTTTTTGAGCTCTAAAACCAATTGGCTGAACCGGTGATTATTTGTAGTGTCATATTAAGGGGGGGGGGTGAATACTAATGCAATCAATTATTTCGTGTTTTATACTTGTAATTAATTTAGATTACTTTGTAGAGATCTGTTTCACTTCAACACAAATTTTTCTGTTGATTAGTGTCAAAAAAACCAAATTAATGTCATTGAATGTTGCAAAACAATAAAACTTGGAAAAAATCCTTGGGGTGAATACTTTTTATAGGCACTGTATGTAACTATATACTATCTTGAGATTCATTTTCTCATGGGCATTCACAGGAAATAAAAAATACAATAGAATTTTGCAAAAATGATACATGGACAGAAATTGACTAACAACCAAAAGAAGATAAACTATGCAAATAAAAATTATACTGAGAACACGAGTGGCAAAGGGTCCTTGAAAGTGTCTCTGTAGGTCCTGGAATCAGTTCAGGGTGAGTTGTTAGGTTGTAGAATCAGTTTAGAGTAGTGGTGAATGAAGTTATCCACACTGGTTCAGGAGCCTGCTGGTCATGGGAAATGACTGTTCCTGACCCTGCTGGTGTGGGATCTAAGGTTTCTGTCCCTCCTACCCAATGGTAGTAGTGAGAAGAGAGCATGGCCTGGATGGTGGTGGTCTTTATGAATTGATGCTGCTTTCTGTTGGCACTGTTCCATGTCAATGTACCCAGTGGTGGGGAGAGCTTTGCCTGTGATAGACTGGGCTGCATCCTGCACTTTCTATAGCCTTTTCCATTTATTGGGCATTGGTGTTTGCAAACCAGACTATGATGCAACCAGTCAGGATGTTCTACACCAGTGGTCCCCTACCACCGGGCTGCAAAACATGTGCTACCGGACCACAAGGAAATGATATGATTTGGCGGTATGATGAGTAAAAAACAAACATCACGAGAGTTTCTTTGAAAGAGGTGGTAGGGGATATAAAAGGCATAATGATGATGATAACGCAGAGACAGCTGAGGCTGAGACTGCAAAAAAAAAGAAAGCTTCCTTTAACAGAAAATACGACGAGTCGTACATAAAATATGGCTTTATTGCGACCGGTGACTCGCACGCTCCAAGCTCCCTGTGTGTGATATGTGGAGACAAGCTGTTTAATGAGGCAATGAAGCCCTCAAAACTGCTTCGGCACCTTGAGTCCAAGCACCCTGCACTTAAAGACAAACCCATTGAGTTTTTTGAGCGGAAAAAACGTGACCAAGTGGGACGGAAGCAAGTGCTGAGAGCCACCATGTCCACAAATGCTGCTGCTCTGAGAGCGTCGTACTTAGTGGCTAGCCGTATTGCTAAGGCTAAGAAGCCTTTCACTGTTGGTGAAGAATTGATTCTGCCTGCAGCCAAGGACATGTGCCGTGAACTGTTGGGAGAAGCTGCAGCTAACAATATGGCACAGGTTTCTCTTTCAGCTACCGCAGTTTCAAGGAGAATCGATGACATAGCGGAGGACATCAAAGCACAGCTGTTGGAACAGCTTAACGAGTCACCATGGTATGCTATCCAGGTCGACGAGTCTACTGATGTCGACAAGGCAATACTGCTGGTTTATGTGCAATATATATCTCAAGATGATGTGCACAAGGATATGTTGTGTACACTGCCGCTGCCAATTAACACAACTGGGGCAGAACTATTCAAGTCTTTGAATGACTACTTGTCAGGCAAACTGGACTGGTCATTCTGTGTTGGAATATGCACAGACGGGGCTGCAACTATGACTGGATGGCTGTCTAGTTTCACTACCTGAGCCAAAGAGGTTGCTCCTGAATGCCAGTTTACAGACTGTGTCATACACAGGGAAATGCTAGCTAGCCAAAAAATGTCACCTGATCTTAACAGCGTATTGAGTGACATTGAAGTTATCAATCACATCAAAGCAAAAGCCTTTTCACATCTGCTTTAGCAGCTTTGCGAGGAAGTGGATGCAGAGCACAAACGCCGTCTCTTACACACTGAAGTCAGGTGGCTATCAAGGGGGAGAGCCCTGGCCAGGGTTTTTGAGTTAAGAGAGCAGCTACAGTGATTTCTTTCAGGAAAAAAGTCACCACTGGCAGCACACTTCAGTGACGCGGAGTGGAGAGCAAAACTCGCTTATCTGTGTGACATCTCCAACCTGCTCAATGAACTCAATTTGTCACTTCAGAGGAGAATGACAACTGTCTTCAAGTTGGCAGATAAAGTGGCTGCTTTCAAAGCCAAACTGGAACTGTGGGGATGGCGAGTGGACAGGGGCATATTTGACATGTTCCCAACATTAGCTGGGATTTTGGGAGAGACTGAGGCTGCACCGTCCTTCTCACAGCTGGTGCGCGATCACCTATCTTCGCAGTCGACAGAATTCAAGCGTTACTTCCCAACCGCAAATGACCCAAGACGTGCAAAGGAATGGGTCCGTGACCCATTTGTGAATGTCCCCGGTGAATCATCCATGTCAGCGCGGGAAGAAGATCAACTCCTCGAGCTTGTAAATGATGGTGGGCTGAAAAGTATGTTTGACATAACATCTCTGCCAGCATTCTGGATCAAAGTCAAAGCTGAATATCCTGAGATGGCCACAAAAGCACTGAAAACGTTGCTTCCATTTCCAACATCATATCTTTGCGAGGCGGACTTTTCTGCCAACGAGAAGTAAATTGCAGAATAGACTGGACATAAGGAACCCCCTTCGAGTATCGCTGTCTCCCATCACCCCTCGATGGGACCGTCTTGTTGCAGGGAAACAAGCCCAGGGCTCCCACTGATTCAGCGATAATGGTGTGTTGCAATGATTTTATATGCTCATACGAGAAAAATATGTTCTGTGTGTTTAATATTAAATTTGTTAGATAAACCCTTTTAGAAACAAAATTGAGTGTATTAGCCACTTACAAGTGACATAGTTGACTTATCACCTGTATTCCGGTGGTGATTAACACTCCCCCTCACCCCCATCGGCCAGTCCGTAAGAATATTGTCAATATTAAACCGGTCCGCGGTGCAAGAAAGGTTGGTGACCCCTGCTCTACACTGTGCCTCTACAAAAGTTTGTCAAGGTGTTGATGCTGAATCTATGCAAACTTTTCAGAAAGTAGTACCCTCTTTGAGATTACACCTATCTGCTGGTCCCAGGACATATCCTCTGATATGTTAACATCAAGGAATTTAAAACTACTGACTGTCTCCATCTCTGTTCCCCTAATGAGAACTGGCTCACGGACCTCCAGCTTCTTCCTCCTGTCGTTAATAATTAGCTATTTGGTTTTATTGACATTGAGCAAGAAGTTGTTGTTGAGTAGCTATTCAACCAAATTTTCAATCTGATTTGTCATCATCTTTGATTCAGCTAATGACAATGGTGTCGTCAGCAAACAAATACAGCTTTGGAGATTAACTTAGCCACACTATCATAGGTAAACACTAAGTAGAGCAGGGGACTATGCATGCAGTCCTGTGGTGCACCTGTGCTGCTAATGGTGTTTGTGGAGGAGATGTTGTTGCCAATCCATACTAATTGGGGTAGGCCAGATTTCTGATTGCCAGTTGTCCTTCAATCTTCCGACACCTCACCCATGCTTAATGACTATGTAAATATCTCAGTCAGCGCTCCCTCAATTTCTTTTTTCGTTTCCCATGGTGTTCTTGGATAAACTTGATCAGGTCCTGGATATAATCTGTCATTGCACATTTTCAGATGGCCCAAAACTCCTCTACTGTAATGTGGACTATCCTCAGGACATCCCATTAGCTATCTGAAGTTCTCAGGATTTCATATCTATCTTATGTAAGAATGTGAGAATGCTGTGCTTGGACTACAGTTCAGTATTCAACACCATAAATCCCTCCAGGCTTGACAAGAAGCTCAGAGACCTCAGCCTTCACCCTGCCTTGTGTATCTGGATCCTGGACTTCCTGTCAGATCGCCAGCAGGTGGTAAGAGTGGGCTCGCTCACCTCTGCCTCTCTGACCCCCAACACAGGAGTCCCCCAAGGCTGTGTCCTAAGCCCCTTCCTTTACTCTCTGTATACCTATGACTGTGTCACCACCCACAGCTCCAATCTGCTAATTAAATTTGCAGATGATACTACATTGATTGGCCTTATCTCAAATAAGAACAAGGCAGCCTACAGAGAAGAAGTCATCACACAGTGGTGTTAAGAAAACAACCTCTCCCTCAATGTCACAAAAACAAAGGAGCTGGTTGTGGACTACAGGAGGAACGGAGACCAGCTCAACCCTATTGACATCAATGGATCTGGGGTTTAGAAGGTGAACAGCTATAAATTTCTCAGTATACACATCACCGAGGACCTCACTTGATCTGTACATACCGGCTCTGTGGTGATAAAAGCACAATAGCACCTCTTTCACCTCAGACAGTTGAAGATGTTCGACATGAGTCCCCAGATCCTAAGGACTTTCTACAGGGGCACAATTGAGAGCATCCTGACTGGCTGCATCACTGCCTGGTATGGGAACTGTACTTCCCTCAATCGCAGGACTCTGCAGACAGTGGTGCGGACAGCCCAGCGCATCTGTGGATGTGACCTTCCCGCTATTCAGGGCATTTACAGTGACAGGTGCATAAAAAGGGCCAGAAGGGTCATTGGGGACCTGAGTCACCCCAACCACAAACTGTTCCAGCTGCTACCATCCAGGAAACAGTACCACAGCATAAAAGCCAGGACCAACAGGCTCTGGGACAGCTTCTTCCACCAGGCCATCAGACTGATTAATTCACACTGACACAATTGTATTTCTAAGCTATATTGACTGTTCTGTTGTGTATCTTACAGTATACACTATTTATTACAAATTACTGTAATTTGCACATTGTACATTCGGACAGAGAAGTAACGTAACGATATTTACTCCTCATGTATGTGAAAGATGTAAGAAATAAAGTCAATTCAATTCAATTCAGTTCACAGCAAAAACAAGGGAGAAATATTTATTGAGGACCCTGCCCACTTTCTGTGAAATTAAGGAGCAGGGAACTTATACTGCAACCAAATGTGGCACTGGTGAGGATGCACCTGGAGTTCTAGTCTCTTTACTTGAGGAGAGGCAAACTAGCTTTGGAAGCAGTACAGAGGAGATTCACAAAGTTGATGCCTAAGAGACAGAGTTGTCTGGGACAATGCTTGCAAGAATTCAAAAGAATAACAGGGGATCTTATAGAAAAAGTGATAGATGAGATAGGGACAGGGAAGTTGCTTCCACTAGTAGGTGAGACTAGAACCTACTAGTCTCACCTACTAGAGGACATAGCCTCAGCAATCGGGGGAGTAGATTTACAGTGGTGCTAGAAAGTTTGTGAACCCCGTAGAATTGTCTCTATTTCTGCATAAATATGACCTAAAATGTGATCAGATCTTCACTGAAGTCCTAAAACTAAATAAAGAGAACCCAATTAAATAAATAACACAAAAACATTATACTTGTTCATTTATTTATTGAGAAAGGTGATAAAATATTGCATGTATTTGTTGGAAAAAAGTATGTCATTAAATATACATAAAACATATGACAAATAAAAGACAGAGTTTTAAGACAGATACGTTTAAGATTTTGCACAGCAGGGGAATTAAGGGTTATGGGGAAAAGGCAGGTAGGTGGAACTGTGTTCATGGGCAGATCGGCCATGATCCTATTGAATGGAAGATGGGCCATTCTTATTTTTTAATTTTATTTTATTTATCGACACAGCGCTGAGTACACTCTTCCAGCCCTTTGAGCCATGTCACACAGCAACCAACCAATCCCAATTCACCCTAACCTGATTACTGGACAATTTACAATTACTAATTAACCAACCCAGTATGCCTTTGGGCTGTGGGAAGAAGCTGGAGGATCCAGGGAAAACCCACATATTCCAAGGGAAGGGTGCATTGAGATTCCTTACACAACGGTGCCGGAATTGACCTCTGAACTCTGGAACACCCCAAGCTGTAATAGTGTAGCACTAACTGCCATGCTGCTCTGGTACCTTTATGTGAGAGACCTGAATACCACTCCACTGACACCCCATTTGGAAGATTTTTGGAGGCACATGATAAAGTAGACCATAGTCAGCAGGTTTCTTCAAGGGAAAATCCTACTTGGAAAATCTGTTGGAATTCTGAGGTGCAAAGGGACTTGGGAGTCTTTGTGCAGGATTCCCTAAAGGTTAATTTGCAGGTTAAGTCTATGGTGAGGAAGGCAAATGCAATGTTAGTATTAATTTCAAAAATGCCAGGATATAAAAGCAAGGATGTAATGTTGAAACTTTATAAAGCACTGGTGAGACCTCACTTGGAGTATTGTGAGCAGTTTTGGTCCTCTTATCTTAGAAAGGATGTGCTGACACTGGAGAGGATTCAAAGGAGTTTCATGAAAATGATTCCAGGATTGAATGGCTTGTCATAGGAAGAGTTCTTGATTGCTCTTTGCTTGTATTCACTAGAATTCAGAAGAATGAGGGGTGGCCTCATTTAAACTTATCAAATGGTGAAAGGTTTTGATAGAGTGGATGTGGAGAGGATGTTTCCTATGGTGGGAGAGTCTAAGACCAGAGGACACAGCCTCAGAATAAAGGGATGTTCTTTTAGAACAGAGATGTGGGGGAATTTCTTTAGCCAGAGGACGGTGGATCTGTGGAATTCTTTGCCACAGGCAGCTGTGGAGGCTGTGGAGTTTTTATGTATATTTAAGGCAAAGGTTGATAGCTTCTTGATTGGTCAGGGCATGAAGGGATACAGGGAGAAGGGAGGAGATTGGGGTTGAGAGGGAAAATTGAATCAACCTTGATGAAAAGACGGAGCAGACTCGATGGGCCAGGTGGCCTAATTCAGTTCCTATATCTAATGGTCTTATCTTTGCTCTCTCACTTAAACTTTTCATATCTCACCGAAGTCGCCATGTCATCTTCACAACTTAACTTTCTTAATTACTTGTCCTTTCATCAAACACCTCATCAATTGTCTATTCTCACTACGTTACCGGCCTGCTTATTTCAACTTTTTCTGTTAGTAGTTTAACATAAAAGATAATTATAATAACGGTTATTAACGGTTTACCTATGATAGTGTTAGTCATCTGCAAACTTGGCAACAAAGCCACCTATTCCATCATCTAAATCATTGATATACAGCATAAAAAGAAGCGGTCCTGACACTGACCCCTGTGGAACACCACTAGTCACTGGCAGCCAACCAGTAAAGGATCCTTTTATTCCCACTCGCTGCCTCCTACCAATCAGCCAATGCTCTAACCATGTTAGTAACTTTCCTGTAATACCATGGGCTCTTAATTTGGTAAGCAGCCTCATGTGTGGCACCTTTTCAAAAGCCTTCTGAAAGTCCAAATATACCAAATCTACTGCATTCCCTTTATCTATCTTATTTGTACTCTCCTCAAAGAATTCCAACAGGTTCATCAGGCAAGGTTTTCCCTGAAGGAAACCATGCTGACTTTGTCCTATCTTGTCCCATGTCATCAAGTACTCTATAACCTCATCCTTAACAATTGACTCCAACATCTTCCCAACCACTGAGGTCAGGCTAACTGTTCTATAATTTCCTTCCTGCTGCCTTCCTTCTAGAGTGGATATAGGTATCTTTATTTTCAGATGCCTCAATGATGAGTGGAGATGTGGGCAATCATAGATTTGTTTCAGCAGTTGCAATGGATCATGATTGTTTGGGAGGCTGTACCTTAATAGCCTCTGGAAGCAGTCCATGGTGGTAGATGTCAGAACCAGTGGGCTGTAGTTGTTAAGGGATGTTACTCCTGTTTTTCTTTGGTATGGGGATGATAGTGGTCTTCCTAAGGCAGGTAAGAACCACAGATTTAGGCAGGGAGATACAAATACACCTACCAGCTGACCTGTGCAGGCACAGATGCTTCCTGCAGGTTGAATCTCTGCGGACTGATGTTACATCTATAACAGTGACTGTGGGTTCAGGGAGAAGTTGGCCAGGCTTGGGTTTTTATTTCTTGGAATGAGGGGTATGGAAATGTTTAATTTATGACAGTCATCCTTAAGGTGAATGGTGACAGTCTCTTCCCCAATGTAGGAGGGTCCAAAACTAGGGGTACAACCTCTCTCTGTAGCCCTGTCCCTCCAGTTCTATTAACATCCCTGTAAATCTTCTCAGCACTCTAACCAGTTTAACCACATCTTTCCTACAACAACATGACCCAAAATTGTACATAATGCTCCAAATGTGTCTTCACCAATTACTTTTACAAGTGCGACATGATGTGCCAACTTCTTATCTTGGTGCCCTGATTGAAGGCTAGTATGCTAAATGTATGTTTTCACCACCCTGTCTACCTGTGATGCCACTTTCAATGATCTTTGCACTTGTACTCCTAGATTCTTCTTTTCCATTACATTCCCTCGTGCTCTACCATTCAAAGTATGTTCTACTAAGTGGTTGCTACCACATGAAGACCTGCGAAAATGTGGTCAGGTGGGTGTGTCTCTTGGCTTAGAAATGGAGTTGGAGGAAGTCCTGATGAAAAATTTCATCCTGGAACTTCGACAGACTTTTTCTCCTCACAGATGCTGAATTCCTGTTGAATTCCTCCAGCATCTTTGGTGTTACTATGCCTTGCCTAGTCCTGCTTCGCAGACTCAGTCATTGTGGGACATTTCCAAGGCACTATGGCCTCTGGCAAACACAAGAGATTCTGCAGATGCTGGAAATCCAGAGCAAAGCACACAAAATGCTGGAGGTACTCTGCAGATCAGGAAGCATCTATGGAAAGAATAAATAGGCGATGTTTCGGGTTTCTCCAGCATTTTGTGTGTACTGCCACTGATGATGGGCATTCGGTTCATTCATGGTCAATCAGCTGACGGGGTCAGGATTGGCTACGTCAGAGAGGCGATCTTCTGGGCATCCATGACACAGATCAGAGGAGTAAGTCGAGAAGTTCTACTACACGTAGATACCGTCCGTCGGGGATCATTTACAGCAGGTCTCCGGACCGGATAGACGGGGACTCCACGCACCCGGAACGTTTTTGCGAGGACACCAGTCGGACTCTTTTGGTGACGCACACGGCAACGGCGGCCTCCCGGTGTGGTTCTCGGTCAGTCAGTCGGTCGGTCGGATCGGATAGCGCAGGTACCTGAGGCCGGTGGTGGCGGAAATGATTTGGCCGCACCCAACGGGAGGGCCCGCTCCTCGCCCGCCGCAGCCTGAGACCCGGGCCCCGCGGTGCGTGGGTGTGGAGGGCCGGGGAGACGGTCAGGGGCCGGGGTCGGACTATGCCGCGATGTCCACCTCGACGGGAGGCGGGCTGGGTCTGGACGGTGCTGGGAACATGCGGTGATCGTAGGCGGTCTTCAGTCACAATGCTGGGCGGCCATGAGGCGGGAGCGTGGTCAGGCCAAGGCTTTACGCAGCTTAATCCCCTCCGTGTGCTTGGCCTAGCCCTGCGCACCGACTCGCCCCTGCGTGTAGCCCGACCAGCGGTGGAATGAGTAGCTAGTGGTTCGGCGGGAACTCCTCAGCACTGGCTCTCTCTCATTAGGGCGGCCTCTCCCTTGCGTGG